>NC_083593.1:45307861-45907861 GCF_027579695.1 Neoarius graeffei | reverse complement strand
AATATTGTCTTTCTACTCCAAATATTAAGCAAGATACATCATATTATAATAATGATGCCCACATTTGTAGTTTAATCACTTCATTTGGTGTTTTTCAGTTTTTTATTTGTTCAGTGAGAGAAATCTGGTCTCTGTTGGTCTTTAACGAGTGCATCAAAGTCAGGTTGAATGTCTGAGGTGGAGATGCGAAGCACAGCTGACAGATGATTATCGGTGAGAGAGGATCTATACCTGGATTTGTTAAACTTCATCACTGAAAACATCGATTCGGTGTAGGTATCAGATCTACAGATCGGCTCGGGCTCCGGCGCCTGCTGGTGACATCACACTAGGTGATTGGCTGGATCGTTTGAAGGATGACGTACAACTTTGTGGTTGGTCTGGACAAATTACGGAAGTAGTTATCGTGGGATTAGGTTTCATGGAATTTCATGTCGCGCGCATTGCGTTTTTGTTGAACACAACTTCAAAATAAAAGCAATGCACATTCAGTCCATGCATGAGGTAAAATTAGAAAATACGTTTATTTTGTAATTTCTAATTAACCTTACGCGGGCCAGTCAGAATGAACCAAAGGGCCGGATGCGGCCCGCGGGCCATAAAATGCCCAGGTCTGCTGTAAACAGTCCTTGACTGTTTACATCTGTTTGCTCATTACTGCCCTTTTTTGCTGCTACATCTGATCATTGCCTTAATTTGCACTACATTGCCTTTACTTTGTATTATTTCTTCCACCTATTTATTTATTTCTATTTAGCATTCATGGTGGACAGCAAACTAAGAATTTCATTGTGCATATGACAAACATATGCTGGGGTATTACATGGTTTTCCCCAAAGCGTTTTAGCGTATCGAGCCTGATACGCTTGCCCTGCCTGCCGATACGCTTAGTTGCTTGAGTTAAAATCTGATACGCTTAGATTTATACGGACACATTAAATTTCCTACCCATAAGTAACTAGATACATAGGAGAGCAAATAAGAGATCCATCTACATATTGATTGTGTTAAACAAGCATTCTTTCCCCCCCTAATGTTTGTGTTGATTCTGTCAAAGTAATACAGTGGTGCTTGAACGTTTGTGAATCCTTTAGAATTTTCTATATTTCTGCATAAATGACCTAAAACATCATCAGATTTTCACACAAGTCCTAAAAGTAGATAAAGAGAACCCAGTTAAACAAATGAGACAAAAATATTATACTTGGTCATTTATTTATTGAGGAAAATGATCCAATGTTACATATCTGTGAGTGGCAAAAGTATGTGAACCTTGGCTTTCAGTATCTGGTGTGACCCCCTTGTGCAGCAATAACTGCAACTAAACGTTTCCGGTAACTGTTGATCAGTCCTGCACACCGGCTTGGAGGGATTTTAGCCCATTCCTCCGTACAGAACAGCTTCAACTCTGGGATGCTGGTGGGTTTCCTCACATGAACTGCTCACTTCAGGTCCTTCCACAACATTTTGATTGGATTAAGGTCAGGACTTTGACTTGGCCATTCCAAAACATTAACTTTATTCTTCTTTAACCATTCTTTGGTAGAACGACTTGTGTGCTTAGGGTCGCTGTCTTGCTGCGTGACCCACCTTCTCTTGAGATTCAGTTCATGGACAGATATTCTGACATTTTCCTTTAGAATTCGCTGGTATAATTCAGAATTCATTGTTCCATCAATGATGGCAAGCCATCCTGGCCCAGATGCAGCAAAACAGGCCCAAACCATGATACTACCACCACCATGTTTCACAGATGGGATAAGGTTCTTATGCTGGAATGCAGTGTTTTCCTTTCTCCAAACATAACGCTTCTCATTTAAACCAAAAAGTTCTATTTTGGTCTCATCTGTCCACAAAACATTTTTCCAATAGCCTTCTAGCTTGTCCACGTGACCTTTAGCAAACTGTAGGTGAGCAGCAATGTTCTTTTTAGAGAGCAATTGCTTTCTCTTTGCAACTCTGCCATGCACACCATTGTTGTTCAGTGTTCTCCTGATGGTGGACTCATGAACATTAACATTAGCCAATGTGAGAGAGGCCTTCAGTTACTTAGAAGTTACCCTGGGGTCCTTTGTGACCTCACCGACTATTACATGCCTTGCTCTTGGAGTGATCTTTGTTGGTCGACCACTCCTGGGGAGGGTAACAATGGTCTTGAATTTCCTCCATTTGTACACAATCTGTCTGACTGTGGATTGGTGGAGTCCAAACTCTTTAGAGATGGTTTTGTAACCTTTTCCAGTCTGATGAGCATCAACACTTTTTCTGAGGTCCTCAGAAATCTCCTTTGTTCGTGCCATGATACACTTCCACAAACGTGCTGTGAAGATCAGACTTTGCTAGATCCCTGTTCTTTAAATAAAACAGGGTGCCCACTCACACCTGATTGTCATCCCATTGATTGAAAACACCTGACTAATTTCACCTTCAAATTAACTGCTAATCCTAAAGGTTCACATACTTTTGCCACTCACAGATGTAATATTGGATCATTTTCAATAAATAAATAAATAAATAGATAAATAAATAATCAAGTATAATATTTTTGTCTCATTTGTTTAACTGGGTTCTCTATCTACTTTTAGGACTTGTGTGAAAATCTGATGTTTTAGGTCCTATATATGCAGAAATACAGAAAATTCGAAAGGGTTCACAAACTTTCAAGCACCACTGCATGTCCGCGTGGTATGACGTAAACAAACTAATCTGTTGGCTATGTCAAGATCACATGTTCAAACCGTCCAATAAAAACATCGAAAGAAAACGTCAGACATCCTGGAATTTTCCGATTCATTATAAGCGAGCTCACTGGCTGCCGATGTTGTCCCCCACCAGACGGGCAAAGCCGACTGATTTTAATAAGCTAGGAGAAGACTCTTAGCTAGGGCCCCCTTGAAAATGAGATGACACCTCAAGGGGTTATCCTCAAAATAAATAAATAAATAAATAAATAAATAAAAACAGACTCGCTGGACAATTTGATCCACATCAGCATGGATGACAGCGAGATGGACTATGACAGGGTTGCCCAACATTAGGCCAAGCAAAAGCCAAGGAGAATTAATCTGCTTTAAGGGAGTAGAAAACTTCATTCATTAGTTTGGGTTTGCAGAAAGATTATGTACATAAACACTCAGGAAGTGAAGTTGTCCAAATGTATCAAATATAGCATAATTTCAAATAATAAAATCATATGCATTTTTGGCAGTGGGATCTATTTGACAAAAGAAGGCTACGGATTATTCTTTTGTTAAAGGATCACAGCGACATCACACTGCCAAATATTCTTATTATTATTCGAAATTATGCTACATTTGACACTTAAATTCTCTTCACGAATGTGTTTATAAGTACATAAGCTTTCTGCAAACTAAGCTTTCTTTTCCTTTAAATATGTTTTAATCCTAATCTAGTCCTTTTAATAAAGTGCCAAAATTTAAACCTTATAATATGCAGTTGCCTCCCTTTTCTTTTCAGTGTATCTTAGTTATACATATATTACGGTAATTGCATCAGAAACATTCTAAATCACCACAGTTACAGTAATACAGCAACTTATTTTAAGGTGGCAGTTCTTTTGGTTCAGATCCCTTTGTGATCAACAGGAAGTCATGATGATCGAGTTGCTTCATTGGATTGCGCAAGATGGAGCAAACCACTGTTCGTATTTTCATGCACATTTTTGTTACAGCACTACTTGATCATAGATAATTAAAGGGATCTTCGTAGATATTCATTCAATCTATAACAAAACAGTTTAACTTGCATGTTGAACTTGAAGGTGAGATTTCAAATGCGTATACTGTACATTAATACCATTTAGGTCAGAAATCATTGAAAACACTGGTAAAAATTTATCCTATACAGGGTTTTTTCTAGAAAAATTTAGTATGAGGGCGCTCACCATGGCGAGGGAGCGAGGGGGGGGGGGGGGGGGGGGGGGATAGGGGGGGGGGGGGGGGGGGGGGGGGGGGGGGGGGGGGGGGGGGGGTTGTCCACCCCCCCCCCCCACCGTGCAAAGCCTTTGAAAAATGCTCCAATGGGACATTCTGAGTATCTGAGAGGGAAATTGGAACAAATTGTCTGTCAACATTGAAAAAGAAAGAAGTAATCTTCTTCTGCCCCGGACAGTCTTTGGCTTTCTTCCGCTTCGTGCCGCGGGATGACATCTTTAAATGCCCAAGTGTCAACAAAAACAACTCGCGAACTACTTCTGTCAAAAGCTCCCACGCTGGTGGGTGAAAGGTCATTCAGTCTCGAGAAACCTCGCTCTACAAGTCAGCTGACCTTGTATGTAACCCATGTCAAATCTCGCGAGAGCAGCCGCAACAAGTAAACAACTAAACAACATGGCGCCTCAGTCTGGAAAACGCCAATTCGGATTGTTTTTGCACCGTCTGGCGGTGTATCTACTATGATTGGAATATTTTTGGAGCAATTATAACGTATTTGATGATCAGACACATTGTCACGTAGTGTTGCTGGGATGTTTTCACGGAGTCGGTAAGGGGGTGCATGCCGAGAGTAAGAGGGCGCAGCGCCCCTGTTCCCCCGTTTAGACGAAAGCCTGCTATAAATCAGGTATCGAAAACCTCTCAGAGACCCTGAAAATGCACCCGAGAGCATCTATTTTCGCTTCACGCCTTTGGCACTCAATTGTTTGTGCATTATCATGCCAGAATTTAGGGCTTTAATTATTTTCTGGGGAAAACATTGATTACAAATGCTTTTATTTTGAAACACACACACACACACAAACTCCCTGTTTGGTCTTCATCAGGCACAAAACTGTATGTAACCCATGTCAAATCTCGCGAGAGCAGCCGCGACAAGTAAACAACATGGCGCCTCAGTCTGGAAAACGCCAATTCGGATTGTTTTTGCACCGTCTGGCGGTGCATCTACTATGACTGGAATATTTTTGGAGCAATTATAACGTATTTGATGATCAGACACATTGTCACGTAGTGTTGCTGGGACGTTTTCACAGAATCGGTAAGGGGGCGCACGCCGAGAGTAAGAGGGCGCAGCGCCCCTGTTCCCCCGTTTAGACGAAAGCCTGCTATAAATCAGGTATCGAAAACCTCTCAGAGACCCTGAAAATGCACCCAAGAGCATCTATTTTCGCTTCACGCCTTTGGCACTCAATTGTTTGTGCATTATCATGCCAGAATTTAGGGCTTTAATTATTTTCTGGGGAAAACATTGATTACAAATGCTTTTATTTTGAAACACACACACACACACAAACTCCCTGTTTGGTCTTCATCAGGCACAAAACTGATAAACCTATATTTATAAGTTGTTTTGACACTTCTTCTGCAGGACAAAAAGCAAAAATAAAAGCGCACACACAAAGTTGTAAGCAAAACCGATACCTTGATATCGACTCGGATCATTTCCGGTTATCATACCGGAAAGTGTTCATATCGCTCGTTTCAGCACTATTGACAGCTCTCTGATCCGTAACAACGGTGTTTTTCCTTTTGGTAATACGTCATGTCATATCTTCTGTTAATAATAATAATAATCACACTGCTAGCACTGACTACAAATGTACAGTAAAGTAAAACATGACATTAAAATACGCTAGTACACAACACGCTAAGGTAGCAGGCCGCCATAAGCTAACAACATTAGCAGTGTAATAGCTATAATATGCTAAAGCTAATTAATTAGAGAGAGATTTATTTATGATACGTGTGGTGTTAACCAGTGAATAGTTAGCACCGAGTGGTTAAAGTTACACAAGTCACAGTAAATAAGCAGCTAAGCCGTGTGTGAAAGCTGGCCTGCGTCCCCAGCGGTTCAGGCTAATGAGAAGCGCGTTGTGTTTACCGGCCAGCGGCGGATCCGTGAGCCTCAGGACGGACAGAAGCGCGAGGAGGAGGCGGGAAGAGCTGCGGTCAGATGTCGCCACCATTTATTATAATTAGTATTGCTGTTTATCCTCCATTCATAACAGCGACCCCGTGGAGAAAATGTCCCGGAGAAAGCAACCTCTGTCAGAACCGGAACGCTGTCTGCAAATCACATCGACTCTCCTCGCTCCTCCATAACCACCACCACTCACTCACAACCGACTCCTACCGTAATCACGAGTATTATTTAAAAGAAAAATCATATGAAATCACGTCAGAGTTTGTTATTCTTTCCCTTATTAACAAATTTACAGCCGAATTATAACAAAATGGCCGCACTCTGTCTTCACAAACAGGGCAGCGCTCCATCAAAACAATCTCTACCAAGCGTTCAACCAATCAGAAACAAGAAATCGTGCTCGCTCGAAAGAGGTCTCACGTGGTAACCAATCAATCATCTTATAGACGAGGGGGCAGGGTTTGGCTGTGTGACGCAGCCAATCAGAGTAGAACTCTCTGTCGAAGGTTTAAAGGAACGGACTCTCAGCGTACGAATAAGATTTCGAATAAGATTTCGAATAAGAAGAATTTAATTTTATTTGATCAGTGACCAATGATAATAAACATTGGTCAAATGAAATGAGTTTTAAGAGCTGGGTACAATTAAATTTATGCGAATAATCCTCACTAATTATCATCATTAGGCTGAAAAGTAACATTTTAAACAATATCTCACTGAACACAAATAATTTCCAAAATGTTGACAAGACAAACATCTGTTTAACTTATAACGTGAAAGTAAGGTTAATAATATAACTTAGATTACACATTTTTTTCAGTTTTACTCAAATTAGGGTGGTGCAAAAATGAGTACACCCCACAACAAAAACTACGACATCTAGTACTTTGTATGGCCTCCATGATTTTTAATGACAGCACCAAGTCTTCTAGGCATGGAATGAACAAGTTGGCGACATTTTGTAACATCAATCTTCTCCCCTTCTTCAACAATGACCTCTTTTGGCATTGTGTTTGTGGACCTGTCCGCAGCTTACGACACGGTGAACCATAGGTCATTGCTCATGAAGTTAGCCAAGACAGTAAGCAACATCCCAACTGTCCGAATCATAGAGTCTTTGTTGACAAACAGAAGATTCTTTGTCGAAATGGATGGAAGGAAGAGCCGCTGGAGGAGCCAAAAGAACGGCCTACCACAGGGCTCTGTCCTATCCCCGATATTATTTAATATTTACACAAACGATCAGCCAGTCTTCAACAATGTCAGAAGATTTCTGTATGCTGACGATTTGTGTCTAGCGACACAATCTGATAGTTTCAAGACTATCCAACAAAGGCTAACTGAAGCACTTGAGGCACTGACCAGGGGTTAAATTGGGATTGGTTATGTGGGGGGGCTCTGCCTCGTACCCGCCCCTGCCCCCGCCGCCCTGCCCCAATATACTTTTTGGAAAATAACCCTCTAATTTGATAACCATATCATATTGCACAGAGATATACACCTTATCTGTGTGTTGTAGGCCTATGTGTGTCTTGTAGTGCCCCCCTACACATTATGGCAGTTTGAATGTAGATTGGTTGACCAATGTAACAGATTGTACAGGTTGTTGTACATTGGTTTGAAGGAAATGATTAGTGGGGGGTCTGGGGGTCCTCCCCCAGAAGTTTTTTATTATCATACATGTTATTTGCTGAATTCTGGTGCATTTTAATAAGTTGTTAGCTGACTTTACAGAGGTAGGTTGAGCAATATCATGTTAAATCTTGTCACATGCCTACAGGTGAAAAATGTGAAGGAGAAATGTTCAGTGAGAAAATTTGAAGGCTTGCACAATCTTAAACCAAAACAGTTGATTTATTTTGGAGGATAAATGTTAAATATGCCAAGACACTGTCAGTCAAATTGTCAATCAAATATATTCATGCAGTGAATGCAACCAAATACAAACAACACTATAACATTACACATCACATCACATTATCTCTAGCCGCTTTATCCTTCTACAGGGTCGCAGGCAAGCTGGAGCCTATCCCAGCTGACTACGGGCGAAAGGCGGGGTACACCCTGGACAAGTCACCAGATCATCACAGGGCTGACACATAGACACAGACAACCATTCACACTCACACCTACGGTCAATTTAGAGTCACCAGTTAACCTAACCTGCATGTCTTTGGACTGTGGGGGAAACCGGAGCACCCGGAGGAAACCCACGCGGACACGGGGAGAACATGCAAACTCCGCACAGAAAGGCCCTCGCCGGCCCCGGGGCTCGAACCCAGGACCTTCTTGCTGTGAGGCGACAGCGCTAACCACTACACCACCGTGCCGCCCCAACACTATAACATTGGAAGCATTTATTATTATTGTTATTATTATGTATTCAATTATTTATTTGGCATGTGGTGCTTTTTGTATTGTCTAGAACATACATAAGATGAGCATATTATAGCAGCAAAATGGAAGCACAATCATTTGAATGCAGCAAAAGTTTTGCTGCATTCAAATGATTGTGCTTCTATTTTGCTGCTATAATATGCTCATCTTATGTATGTTTAGGCTCAACTTTTGGTCAATCTCAGTAGCTAACTTTAACTGACATCTCCCCCTTCCCCCTGGCTAATTTCTGTCGATAACTGGGGACTATGGAAATTGAACTCGCCAAATGCACAGACAGTTCGTTCAAGCACCTCTGATGGATTAGGATCGTATGCAGGTAAAAGGGGAGACGGTGTACGGAGAAAATTATAAACAAGTCACAACGCTGAAACACAAGCCCAAAAACCCGCAAACCACGACTTCTGATTTTTTTTTAAAGCGAGCTCACAAAAAAAGAAACCCCAAAGTCGCTTATAAAAAGCGGAATTGGCAACCCACGCAGTGTTCCAGAAACCAGAATCTCTGATCGCAAGTTCTGTTCTAAATAGCTTTGACAGGTCGTCTTGTTATCAGGAAAACTATGATCTATCTCATAAAAGTCATGGGTTTATTGATTAATAAAACGATATTTAATTATTCAGAACTGAAAATCGTGAAAAGGGTTTGTTGCTTTTGATGTGTGCGTGATCATATGCCATCCGCTCCGAGCTTATGTGCCGGGGCTCAGCCCCGGACAGCCCCGGCCCAATTTAACCCAAATACTATACAAAATGGTCCTTGAATGCGAACCCAGGAAAGACTCAAGTTTGCACTTTCCACCTGAATAACAAGGAATCCAAGACCACCCTGGATATCAGATGGAACAGCAAGCTGCTTAAGAACACCAAGCACCCCGCTTACTTAGGAGTGACCTTGGACAGGACACTGTTGTTCAAGGAACACATCCTTAAGTTAAAGAAGAAGATCTCCAGCAGAAACAACTTGCTGGCCAAACTGGGAAACTCTAACTGGGGAGCCGACGCCAACACCATCCGAACAACAGCTTTAGCACTGTGCTATTCAGTTGCTGAATACTGCGCTCCCGTTTGGGCTAGGTCTGCACATGCCAACAAAGTAGACCCCTCACTGAATAGTGCATGCCGCACTATAACAGGAACCATGCGTGCGACCCCACTGCCAAGCTTGTATAGGCTGTCGGGCATTGCACCGCCCAACGTACGACGAGAAGCTCTGTCTCGTGCAGAGCGGTTCAAGCAGGCCAATGATGAGTGCCATCCACTTCACCATCACCAGGAAGTACCTCGCCGTCTTGCCTCGCGCAAGAGCTTCGTCACCGTTGAACCTCTCGACCCTGCTCAGACATCAAATTTCCATCTTAAAAGATGGAAAGACCTAGACGACGCCGATCTCAACACAGCGCTTCCCGAACATCAAGAGCAGTTGCCAACAGGAAGCTCTCTCAGTCGCAAGGACTGGGTGACACTGAACCGGGCAAGGAGTAAAGTGGGTAAAATGAAGAAGAACCTGGCACGTTGGGGTATTGCGACAGATGCAAGATGTCCCTGCGGCGAAGAACAGACAATGGACCACATCTTACGGGACTGTCCACTAAGGCCGAATCCCATTTCACCCCTTGGACCAACCCCTTGGCCCTTCCCCTCCATTTTGCGCGTTCACGTGAAGGGGTAGGGGTATCCCAATCCCAGTTAACGCGGAGGGGTAGGGGAAGGGGTAGGGCTTCTGTACCCCTCCAAACGGAGATTTTCCTGGAGCTGACTCCGAACGAAGGGGTTTGAGTGATTTCCTACAATGCCATGCGGATTTCAGCGAGATTTCATGCGGATTTCAGAAAGATGGCGGTTCCCGCGGCGAAAGATTGTCATAAATGTATTTTCTCCATTATTTACGTGTTTTAAGTTGTTATCCAGAGGAAACACGCCGCTTGATTCGCTTTCGAGCTGAGAATGAGCAGCGATTTCTGAAATCCAAGCTGCTGCTAAAAAGCTTTGGGAGTGAGTATTGTTTTCGGTTGCTTGACTGCGTACGTTTTGTTCTGTTATTCTCGCTTTTATTGTTTACATGAGTGTTCTGACACCTCATTCTGTCGGATGTGGTGCACGAAGCGCCAAAGATATCCCATTCAGTGGTGTTAGTTAACAAATCACACCCTGCCAGCAGAGATTTCTGGTTCTGGCTCTGACTGTAGCGGCTGGTCGCAGCCAATGACGCATTTGGTCGCGTTTTGCTAACGTAAACGCTGACGGAGGTACGCGATGACGTATGCGATCGTTGAAGGGCTATCCCAATACGTAAGGGTTGAATTTCAAGCCCTATCACTTGTAGCTCAGTTTCAAGGGGAAGGGCCAAGGGGAAGGGGTAGGGGAAGGGGTAGGGGTAGAAATTAGAATTGGGATTGGGCATAAGTCCTCACTGCTCTGATGTGGACCTAAGAGAAGTCACCAACACCGCCATCTCCTGGATAAAGCACTATTGTGACAAGATATGATGATGATGATGATGACCCCTTTTAGTGACTGGATGCTGGATGGAGAGTGATGCTCAACTTGTCTCTTCAGAATTCCCCAAAGAAAATAATTTCTTTACACCACAAAGGTGAAGGCTAAAAGAAGATCAGCAAAGTTTTACGTATCAGTCAGAATACTGTCGCAAAAGTGGTACAAAAATTTAAGAAAGATGGAACTGCAACCACGGAAGTTAACACCTCGACAGGAGCGTCTTCTGATGAGAAGGGTTGAAGAAAATCGGCATGCAAGTTCACTGCAGTTATCTAAAGAAGTAGAAAGCCAAACTGGGGTGACTATTTCCCGTCACCCCAGAGGAATGCCCGCCTAGAGTTTGCCAGGGCCCATGCTGACAAAGATGAAGACTACTGGGAGTGATGCTCTGGAGTGATGAGACCAAGATAAATGTTTTTGGAACTGATGGCTTCAAAACTGTATGGTGTCGCAAAGGTGAGGAATACAAAGAAAAATGCATGGTACCTACAATGAAACATGGTGGTGGCAGTGTCCTTATGTGGGGCTGCATGAGTGCTGCTGGTGTCAGGGAGCTGCATTTCATTGATGGCATCATGAATTCACAGATGTATTGCTCTATACTGAAAGAGAAGATGCTACCATCACTCCGTGCCCTTGGTCATCGTGTCCTTTTCCAACATGACCAAACACATATCTAAGGCCACTGTTGGATTTCTGAAGAAGAACAGGGTGAAAGTGATTCAGTGGCCAAGTATGTCTCCTGATCTGAACCCAATCGAACACTTATGGGGAATTCTGAAGAGACAAGTTGAGCATCACTCTCCATCCAGCATCCAGTGGTCATTGTTGAAGAATGGAAAAAGATTGATGTTGCAAAATGTTGCCAACTTGTTCATTCCATGCCTAGAAGACTTGGTGCTGTCATTAAAAATCATGGAGGCCATACAAAGTACTAGATGTAGTAGTTTTTGTTGTGGGGTGTACTCATTTTTTGCACCACCCTAATTTGAGTAAAACTGAAAAAAATGTGTAATCTATGTTTATATTATTAACCTTACTTTCACGTTCTAAGTTAAACAGATGTTATATTAAACTTTGTCTTTTCAACATTTTGGAAATTGTTTGTGTTCATTGAGATATTGTTTAAAATGTTACCTTTCAAAGGGGGTGGACTCATTTACGCTGAGCACTGTATATATGTACACTACTGGTCAAAAGTTTTAGAACACCCCAATTTTTCCAGTTATTTATTGCAATTCAAGTCGTTCAACTCCAATGAATAGCTTGAAATGGTACAAAGGTAGGTGCTGAACTGTCAGAGGTAAAAAAAAAAAAAGGTAACGTTACCCAAAACTGAAAAATAATGTACATTTTAGAATTATACAAAAAGGCCTCTTTCAGGGAACATGCAATGGGTTAACAATTTAAAGCTGTTCTGCAGCAATGAAGGTTGATCAAGCCTTGAAAGCTGGTGCTACTGATTCCTACAGTTGTTCCAACTTTTCTTGATTGCTTACAACCCTCTCTGTCTGCATAAAAGCAGTGTTGGAACACACTGTGGTACCATACCCTCGTGAGAACAGTATTGTACTGCAGAAAGTAGTGTGTTGCTACAAAAATGGCAAGAAAAAAGGCAATTAACAATGGAAGAGAGACAGACCATCATACCACTTAAAAATGTAGGTCTTTCCTTAAGAGAAATTGCCAAGAAAGTCAAGGTGTCAGTGAGGACAGTTTTCTTCACCATCAAAAGGCACTCAGAAACTGGGGGAAACTCTGACAGGAAGAGGTCTGGCAGACCCAAAGCCACAACTGAATCGGAGGACAAATTTCTGAGAGTTAACAGCTTGCGTGATAGGCGGCTCACAGGACAACAGCTTCAAGCACAGCTTAAAGGAACAGTCCACCGTACTTCCATAATGAAATATGTTCTTCTCTGAATTGAGACGAGCTGATCCGTACCTCTCCGAGCTTTGTGCGACCTCCCAGTCAGTCAGACGCGCTGTTACTCCTGTTAGCAATGTAGCTAGGCTCAGCATGGCCAATGGTATTTTTTGAGGCTGTAGTTAGATGCGACCAAACTCTTCCGCGTTTTTCCTGTTTATATAGGTTTATATGACCAGTGACATGAAACAAAGTTCAGTTACACAAATTGAAATGTGGCGATTTTCTATGCTATGGAAAGTCCGCACTATAATGACAGGCGTACTAACACCTTCTGCGCGCTTCAACAGCGCATTGATACCTTCACTCCTGTTTTTTTTTCTCTCCCCTGCCCCCCCTAACTTCCGTCAATACAACCAACGTGACCACCAAGACAAGTAGCCTGCACTCCTTGGAACACAGTCTAGTCAGGGGGGCGGGGGAGAGGGGGGAGAGGGGGAAAACAGGAGTGAAGGTATCAATGCGCTGCCAAAGCGTGCAGAAGGTGTTAGTACGCCTGTCATTATAGTGCGGACTTTCCATAGCATAGAAAATCGCCACGTTTCAGTTTGTGTAACTGAACTTTGTTTCATGTCACTGGTCATATAAACCTATGTAAACAGGAAAAACGCGGAAGAGTTTGGTCGCATCTACCTACAGCCCCAAAAAATACCATTGGCCATGCTGAGCCTAGCTACATTGCTAACAGGAGTAACAGCGCGTCTGACTGACTGGGAGGTCGCACAAAGCTCGGAGAGGTACGGATCAGCTCGTCTCAATTCAGAGAAGAACATATTTCATTATGGAAGTATGGTGGACTGTTCCTTTAATAGTGGTTGTAGTAAGCAAGTCTCAGTTTCAACTGTGAAGAGAAGACTTTGAGCTGCAGGTTTGACAGGACGAGTTGCAGCAAGAAAGTCATTGCTAAGACGTCAGAATAAGAAAAAAGAGGCTTGCCTGGGCCATGAAACACCGCCATTGGACTACTGAAGACTGGAAGACGGTATTATGGACTGATGAATCAAAATTTGAAATCTTCGGTTCATCACACAGGATCTTTGTATGCCGTCGAGTAGGCGAGAGGATGGTTCCACAGTGTGTGACATCAACTGTCAAACATGGAGGAGGAAGTGTGATGGTCTGGGGCTGTTTTGCTGGATCCAGGGTCAGTGACTTGTACAGAGTGAGAGGCACCCTGAACCAAAACGGCTACCACAGCATTCTGCAGAGCCATGCTATACCCTCTGGTATGCGCCTAGTTGGTCAGGGGTTCATCCTACAAGATAATGACCCAAAACATAAGTCCAAGCTATGCCAGAACTACCTCAGGAAAAAAGAACAAGATGGTAAGCTCGAAAACATGGAGTGGCCAGCACAGTCTCCAGACTTAAACCCCATCGAGCTGGTTTGGGATGAACTGGACAGAAAAGTGAAAGCAAAGCAACCTACAAGTGCCACACATTTATGGGAACTTCTGAAACAGATTTGGGAAGAACTTTCTGAAGAATATTTGATTTCTATTGTAGAAAGAATGCCACGAGTGTGTTCAGCTGTTATATCTGCCGAAGGTTGCTACTTTGATGAGTCAAAAGTTTAGAATACATTTTGGTCTATAAATTGATTTTGCGAAAAAACAAAGTTCTGTTTCTCAAAATCCCGTGAATGTGGATAGAATAAAACAGTTATTCCACAAAATTGAGTCGTACATGGCTTATAGCTGACTTGATGCTATGCACCTCGTCAGCTATCAGCTCATGTACGACTCGATTTCGTGGAATAACTGTTTATATAAACCAAGTACTACACGGAACACTTATCCCTAATCCTAACCATGAAAACTATAACATAGCTAAGGGCTTATTAACCCTAACCTTGTGTATTTAGGTAGTTACGTATCTGAGGCAATATTCACCACATGCCTGTGTTCCCACCTGTGGGATTGTTTTGTATGTTTGTTTGCTTCTTTTACATCCTCTGGATTCAAAATAAAAATAAAACCCTGTTAATTAAAATGAGTTTGATATATTGTTCTCTCCACACCAAATATTTAAAACAGACTGGCCATATTTTTGGTATTTATGGAAAATGGGTCATATATACAGTATAACTATGGAAAAAAAACAAACCCTAAATTAAGAGACCACTTTTAATGGTGGCAACTATTAAATCTGGTCTTTTAATTTTTTTCCACAGATATATATATATATATATATATATATATATATATATATATATATATATATATATACACACTGAAGTACAGAATGTAGTGATTACCATGTTGTATTATGTGAGCTGAATGCCCAAAATAAATATGTAAACAGATTATGGCATTAGGCTCCAGCTTGCCTGCGACCCTGTAGAAGGATAAAGCGGCTAGAGATAATGAGATGAGATGAGATGAGATTATGGCATAAAAATGACCTGGTAATGTGCATGCTTCATATTACATTGTAAAATAACAATGATGTGAAATGCACATGCAACTCCACTTATATGGCAGTGAATTCGACTAAACATTTTAGTTCAATCACAAATGATTCATTTAATCTGTTGAAAATCCAAACATTTTTCTAAACTTACTCCGCACACACATCATCTGTCTGAACATTTTCTTTGCTCTTGCATTGACTTGTCTTTCAAGAAACACTGTTTGGTTTATTACTTCACTGTGGTAAAGAAAAAAGTGACACTTTATAATAGAGTCTTAGAATAAGCATATACTAATTATTTCCAAATGTTGTAATGAGGCGGCACGGTGGTGTAGTGGTTAGCGCTGTTGCCTCACAGCAAGAAGGTCCGGGTTCGAGCCCTGTGGCCGGCGAGGGCCTTTCTGTGCGGAGTTTGCATGTTCTCCCCGTGTCTGCGTGGGTTTCCTCCGGGTGCTCCGGTTTCCCCCACAGTCCAAAGACATGCAGGTTAGGTTAACTGGTGACTCTAAATTGACCGTAGGTGTGAATGTGAGTGTGAATGGTTGTCTGTGTCTATGTGTCAGCCCTGTGATGACCTGGCGACTTGTCCAGGGTGTACCCCGCCTTTCGCCCGTAGTCAGCTGGGATAGGCTCCAGCTTGCCTGCGACCCTGTAGAACAGGATAAAGCGGCTAGAGATAATGAGATGAGATGTTGTAATGATTAATTAATCCTTAGTATATCATGAAATTATGATGCAAACTATTATGATTAATAACTAAATGAACATGAACAGCCAAATGAGTCATATAAGCCATTAATAATGGTAATCAAGTATAAACATCATGTGACCACATTCTGTTAACATTGTGAATTGCAGTATTAATAAAGATTATTTACATTATGTAGTCTATTTGTTTTAAAATGTACAACTCCGATTCCAAAAAAGTTGGGACAAAGTACAAATTGTAAATAAAAACGGAATGCAATGATGTGGAAGTTTCAAAATTCCATATTTTATTCAGAATAGAACATAGATGACAAATCAAATGTTTAAACTGAGAAAATGTATAATTTAAAGAGAAAAATTAGGTGATTTTAAATTTCATGACAACAACACATCTCAAAAAAGTTGGGACAAGGCCATGTTTCCCACTGTGAGACATCCCCTTTTCTCTTTACAACAGTCTGTAAACGTCTGGGGACTGAGGAGACAAGTTGTTCAAGTTTAGGGATAGGAATGTTAACCCATTCTTGTCTAATGTAGGATTCTAGTTGCTCAACTGTCTTAGGTCTTTTTTGTCGTATCTTCCGTTTTATGATGCGCCAAATGTTTTCTATGGGTGAAAGATCTGGACTGCAGGCTGGCCAGTTCAGTACCCGGACCCTTCTTCTACGCAGCCTTGATGCAGTATGTGGTTTGGCATTGTCATGTTGGAAAATGCAAGGTCTTCCCTGAAAGAGACGTCGTCTGGATGGGACCATATGTTGCTCTAGAACCTGGATATACCTTTCAGCATTGATGGTGTCTTTCCAGATGTGTAAGCTGCCCATGCCACACGCACTAATGCAACCCCATACCATCAGAGATGCAGGCTTCTGAACTGAGCGCTGATAACAACTTGGGTCGTCCTTCTCCTCTTTAGTCCGAATGATACGGCGTCCCTGATTTCCATAAAGAACTTCAAATTTTGATTCGTCTGACCACAGAACAGTTTTCCACTTTGCCACTGTCCATTTTAAATGAGCCTTGGCCCAGAGAAGACGTCTGCGCTTCTGGATCATGTTTAGATACGGCTTCTTCTTTGAACTATAGAGTTTTAGCTGGCAACGGCGGATGGCACGGTGAATTGTGTTCACAGATAATGTTCTCTGGAAATATTCCTGAGCCCATTTTGTGATTTCCAATACAGAAGCATGCCTGTATGTGATGCAGTGCCGTCTAAGGGCCCGAAGATCACGGGCACCCAGTATGGTTTTCCGGCCTTGACCCTTACGCACAGAGATTCTTCTAGATTCTCTGAACCTTTTGATGATATTATGCACTGTAGATGATATGTTCAATCTCTTTGAAATTTTACACTGTCGAACTCCTTTCTGATATTGCTCCACTATTTGTCGGCGCAGAATTAGGGGGATTGGTGATCCTCTTCCCATCTTTACTTCTGAGAGCCGCTGCCACTCCAAGATGCTATTTTTATACCCAGTCATGTTAATGACCTATTGCCAATTGACCTAATGAGTTGCAATTTGGTCCTCCAAATTGTACTTTGTCCCAACTTTTTTGGAATCGGGGTTGTATGCACAGTGATGTGTCCCATCCAATCATCGAGGAGATCAAATTAAGTTGTGATGGAAAAGCATTCACTGAAACATCTATATTAAACAGGTTCTCCAGTTTCCTTCCACCTCCCAAAAACATGTCTACTGTGGACTATAGTGTCACATCAAAGTTACAACATCCCACATATCCTAGTGTTCCCAGGACTGACTGGATCCCCCTTGAGCCTGCCAAGGATAAAGCTGGCACTAAGAGCGAGCAAGTGAGTGAGTGAGGTTCTCCTGTATTTTAATATCGATGGTGTAATTGGTCATACAACCCTAACCACGTACCCAAGTGGTGTCAAGTATCTGGAATCAGCTGAACTTAAGATTCTAATCAGGTCCAACAAATGATAGAATTCTCAACTAAAATCTGCGGACCTTAAACGGAATAAAAAGTAAATAAATAATTGTCGGGGGGCTAATCTCTGTGGTTCCACAAGGGGGCATAATGGAGCAATAACTATTAGCTAACTGAAATGTAACCCATGTCTCTTTCCAACATAAATAATTTAATTGTTTCACAGGAACGGGAGTGAATACTTAAGAAATCAGAAGTTTAATATTTTCTATTTGTAAATTATTTTGCAAATTCAAAACGAGTTTACCTTGAATTACAGCATCAATCATGAAAATGAACCCCCCCCCCACACACAAATACACAGAAGTGGTATATGGTCAATAAATAATCCTTTTCTGTTTGAAAAGAGCCAGAGAGAATTTTATACTGACGATAAGAGAGAGCAAACCCTACATGAATATTATTCTATTATTCTTCTAAGTCATCCAGTCATTCCAAAAAAGTCTATTCATATTTACAGCCCTAGTTAACTACAGTTTAAAAACATCAAAAATAAAAGGACCATTTTGCTAAACTGTACAAAAAAAAAAAAAAAACACCTTTAATCATTATTACACCTTTAACTGACAAAGTAGTCAGCAGGTTTTAAAGACAAGGAGTCTCTCAGTTTGTAAATAAAGACCAGAAATCCAAAGCAGGAGACAGTGTGTGTGTTTGATGTCCTTTGTGTGTTTAGTGGTGTCCTCAGAAGAAGTCGGATGCCTTTCTCCTTTTTGGCAGCTGGAGCAGATTGTCTGTGATGGAGGCGGGGTCATGCGAGGCAGGTGTGCGGGTTTTGCCTGGCGTAGGGGTGCATAAGGACTGTGAGGGGGTGAGAGGAGTTTTGGAGCCTGGTACTCTGTGATAGGGTGAGGGGGTATAACTGGCACGTAGGGCTTTATCAGTGTATTTCCCAGACGACCGGTTGACGAGGCGCTGCAGAGCTGGAGACAGAGCAGCAGGACTCAAACCTTTTGGAGTCAAACTGTAAAAAAAAAAAAAAAAAAAAAAACAAGTATAAACACACATGAAGGAAGAGTCACAATATTTGAGCATTATTTATACTCAGATTAGCTATACTACAAGAGCTCTCCCACTGAAGTGTTCAAACCCTGTAAATCAGCAGAGGGTACAGGTCACAGGAAGCACTCGATACTACACTCAATAGTCAGTATGTGATGTGCGCCACATTACAAAACTTTCAGCAGTCTGATGTTTATCTCATCTCATTATCTGTAGCCGCTTTATCCTGTTCTACAGGGTCGCAGGCAAGCTGGAGCCTATCCCAGCTGACTACGGGTGAAAGGCAGGGTACACCCTGGACAAGTCGCCAGGTCATCACAGGGCTGACACATAGACACAGACAACCATTCACACTCACATTCACACCTACGGTCAATTTAGAGTCACCAGTTAACCTAACCTGCATGTCTTTGGACTGTGGGGGAAACCGGAGCACCCGGAGGAAACCCACGCGGACACGGGGAGAACATGCAAACTCCGCACAGAAAGGTCCTCGCCGGCCACGGGGCTCGAACCCGGACCTTCTTGCTGTGAGGCGACAGCGCTAACCACTACACCACCGTCTGATGTTTATATTGAACATATTAAAGGAGAGTGTTATTGCATCATCAGCTATGAGAGCCAATCATGATCCAGTATGCAAATACAACCGTTTCAAAAAAAGCTGGGGCGCTGTGTTAAACAAATGAAAACAGAATGCGAAGATTTGCCAATCATGGAAACCCTAGATTTCATTGCAAATAGTACAAAGAAATCAAATGTTGAAACTGGGGGCGTCGTGGCTCGGGTGGATGGGGCGCCGTGCCGTGGATCCGGGGACCCGGGTTCGGTTCCGGCCTGGGGTCGTTTTCCGGTCCCTCCCCGTCTCTCTCTCCCGCTCGTTTCCTGTCTCTGCGCTGTCCTGTCTAATGGAGGTGAAAAAAAGCCCCCCAAAAAAATCTTTAAAAAAAAAAAGTTGAAACGGAGAAATTTTATTGTTTTTTGGGGAAAAAAAAATGCTTATTTTGAATTTAATGCCAGAAACACAGTTCAAAAAAAGTTGGGACAGGGGCAACAAAGGCAACAGGTCAGTAACATGATTAGGTATAAAAAGAGGCAGAGTCTCTCAGAAGTAAATATGGTGTGGGGTTCACCTCTCTGTGAAAGACTACACAGGCAAATATTTAAACAATTTAAAAATAATGTTCCTCAACGCAAAGAATTTGGGGATTACAACATCTACAGCACATAATACCATTAAAATATTCAGTGAATCTGGAGAAATCCCTTTATGCAAGGGACAAAGCCAAAAACTAACACTGGATGCCTGTGATCTTCAGGCCCTCAGGCAGCACTGCATTAAAACAGATACGATTCTGTAGTGGAAATCACTGTATGGGCTCAGGAACACTTCAGAAAACCACTGTCTGTGAAAAAAAGTTCATTACTGCATCACATAAACAAGATCCAGAAACACCGCCACCTTCTCTGGGCCTGAGCTCTTTTACGACGGACTGAGGCGAAGTGGAAAATTGTCCTGAAGTCTGATGAATCAAAAGTAGAAATTTCTTTTCAGAAACCATGGACCCCACATCCTCCATGCTAAAGAGGAGAGGGACCATCCGGTTTATCATCAGTGCACAGTTCAAAAGCCAGCATCGGTGATTGTCTGAGGGTGCATTAGTGCACATGGCATGGGTAGCTTGCACATCTGGGAAGGCATCATGAATGCTGAATGATGCAGCTTTTGGAGCAACATGCTGTCATCCAGACAGCATCTTTTTCAGGGAAGGCCTTGCTTATTTCAGCAAGACAATGACAAACTGCTTTCTGCACATATTAAAACTGCATGGCTCTGGAGTAAAAGAGTCCGGGTGCTAAACTGGCCTGCCTTGCAGTCCAGACCTGTTTCCTGTTTAAAACATTTGGCGCATTATGAAGCGCAAAAAAAAAATAAAACAAAGGAGACCCTGGGTTGTTGAGCAGCTGAAATCCTATAGCGGGCAAAAGTGGGACAACATTTCATTTTCAAAACTACAGCAATCGGTCTCCTCAGTCCCTAAACGTTTACAGAGTGTTGTTAAAAGTAGAGGTGATGCAACACAAATGGTAAACATGCCCGTCCCAAATTTTTTTAAATGTGTTGCTGGCATCAAATTCAAGAGGAGCATATATTTTTCAAAAAACAATAAAATTTCTCAGTTTCAACATGTGATATGTGGGCGGCACGGTGGTGTAGTGGTTAGCGCTGTCGCCTCACAGCAAGAAGGTCCGGGTTCGAGCCCCGGGGCCGGCGAGGGCCTTTCTGTGTGGAGTTTGCATGTTCTCCCCGTGTCCGCGTGGGTTTCCTCCGGGTGCTCCGGTTTCCCCCACAGTCCAAAGACATGCAGGTTAGGTTAACTGGTGACTCTAAATTGACCGTAGGTGTGAATGTGAGTGTGAATGGTTGTCTGTGTCTATATGTCAGCCCTGTGATGACCTGGCGACTTGTCCAGGGTGTACCCCGCCTTTTGCCCGTACTCCGCTGGGATAGGCTCCAGCTTGCCTGCGACCCTGTAGAAGGATAAAGCAGCTAGAGATAATGAGATGAGATGAGAACATGTGATATGTTGTCTTTGTACTATTTTCAATGAAATACTGGGTTTCCATGATTTGCAAATCATCGCATGATGTTTTTATTTACAGTTTACACAGTGTCCTAACATTTTTGGAATTGGGGTCGTACACAATAAACAGCAGTGAATAAATAGAAGAAGCCAGGGTATGTATGACTGGCGCGGTTTCTGATTTGGATATACAGCTTTGGAATTTCTTTAAGGCTTTATTGTGGAAATACCATTTTATTGTGGAGGTGTAATTGCTCAGTCAGGTGGATAATGGGGAAATGTGCATGTAGGCATCATACCTGGCGAGATTTTCTGTGACTTTACGAAGAGCTTCCTGTTTCTTTGCTCTGTTTTTGGCTGCCACTTCATTAGCCATTTTTAGCCCAAGCCTCTCTCTGCGTCCTGGCTCAGGAATCTAAAACACACATGACAACACACAGAGTAAATACGGAAACATTTAAACACGATGTTGCTTACAGCTGCACGTCAATATAACACACGTAATTACAATAATGACGTGAATCAAAAAACATTATTTACTACAGTAGTGTGTTTGCATGTACGTGTTGTTTGAGCACCTTAAATGCTGGGCCATGGCTCCTCTCTATGAGCGGAGTGACTGAGCCGTCCGCTCTGAAGGGCGTTTCCTCAATCTCTCCCCAGGTCATCAAGGGAGACTCGCACACTGCTGCTATGCCATACAAAACACAACAGACTACAAGATCAACACTTCACATAACAGAACAAGCTGCCTGATGGAGGAGAGTGTATTAATTGCCTGATGGAGGAGTGTGTATTAGTTACCTGACGGAGGCAAGGACGCTCTCTCGTAGCCATAGCCGTTCATTTTAGGAGACTCGTGTGGCAGCAGTTCTTTCCCATCAGGTCCCACCTTTCCTAATTTAAACTGAACACAGCACATACGCACAATTAAGCACACTTTGAAAGTGCAGCTATACAGTCAAAGAGTTTACTGTCAAGTGTGGGTGTGTGAGTGGGAGGAGTTACATTTAACAGTACGTGTGAAGTAGGTAGGTTTACTGGCAATTGTGACAGGAGTGTGATGTGTGTGTATGAGGGTGTGAATGAGGTGGTGTTTACATTAGACCGTATCTGTCTCGTTTTCGTCGCGGATGCACTGTCCGTTCACATTAAAACGCCGGGAAACGACTCCACAGGCGGAACAACTTGAATCCGCCAGAGCCCACGTATTCAACCCAGTTCGTATCTGATCCGGTGCTGTGTAAACATTGAGATACGAGGAAACGCAGTGCTGAGCTCTAGCTGACGTCGTCATTGGACAACGTCACTGTGACATCCACCTTCCTGATTCGCTGGCGTTGTTCATGCCACGTTGGTCATGTGACGCGACTGCTGAAAAACGGCGCGGACTTCACTTCCTGCTATTGTTTCCGCCTTGTATCACCTTTTTGTTTTTCATTAAAGAGTATAAAAGTATGAATATAATGCTTTGCTTTGTCATTCTTAATGTTGTTCATGGTAAGATGCAAATACTGCCCATTGTGTAGTTATGATTGTCTTTAGGCTTGCCATCCTTCCACTTGCAAGTGGTGAGTGACTTGTGCATGCCCGATATGCACTGGGATCTCACACACAGCGGCTCAGTCCCGAATCACTGCTCGTGCGCTTCACTCGCGCGCTCTATGAGCTGCGCAGGGCCGGAGTGCGCACCCTCCAGAGGGCACTCGCTGTTCAGGGCGGAGTGATTTGGAGCGCAGCCGCTGAGGAGGAAGCGCTGAGCCGCACTGACACATTTCAACTTACGTGCCGTCTAATTAGTCATGTGATTAGCGTATCCGTGTATTGGCGTTGCTGTGTGCACGCGAATCGTGTATTGGCGTTGATGTGTGCACGCGAATCGTTTTAAAAACGTTAATCTGATGATCCGCTGATACGGTCTAATGTAAACACCACCTGAGTGTGCGCACGTATCTGAGAGTGGGTGGTGTTACTAGGGATGATTTTCTGTGATCATGGAAGAAAAAAAAAAAAAAGCGGAAATTGCGGAATCGCTTGTCCAAAATGGAACTGCCATTCTGAAACGGAAAACGGGTTTTTAAATCAGCATCCGGTTTCAAAACCTGAGAAATTCAATCCATGCAGCTATACAGCGACTTTTGGGTTTCTTTGGCAAAAAGAAATTGAATCTCGGTGTAAACCAGGTTGTCAACAAACTACCAGCGTCCTGCCGTGTTGTAAATGATGCGCCGACTTATGATCAGCGTGCAGGCTGACTGGATAAAAAGATATCCAGGGATCATAAGTGGGAACGCCTCACCCCGGAAAATACAAAACGGCTCACAATGCTGATGTACGGTGGTGAAAAAATCACCATTTTTATAGTAATTATTCAAGAGTTACATCAATCAAGTTCCAACAAAACTAGTTCAAACCCCTCAGTGATCCGGTCGTGCTACCGTTTACGAAGTTCCGGGGAAGCCGAATACAGCAGGTGCGTGTGTAAAAATAACCACGTCGTAATATCTCATTATAGATTATCAGACTTTGAATCCATCGGATTTTTCTTTTGTATGGTACACATCAAGGATCACAGATGCCATAAAATATTTTGAGGAAATTTTATGACAGTGCTGAACTCGGTTACGGTTTGCTTTCATTCACAACGTGACTGTCACCCTTATGTCCAACTTGTTTAAATGAATTTAAAGAAAACGTCAAGATTTACTGGATTAATCAAGATGTAACCATTTCCTCCAGAAGGTTTGAATTTGGGTGAGTCTAACTCTTAAATCTTACAGATCAGGTAATGGGTTATAACACCACACAAACACACACCATAATGGGGCATTAGATAGTTTCTGTCTATTGTTACAGTTAAAGCTCGAGTTTTACTGAAAAATTGAGTCATTAAAGCATAATCATAACTATACCTGCTTATTGATGAACTTTGCGCAACACTTTCCTTTCATTGAACTCGTAAATACATAGTAATAAAATAGTTACGGTCAGGATAAGTGAAAAATCTTGCTGCTTGTCTGATGAGACAAGTGGATTTAAAAAGTTCATGTTGAGCTCTGCTTGATGCTTTTTATTTCATTTTGATGTCTTTCAGCAGAGATACCATATATTTCTTCAACTTCTTTCCCGCACTCTCCCAATTTGAACATGAAAGTCTATAGACCCCTTCGCAGTAAACGTCATTCATACGTAAGTGGAAATTGCGCGCGCAGCCTGGACCCAAAAAAGACTCAGAAATGCCTAGTTGTTGTGTTGTCGGGTGTCAGAATCGTAGCAGTGATGGGGTTAAAATGTACAGAATTCCAGCAGGATCTCACCCATTCCGAAAAAAAATTGCCGACGTCTATGACTACAAGCCATCAAACGTGTAGACTGGGATGAAAGCACCATCAAAAATGCGCGGGTTTGCAGCGCCCACTTCATCACAGGTAAGATCAGGCTATTTATTAAATCTTTCTTTTTTATTCTTTCTAGTCTTCGTTTACTGATGTAGCAAAATACTTTGGTAACGTTTGCCTGATTAGCTGGGTCATAGTTACACAATGTAATGAATATTATTAGCATGTTAACTTAGCTTTGCATGCAATTTTGTTTGTAGGAGAGGTCTCGCTTGACTCAAGCAGTCCGGATTTTGTGCCATCATTATTTGTGTATGCCGAAAATCACAATTTTAAAGCAAGGATGGAAAGGTAAAATTGTGCCCTCACTCTAAATGCCAACTTACGTTGACTGCTCTAACCTAGCTCCCGCCCCGTTCAGTTTCATTTCTGCTCTCTGCCTCTCGCTTTTTACGCAGCTCTGATTTCTCTTAGCTGCACTCTTTACACTATCATTCCTTTCATGCCATTACCTCCTGCAAATTGCTGTTTAGTGTTGGGATTTGCTGTTGTAGCTAAAGCCACACTGCCATCACATCACTGGCATAATTTGATTAAAACAAAATGAATATGAATGTCCCATTGTTAATCAAGTTGTACATGCCCGCACATAACATAATCATATGCGTCTAAAGACTTGTAGGCACGAAGCTTTTCGTGGGTGTACACTGAAGTCTCGTCAGTAAGGTACGAGTATATATCTGGTCATTGTATACCAGGGAACTTACTAACATCGTCCGTCCACTCTTTAATTAAATACGGATCCGGTAGGCGATGTCCACTTGTTAGAGTTAACTTATGTGGCATTCTCGATCTTGTAACGACAATTGTTTGGCATAATCTGACAGCTCATAATGCCGGTCTATGGGCAGCGCCATTGTTTCTGGGTCCAGGCTGCGCGCGCATCCTGGCAACGGTCGGTTTGTTTACAAACATGCGAAGGGGTCTATAACTAGATAGAAACTGAATTTAAAAAAATATATATTATTGATCAAATTTTGTTTTTATGGTTTTCAGAACTCCAAAACTGTATCATCAGAACATGGAAAATTTTCCCCATCTTTTATTCCAGGAAATGGGGGGGACGGGACAGAACTGGTAATTTTCTGAAATGGAAAATCATCCCTAAGTTACTGAGGAGTATGAGCATATGTAAGAGTAGGCAGGGTTATTGATGGGTGGGTGGACCTACCTGTGCATTGAGGGCAGCAGCCTGTTGGATCTGTGACTTATTGAGGGCTTTACAGAACGGGTCCACGTTGAAGCGTGTGTTTTTGTACATAACTTCTCTTGGCTTCTTAAACAAAGTATCATCCTTCACCCCTGTTCAGGAATCGACACACACGTTGTACATCATATAAAAATACATACCTGATTCAGTACTTATCTTACCAAAACTACACTGAGCAGTGATTACAAGATTCTCAAACGAAATAAGCCCAATTCATTAACTGACGTGAAAAAGTGGGCAGATTAAAGTATTAATGAGTCATGCGAAGAATGTATTAGCACATGTATATCTATGTTTCGTGCATTTCTTGCCTTCAGGGTAGTACATGAGGGCATTTTTGACCGTGTACTCCCATGTGTCTACTCCGGCCTTCACACACCCCCGAGCCTGGGTCTCTAATGATGGCACAGCCAGATTATCCTCTCGACGCTACAACACACACACACAATAGCTGTGTTCACATATATACACACACCGGTACGATAGTGGTATAACTGTATCGATACAAAGTATACCGGTACAGTTTAGTGCATCTGTCCACACTAGCGAGAAATGTTTGCGGTTTTCTTTCACGGTAGTTGAAATGCGCGTGCGCGAAATGTTTCCGTGGTGGGAGCACTTCCCTCGTTCCGCGAACTGGCAGTGGGATCGGCCGTATCGCTTGTATCTAGAGAGAATGCCGGTGATGTTGAGGGCCTATCTTGTAAAACCCGATCCATTATATCATAATATGGAAACTTAGGCCCAATCCCAATTCTAATTTCTACCCCTACCCCTCCCCCTTCCCCTCCGCCTTCCCCTTGGCCCTTCCCCTTGAAACTGAGCTACAAGGGATAGGGCTTGAAATTCAACCCTTACGTATTGGGATAGCCCTTCAACGATCGCATACGTCATCGCGTACCTCCATCAGCGTTTACGTTAGCAAAACGCGACCAAATGCGTCATTGGCTGCGACCAGCCGCTACAGTCAGAGCCAGAAATCTCTGCTGGCAGGGTGTGATTTGTTAACTAACACCACTGAATGGGATATCTTTGGCGCTTCGTGCACCACATCCGACAGAATGAGGTGTCAGAACACTCATGTAAACAATAAAAGCGAAAATAACAGAACAAAACGTACGCAGTAAAGCAACCGAAAACAATACTCACTCCCAAAGCTTTTTAGCAGCAGCTTGGATTTCAGAAATCGCTGCTCATTCTCAGCTCGAAAGCGAATCAAGCGGCGTGTTTCCTCTGGATAACAACTTAAAACACGTAAATAATGGAGAAAATACATTTATGACAATCTTTCGCCGCGGGAACCGCCATCTTTCTGAAATCCGCATGAAATCTCGCTGAAATCCGCATGGCATTGTGGGAAATCACTCAAACCCCTTCGTTCGGAGTCAGCTCCAGGAAAATCTCCGTTTGGAGGGGTACAGAAGCCCTACCCCTTCCCCTACCCCTCCGCGTTAACTGGGATTGGGATACCCCTACCCCTTCACGTGAACGCGCAAAATGGAGTGGTGAAATGGGATTCGGCCTTACTACGTCCAGCCCCAGATCTATTGTTGTGATCCTTTGCTTTGTGATAATCGCATATCAACACTTATTTTCGATCGGCACTGCTCCGGAGTGCGACCGGCCGCATCTTCGCCCATGAAGCGGCAGCGATCACTCGACAGTTGTCTGTACACGTCGATATTTCGACGTGTACCCCTCAACTGTTCCTGGCATCGCTCGTCTCCCCAAAGCTCCAACAAACACATAACTTCGTCTTTGCTCCATGTAGCTCCACGGTCGTTTTGAGCCATTTTGACGTTTTATTTACAGCTGGAAAGCACGTGCGTATTGTATTGTATGAATAACCCGGAAGAAGTAGGAATGGTTCATTGCGCATGCGCATTATATTTGTATCGATACAGAGCCGCTTCATCTGTCCACACTACAGCGAAGCGCTACAGTACCGGTACGAAACCCATACATTTGTGGGTTTCGTACCGATACAGCACCGGTATAGTTGCTAGTGTGGACAGGTGTTGCGGTACGAAAGTAGTATTGTATCGGTACAAAATCCCTAGTGTGGACAGGGTAAATAATAACTTGATTTATAACACACCATCCAGCCAGATAACACATTCACACAAGTAAATTAAGGCGGTGCTTAAGAACCTGTTTGGACTCGCTCTCGGCCTCGTACAACCAGGCGTTCTTCCGCTTCTGCTTTTCCTGGGTCAAAGCCATCATCTCCATGAATGATGCACGCTCCTCACACGTGTTTTCTGACAGGAAACGGTCCAGACATGGGAGCTCCTCCTCTTTCCCGCCATCTTCACCTCCTGAGGAAGAGAGCAGAGTTGTGGGACCTCATCGTGCACCACCCAAAACGTGGCACACTAACGCAAAAATGCACAAATGTCTGGAAAACTGAATACAGATCGTTTCACACCACATCGACCATATAGCGCACGATATGTGCGTTGAAATGATGGCTTTTACATCCTTTATAGTGCAGTACAGAACTTTACGATTAACCTATACATTTGTCGGGTTTAGTTTACATCTGTTGCCTGGTGACAGAGAAAGCAATTGATTTCCATTTTATTAAATGCAGCACAGAAGCGTAGCTTAAAATAATTCTGTGATGTGTGATGTCATACCAAGCTCAGTGTCTCTGCCGGTCCTGGATTCATTGTGTGAAGAGGATGGAGAACTGCTGTGACCATCAGGAGTCTCAAATGACGATGGTGTCACATCTGAAAATACACACACGATCTCTTATAAGCTCTGAAAGTCAAATCAACATACAAGATTCATTTTTGTTAGTATAAACAGACAGGTGACTATAGAAAATTGGTGTGCTCTGATTGGTCGAGAGAGTCGGACTATTTCTCAATAATCACCTCGAGCGACTTGGCAAAATGGCGGCTAATTGCTTTGTCACAGTAGGTGAGGAAGAATTACAAATTATGAAAGAAAACGCTGTTCTTAAAAGCACTAAAGATGGGGGACGTCGTGGCTCAGGTGGATAAGGCGCTATACCATAAATCCGGGGACCCGGGTTCGATTCTGGCCCGAGGTCATTTCCCGATCCCTCCCCGTCTCTCTCTCTCCTGCTCATTTCCTGTCTCTACACTGTCCTATCCAATAATAAAAAGGTGAAAAAAGCCCAAAAAAAATCTTTAAAAGCACTAAAGATGCTATGAAGTTTGATCTAAAACTATCCAAAGGTAAGGTGGAATTGTGATTTATTTTATCTAGTCCAAAACCAAAATATTTCACGTGACGAGACAAGTCTGCGTCACGCCTTTATTACATTTCCATGCTGCTTTTAAAGTTTGAAATAAACTAATAAAAATTTTTTTTTTTTAATTTTTTAAAAATAATCACCTCTATTTATCCTAAAACAATGATCTGCCTCAGGCTCAGTGAATTATTCACCGATATTCACTTCAACGCATAATTGTTTATTATTAAAATCGCTGTTATTGCTATGATGAAAACTTTTTCATAACTGAGCCACGCTAACTGAAAATGAGTTTTGAAAAAACCCAACAATTTTGAAGAATAAACCACTTTATTGGCTCTTAAAGGACATGGGACGTGAAACATAAATGCACGCTATATCAGTTTCTTTCCATTAAAAATATGAAATAATTGCATCAACAAATACAAAATTATCTATTAAATTCAGCAAAATCGTTATATTCGTGATGATTATATGGCATTTCTGCTCGAGCTCCGATATGCATATTTTACAACCGGAAGAGCCGCTGTCACGTGATCATACGTCACAAAAACTTTCGGGTACAGCACAAGCGGGTAGATGAATATGGAGAAGTGTGAATCGTGATGATGACGAATGCGACAAAATAGTTTTTGTGTCTTGGATGACAAGAAAATTGTTTCGTTTTTAGAGTGTTTAACGTACATTGAACATCATGGTGTATTGCGACCTCCCAGGCAGTCAGACGTGCTGTTACTCCTGTTAGCAATGTAGCTAGGCTCAGTATGGCCAATGGTATTTTTTGGGGCTGTAGTTAGATGCGACCAAACTCTTCCGCGTTTTTCCTGTTTACATAGGTTTATATGACCAGTGACATGAAACAAAGTTCAGTTACACAAATTGAAACGTGGCGATTTTCTATGCTATGGAAAGTCCGCACTATAATGACAGGCGTACTAACACCTTCTGCGCGCTTCGACAGCGCATTGATACCTTCACTCGGAGTTGTACCATTATTTTTTAGACAGGGCGGATGGACCAGGGCATTCGCCCGCCTGGCCGTGCCTGACGAGGAGTGCTCTCGGCCGGCTTGGGAGGCAGACGGCAGCCCCTCCTGGAAGTGTGGTTTTACCATGGGCCTCATGCGGAAAAATGCCGAGGTGCATTCGCTAAGCGACTGAAAGCCGAGGTAAGGATTAGTATTATAATTTTGGGTGTATCAATTATTGATTATCATAATTCTGACTCGTTTTGCCATTTTGAATGTTTTCATCTCGGACTCTGGAAGCATTGTATCTCAATCAATCTCGAAAAATATCAGCAAAAAAAAAAACAACTAGCTTGCAACGGACTTTAGCTAGATCTATGATGAACTTTCAATGTATGATACAAAAATAATACTTCTTTCAACAGATCATTAGCCTTTGAGCAGAATTGTTTTTAACTTACCAGGAAGTGTTATCGAGCCGACCGCTTTCAGTTTCATGGGGACTGAATGAACTCTCACTCTCAGAATCATCTGACCCGTCAGAGTAAAGACAAGATCTATGTTCATGTGAATTTCCAGCTATCGGTTCGAATTGATGGGGTCTAACTTCACATCTCTGTGAAACATCGGGAATATCACTGTCGATGGTGTCCATTTCGGTAACCTGTTTACATTAGATCCCCAAGCGCTGGCTCCTTGGAAAGTTTTTGTGACGTCACGGGTCACGTGACCACCTAGCTCATTAACGAATCATTGTTTTACGCTGATGTATAAAAAAGTTGAATAAATGTGATGATTTTCACATTTTTGACGCCCTGCAGTGATTTAGATGGCATTTCTTATGTCCTTTATACATAATTATACCCAGAAAAAAATCCATGTCCCATGTCCTTTAAACTTCGTGACCCAACAACACACTGATGCAACTCACAGGGGACATAAGTGCGTGGGGTGTATTTAGCCATGGCTGAGCCATATTTGATGGCAATCTCCCTCATTCTCTGCAGGTCTCCGTTCTCTTCGGCCTCCAGGTAATCATTCTGTGCTTGCAGCTTTGTGACATCTGGGAAGAAGTCCCTCTGAACGATCTGCTCCATACTCTACACACAGGGATCACACAGTTAACACCGTTATCTAAAATAGCAAAAGGCTTGCACAGAAGCTGAATCGTTACAACACAACAAAGACAAAGCAGTCTTGATGACTATCTATAGAACATATGATGCACTGACACTTTAAGACCGCTGTTTCCAGATTTGTTCGCTTAAAATGTAAACACAGGAACAACAGGGAGAAAAAAAAAAACTAGAAGAAATGTCTGGAAATTAGAGTGATTCAGAAATAAAGGAGCAACTGGATGTGCACGCTGAGGGCAAAAATCTTTGAGATAAATGAATCTGATTGATCTCTAAACAAGCTCAAGGACTTGACATCCAAACTCCAACCACGCGACTTCACGTCACATGACGTCCATGGCTGACCTGAATGTCTGACATCACGACATTCATTTCCCCCTAGAGTTTCATTAATCTTTCGCCGAGATCTTTTGTTCACGACAGAAGAGTCGATTCACTCCGTAAAGTCTTCTCCATTATTCCAAGGACTTTTACTGGGGTTAGGGCCCAGTCCCACAACACCGATAACTATAACTACACCTCTAACTACAATTATACCTCTGCCTGAATTCAGTTGCAGTCTGGAGCAGTCAGACCACAACTATAATTCCGACTATAACATCACTTGGCGGGCGGCACGGTGATGTAGTGGTTAGCGCTGTTGCCTCACAGCAAGAAGGTCCGGGTTCGAGCCCCGTGGGTTTCCTCCAGGTGCTCCGGTTTCCTCCACAGTCCAAAGACATGCAGGTTAGGTTAACTTGTGACTCTAAATTGACCGTAGGTGTGAATGTGAGTGTGAATGGTTGTCTGTGTCTATGTGTCAGCCCTGTGATGACCTGGCGACTTGTCCAGGGTGTACCCCGCCTTTCGCCCGTAGTCAGCTGGGATAGGCTCCAGCTTGCCTGCGACCCTGTAGAACAGGATAAAGCGGCTAGAGATAATGAGATGAGATGAGAGACATCACTTGGCCCTGCCACTCAGGGAAATAAATGCATGCAACAAGTAATAGCACATTACTCCGGGTCATACTGTACAGCTTGGACTTCAAAACAACCCATGCACACACTCCGGTGGTTGATATAATACAGATAGGTCACGGACTATGGAAACATAATAAAAAAAAGATGCAAAATATGGAGTAGTTACGGATTTTAATACAGATGCATCACAGATGCTAGTAACTTACGGATTGGTCATGGACGTTTCAGTATTTACAGATTGGTTACCGATTTCATACAGATGATCAAGGATAAAAAAAAAAAAAATTAAGAAGTCTACAACAATTAAATGTTTGAACTGCTGAAGTTCATAATTAAAATATCTTACCTGCATTTATATGTTTACTTTATTAATTTACTATTGATATTTCACGGAAAAGTCACAACCATGAATGGCGAAATTCACGTGCGAAATGGCGGATATATCTGTATTTATTTTCAAGAATCTTCACACATTAAGCGAATGATAAAGGTAGAAAAGGAGAAATTATAAAAAGTTATAAACATGCTCAAGAAATCCGCCATTTCGCACGCGAACAACTTGAATCCAAACAGAACTCTCTTTTACGGCCAATGATTCGCTTTAACTTACGACAGAAGTTAAAACCACAAACTCCCCCCCCCCCCCCCAATACACATGAACATTTGGGTCAAAAAAGACAGTAGAAAAGGTATAAAACAGCTATTATAGAAATGGATTGCTTCGCATTGCCAGTCAAACGCTTATGTTTGTCAATGAATGTCAAGTTAGCTTGCCCACCACGGGCTTGTTGCTATGGGGAAAACTGACACGTGACCAATTCCTGCAAATGGCCTATTCCATGCTAAAATAATCTTCAGTAAGCTCAAACTAAAGAGGTTTATTTTAGCCTGATGGTGCACGGGGCGCCCAAAATCAAGTCTCTCTTATTAGAGGCTGGAGTGGAGCCTAAATTTGATATGTAATGGAGAGGCCTAACTGTATCTGTACAAATAGTTGAACTGTGCCAGTTTGGTTGGTTTAAACCTATATTAAGTCCGCTTTGATAAGTTGGTAACAAAGAAAGATACAGACTAAGCAAAGAAGAAAAAAAAAAAAGTGAAGAATACTTCGACTTGACTTTTCAAGGGAAAAAAAAAAAAAAAAGTTTTTCAGAACCCAAAAGGAACGCTGCAATTAACAGGATTCTGATTCTAATTCTAAAATAACAGTAATGCGATCTGAACTCTTAACCTTCTGGACACTAAAGCAGAATTATCATTACAGTATGTGGCAACGCTACGTCTTTTTATTATGGTGACTGACTTCTAAAAAAAAAAAATTATTGAAAACAACAGCAACAAAATACAAACAGTTAAGACAAACACAAACCAAGAGGGCGGCACGGTGGTGTAGTGGTTAGCGCTGTCGCCTCACAGCAAGAAGGTCCTGGGTTCGAGCCCCGGGGCCAGCGAGGGCCTTTCTGTGCGGAGCTTGCATGTTCTCCCCGTGTCCGCGTGGGTTTCCTCCGGGTGCTCCGGTTTCCCCCACAGTCCAAAGACATGCAGGTTAGGTTAACTGGTGGCTCTAAATTGAGCGTAGGTGTGAATGTGAGTGTGAATGGTTGTCTGTGTCTATGTGTCAGCCCTGTGATGACCTGGCGACTTGTCCAGGGTGTACCCCGCCTTTCACCCGTAGTCAGCTGGGATAGGCTCCAGCTTGCCTGCGACCCTGTAGAAGGATAAAGCGGCTAGAGATAATGAGATGAGATGAGACAAACCAAGAGCCAGGGGGAGTTTTCAAATAACATAGAATAATGAGCACAAATGAAAAGTTTTAGCAGCTTTCTTGTTTTTAGAGCAAGAGATTTTGATAGACCATGGTTTTCCCCAAAGCGTTTTAGCGTATCGGGCCCGATACGCTTGCTGTGCCTGCCACTACGCTTAGTCGCTTTAGTTAAAATCCGATACGCTAAATTTCCTACCCACAAGTACTGTAACTAGATACATAGGAGAGCAAATAACAGATCCATTTACATATTGATTGTGCTAAACAAGCGGTCTTTTTTTCCCCCAATGATTGTGTTGATTCTGTCAAAGTAATATGTCCGCATGGTATGATGTAAACAAAGTAATCTGTTGGCTATGTCAAGATCACGTGTTCAAACCGTCCATTAAAAATATCGAAAGAAAACGTCAGACATCCCGGAATTTTCTGATTCATTATAAGCGAGCTCACTGGCTGCCGATGTTGTCCCCCACCAGACGGGCAAAGCCGACTGATTTTAATAAGCTAGGAGAAGACTCGCTGGACAATTTGATCCACATCAGCATGGATGACAGCGAGATGGACTATGACAGGGTTGCCCAACATTAGGCCAAGCAAAAGCCAAGGAGAATTAATCTGCTTTAAAGAAGTAGAAAACTTCATTCATTAGTTTGGGTTTGCAGAAAGATTATGTACATAAACACGAAGTGAAGTTGTCCAAATGTATCAAATAGCATAATTTAAAATAATAATCATAAGCATTTTTGGCAGTGGGATCCATTTAACAAAAGAAGGCTCCTTCATTCTTTTGTTAAAGGATCACAGCGACATCACACTGCCAAATATCCTTATCATTATTATTCGAAATTATGCTACATTTGGCACTTAACAAATTCTCTTCATGAATGTGTTTATAAGTACATAAGCTTTCTACAAACTTAACTTGATTCATAATTTTTCTTTTCCTTTAAATATATATGTTTTAATCCTAATCTAGTCCATTTAATAAAGTGCCAAAATTTAAACTTTATAATATGCAGTTGCCTTACTTTTCTTTTCAGTGTATCCTAGTTATACATATATTATGGCAATTGCATCAGAAACATTCTAAATCACAGTTACAGTAATACAGCAACTTATTTTAAGGTGGCAGTTCTTAAGGCCAATTTATGCTGACAACCCAGTCCTCGCAGATAGCGTCGCAGACAGTGTCTGTGTAGCGCCCCCACCTTCGCAGACGCTCTGCGCGCACCTCCCAAAAATTGTGACCACCGCAGAAGCCTCGCAGACAGCGTCGCAGACAAGAGGGCTCTGATTGGTCCACTCTACATCCGCTGTACACGCACTTCCGCTTCCCTACTTTCCCGGTTTGGTTTGTTTTCACGACCGGCATTTTTAAAAACACGAGCGAAGATGGAGCAGCATGAAGAGCGGTTGATTGAGGAAGTACGTACATCTATACGACTCCAGTTCTAGTCATTATATAAAAAAAAAAAAAGTTCGTCATTATAAGTAACCGGAGGATAAACACTCCACTAACCACACCCACCAACTACTCCTAGCGACTTTGCGCCCCCTTGCGTTGTGCCGGTGAATAACATCGCGCACGCCTATTACTCCCCGCTCAACAATAAATTACAACTGTCTGCGAAAAGCTATCTGCGAAAGCCTTGTCGCAAGAGCATGCAGAGGCCTTTAGGTTCAGATCCCTTTGTGATCAACAGGAGGTCATGATGATCGATTCGCTTCATTGGACTGCATAAGATGGAGCAAACCACTGTTCGTATTTTCATGCACATTTTTGTTACAGCACTACTTGATCATAGATAATTAAGGGATCCTCGTAGATATTCAATCTATGACAAAACAATTTAACTTGCATGTTGAACTTGAAGGTGAAATTTCAAACGTGTATACAGGTAGTCGTCGACTTACGACTGCGTTTGGTTACGACTGACCGGTCGTAAACTGATCTGGTCGTAAGTCGGCCTATGTTAAATGAACGTAAGTATATTGTGATGTGTAATGATATTGTAATCATCTTAAAGTCTTATTTTATCAACATTTTCTTATTTCATTACCTTGGCTCATTATTTGGTTTAAGTCAAACACTGCATACTACACTGCGTACAGTACAATTCGTTTAACATGTGCAAAACAAAAATATGAAATACAGGTGTGAAAAATAGAAAACATTTTCGTTTGAAACATACCAAAATACAAAACTTAGTGACCACTGGCATGACTGGTGCTTGGCTGTGGGTCGTCTACGTCATCATCAGCTGTTGCAGTGCTCGGGCTGGCGGGAGGATTTGCTCGTTTCATAAACATGGTACGCCTCGTCTGAATTGTTTGTTTCTTTTTCTCCTCATAAATTTCACGACATGGATGAAGCGCGTCATGTACCATCCGTTCAATCCTTGCAAATCATTCTATGTTTGGGTCCATTGCTTCAAACGGACACGGGAGAAGTTTACTGTACCGGGATACTGCTCACACTGAGCAGCGTGCGTGGCGAGAGGCTGGATGCTGGGCGATGCCGAGAGCTGGGGCGGAAACTGTCGTACACTAAAGGCCGCTGCATGCTCTTGCAACAAGGCTTTCGCGGATAGCTTTTCGCAGACAGTTGTAATTTATCGTTGAGTGGGGAGTAATAGGCGTGCGCAATGTTATTCACCGCTACAACGCAAGGGGGCGCGAAGTCGCGAAATCGCTAGGAGTAGTTGGTGGGTGTGGTTAGTGGAGTGTTTATCCTCCGGTTACTTATAATGACTAGAACTGGAGTCGTATAGATGTACGTACTTCCTCGATCAACCGCTCTTCGTGCTGCTCCATCTTTGCTCGTGTTTTTAAAAATGGCGGTCGTGAAAACAAACCAAACCGGGAAAGTAGGGAAGCGGAAGTGCGTGTACAGCGGATGTAGAGTGGACCAATCAGAGCCCTCTTGTCTGCGAGGCTTCTGCGGTGGTCACAATTTTTGGGAGGTGCGCGCAGAGCGTCTGCGAAGGTGGGGGGGCTACGCAGACGCTATCTGCGACACCGTCTGCGAGGACTGCGTTGTCAGCATAAATTGGCCTTCAGCTAGTTCAGCTGGGAAACATTCGCCAGTCATAACCAGACGGTCGTAAAGTCGATCGGTCGTAAGTTGCATAGGTCGTAAGTAACAACTACCTGTACTGTACATTCATACTATTTAGGTCAGAAATCATTGAAACACTGGTAAAATCTATCCCATAATCATGTATCGAAAACCTTCCAGAGACCCTGAAAATGCATCTGAGAGCATCTCATCTCATCATCTCTAGCCGCTTTATCCTGTTCTACAGGGTCGCAGGCAAGCTGGAGCCTATCCCAGCTGACTACAGGCGAAAGGCGGGGTACACCCTGGACAAGTCGCCAGGTCATCACAGGGCTGACACATAGACACAGACAACCATTCACACCTACGGTCAATTTCGAGTCACCAGTTAACCTAACCTGCATGTCTTTGGACTGTGGGGGAAACCGGAGCACCCGGAGGAAACCCACGCGGACACGGGGAGAACATGCAAACTCCACACAGAAAGGCCCTTGCTGGCCACGGGGCTCGAACCCAGGACCTTCTTGCTGTGAGGCGACAGCGCTAACCACTACACCACCGTGCCGCCCCTATCTGAGAGCATCTATTTTCAAAAAGTTTTCCGGGAGGACATGCCCCCGGACCCCACTAGTTTCGCTTCGTTCAATTGTCTGTGTATTATCATGCCAGAATTTAGGACTTTAATTTTAACACTGATATACTATACATGAACGCTTTAAATGATTAAACTTGGCTTTAATGGATATGGTATTTTCCTAAAATGATGAGCAAATTTATTATACACACACACACACACACACACACACACACGTGTCTTTTTTTTTTTTTTGCTTTTGTTGTTATGGAAACCAAACAGTACATATTTCCAACACAGAGAAAAATGAGAGTCAAGCTTGGCTGTAATGTACCGGGTTCTTTCTGTCCAGAATGTGATGGTAAAGGGACATTACCGGAACAGGTGCATTATTGTTTCACACAATGAACAGTCCACACAAATCTCTCTCTTAAACTTAAGCAGATAATGTTTGGCAGGATAGTATCTATGAAATCTGAAGACTGCCTTCCTCGGCCACCTGGTTAAGTTAATGATGGCTTCACTTTCTCCTGTGTTAAAACATCACAGCTTATTCATGAGTCACAGCCTTTTTTTCCCTGTTGTTGAAAACCGTAGCTCTCCTATATCGTGTCATATTTGCTGAACAGTTTTCCTAAACAGGAAGAATGAACGCAGTGTGGGTTGTAAAATCGCCTCACCTCGTAATACTCGTCGAAATCCAAGAGCCTTTTCTTCGTCTTGTTCGGCTCTTCCTGGGGTTTCCTCACAGCCACGGCGCTGTCAGTGTCAGACATCTCACACACCGCAGTCTCCTCCATCTTCACACAACTTTTACACGGATATTTCAATCTACAACCTGCTTTTATTTTTATATATACACACACACACAGGGTTATGAATCCTAAAGCTAGCCGTGTAGCTAAATCAGTGAAGCCTGTTCACGAAGCTCTGAAACTGATTAATTAATTAATTAATTAATTAGTTCGGTTTTCCACTTAAACACATTTACAATACAGCAAAAGTGTTTAATTACTTGTCTACTCGACGCCTCAATCAACCCTGAAGGCAAACTACAAAACAATAAACAACAAAATACTCGGTCCTCAACCGAGAGTAAACACTATTACGCCTAACCTTACGACTTCCGGTGAGACTTCCGGTTCGTCTTCTTCGGGTTTTTATGGCAGCTTGCGTCCTGGGTTTTACACTACTGCCATCTGCTGTATTGGAGTAGTTCCTACTCCTCAGGGTTGTCAAGTTTCCATATCAGTCCTGTTTTCCTTCTTCTTCTTTGGATTATAATGCAATCTCCCTCCGCTTTTATTAATTTAAATCCGTTTGTTTAGTCCTGTAGTCCTCAGGAACTTCTCTTTTACCCTGCACATTGTCTCCACATTCCAATATACTTTTAATGTTATTTTCTACTCTTCAAGTCAAGTCAAGTCAACTTTATTGTCAAATATGCTATACATGCTCGACATACAGCACAGATGAAATTTCAGTCCTCTCTGACCCACGGTGCAAACAGGCAATGCAATAAATAAAAATAAAAATAGAATAATTGAAAAAACAAACAAACAATATAAAGAGTATAAACACTCTAGATAAGAACTAGACATAGACTAAACACTCAGACAATATAAACAGTGTAAACACTAGATAAGAACTAGACAAAGACTAAACACTCACATACATACATACATACATACATACATACATACATACATACATACATACATACATATCCCTTACGAAAATCTACCATGGTTTACTATGGTTTTACCATGGTTTTTACGTAGTAACCATGATTCTACCATGGTATCTCATGGTTATTCTCAGTACTATGAACCAACCATAGTATTACTATGGTTCATCCATGGTAGTAACCATGGATCTACTATGGTATTTCATGGTGATTCTAAGTACTATGAACCAACCATAGCATTACTGTGGTTTATCCATAGTACTGCAGTAGCTGTGGTAGCATCATAGTTGTATGTGTAATAGGTCATAGTAACTACGGAATTAGTTTAAAAAGGGATAGTATGGTTTTTAAAAGGATGCACTAACTGTAGTATTACCATGCTTTCGTCCAACAGTCAATGCTGTAGAGAAGGATCTCGATTAACAGCCCAGATACATTAACATTTACTTAGAACCTAAAAATTTAAGTGAACATTGAGGTAAAATGCACCATAGTTTTCATAGTTACCCCAAAAAACATGAAAACCATGAATAACTATAAACCATGGTTAGTTTTCATAGTAAACCATGGTTAATTTTAGTAAGGATATATATATATATATATATATATATATATATATATATATATATATATATATATATATATATATATATATATACACACACACACACACGCAGGGCCGTTGACAGCTTTGGCTGGGCCCGGGACAAAATAATCTGAGTGGGCCCCCCCCCAAATAATCTGAGTGCCCCCCCCCCCCCCACACACACACACACACGCGCGCACGCACATCGCCACACAGCAACCACCCACACCCAACCCCTCTTTTCACAGTCTCCATTCACTCCAACCCTTAAATAACAGGTATTCCAAGCCCATTATAACAGTCAACCATTTTATTTCAACATATTTTACAGTTTGAACATTTCCTTAGTCTGCAACTATTCAGGTGCGAAATGCAATGCGCCGGACTTTTACTGTGGCAAAGTCGTCAATAAGGTCATTGAAGTCCAGCTTCTTTGCAAGTTCGAGCATAGCCAGCCCATTGAGCCTCTCCTGTGACATGTTTGAGCGCAGGTAGTTGATAAACCAAAATGATTGTTTACGGGATGGAACTGGGCCTCAATGAGAATGGAGTTATGGCTTTCCCAAAATCTGAACATAGAAGCATCACCACCAGTCACACACGGACTGGCCATTGGGAGTAGCGGGAGTTTTCCCGGTGGGCCGGTGGTTCAGCGTGGGCCGGCGGAGAAAAAAAAAAAAACAGTTGCGCGCTGGCCTTTAATATGATAAGCAATGTTAACAGTTTCTTAAGCAATGTTAACAGTTTCTTAAAGAAACTGTTAACATTGCTTATCATATTAAAGGCCAGCGTGCAACTATAATAAGCAATGTTAACAGTTTCTTAAAGAAACTGTTAACATTGCTTATCATATTAAAGGCCAGCGCACAACTGTTTTTTTTTTTCTCCGCCGGCCCACGCTGAACCACCGGCCCACCGGGAAAACTCCCGCTACTCCCGATGGCCAGTCCGTGTGTGCCACTAGTGATGTGTACAGTGAGTTTTTCAGTGTATTTTTTTGTCTTGTTTTTCATAAACGTCCTTTCCGTACTCGATTTAGAATGTTACAAAAAATATTGACACCCTCCCAACCACGTAACATTAGCCTATCTGACCTGGGGGCTGACACGTTTATTACGGATAAACCAAAAGGATTACAACGTTCCCTGGATATAGAACTGGACCGAGAAGATTTCAAAATCTTAACGTGTAAGCAACAACAATAAAACAGTTGTTTTATTCATTTAGGGCTTATTAGGCTACTTTCATTAATTGCGCTTTTCATACAGGCCTATCATTTTTCACTTGAGCAAGGGAATTGTTTGAAGAGTATCCAGTCTAAGCGAAAGTTTAATGTTTTGCAACAGACTAACCTCAAAACACCCCATTTATAGCCCATTCGTTACATTAAACTCTATCTAGCTGGCAATTTCACATGCCGTCGTATCTACACGGGATGATTTCCAACAAAATAAGGTTTAATTAACAAGAGGCAGCGTTCCACGGGCTTTCAGCTAACCGGAGTCCAGCTCAGCGCAGCTCAGCAAGCGTGCCCAAAACATTTGGATATGATTGCGGGCCAATGTGCTATTCTTTGCTTCATTGAGATATATGCAACACAGTGTTATTAAACCGATATGTTTATGAAATAATTCAGTGCCCTGTGCATTTCAGTGTTCACTCAGTGTACCCTGCTATCCCCTATTTTATAATTATGAATGGCGCGTCGCGCGTGCTGGGGTTACATTACGGGGCTGGAAAAAAGTTATCTGTGTCTTACCTGGCTCAGCTGCCCCACTGCCTTCATCACCTGCTGCATCATCTGAATATTTTCTAAAATAGTGAGCCCCTGAGGCTCTTGGCTTCTTCATCTCTTTTTCTCTTTTCTTTTCTTTGCTCCTGACTTGTGCATGTTGGCAAACGGGCTCGCACGCTTATTGTCGAAGCGTTATGATGGAATAGTGCCGTGTTATTTGGCGCCTTAATCAAAGACCAAACCATTTCTGCATTAGGGGTGGTAGGTGGGTTCTTGAATCTATTTTCGAAGACAATAAAGGCAAAAGAACCAGAAATCATTCATTGAATGCAAATATAGCACATTTTTCTCCCCCAAATCAACACATTTTGAAATGAAACAGAATGATTAATGGCATCTTCATGAGGGACCAGTTCTGGGCCCCCCCTCATGCCTGGGCCCGGGACAAAATACCCGGTTGTCCCCCCCTGTCGACGGCCCTGCACACACGTAAATTGGTGCAAATAAACAAACAGTCAAGGGCACTTGAGGTATAGCAGGTAAACATGAAATAAGCAGTATAAACAAACTAGCAGCTGTTAAGGTGAGGTAGTACGGAATAGTGCAAATGAGCGAGGTAAAGTGAGATGTGCAGTCCCTGAGTTCAGTGTGTTAATGAACGATGAAATGTATGTATGTGTGTGTGTGTGTGTGTGTTCCTACCTCCTGTAATTCATTTATCATTTCTTGTCTGGTGTAGTGGTTAGCACTGTCACCTCATGGCAAGAAGGTTCTGGGTTCGAGCCCAGCGGCTGGCGAGGGCCTTTCTGTGCGGAGTTTGCATGTTCTGCCCGTGTCTGCGTGGATTTTCTCCAGGTACTCCGTTTTCCCCCACAATCCAAAGACATGCAGGTTAGGTTAACTGGTGACTCTAAATTGACCGTAGGTGTGAATGTGAGTGTGAATGGTTGTTTGTGTCTATGTGTCAGCCCTGCGATAACCTGGCGACTTGTCCAGGGTGTACCCCACCTTTCACCCATAGTCAGCTGGGATAGGCTCCAGCTTGCCTGCAACACTGTAGGACAGGATAAGCGGCTACAGATAATGGATGGATGTATTGCTTGGTTTCTCTTTCAAACACAATAAAAGAGAGTTTCAGATTAGAACATTTTGACTTGTGAATGTGTGCTTCAGCGAGTATTAAGTTGATAATGTAGAATTGGGGCAGCACGGTGGTGTAGTGGTTAGCACTGTCGCCTCACAGCAAGAAGGTTCTGGGTTCAAGCCCAGCGGCCGACGAGGGCCTTTCTGTGTGGAGTTTGCATGTTCTCCCCGTGTCTGCGTGGGTTTCTGCCGGGTGCTCCGGTTTCCCCCACAATCCAAAGACATGCAGGTTAGGCTAATTGGTGGCGCTAAACTGTGAATGTGAGTGTGAATGGTTGTTTGTCTCTATGTGTCAGTCCTGTAATGACCTGGCGAATTGTCCAGGGTGTACCCCGCCTCTCACCCATAGTCAGCTGGGATAGGCTCCAGCTTGCTCGTAACCTTGTACAGGATAAGCGGCTATGGATGGATGTAGAATTGGTTGAATTTGGACGCAGAGTACGAGACAAACCCAAACAATACATCAAACAATACATGAGAGAGAATTTGGTGAGAATATATTGGGAAATGAATGCACAAAGGTCTTGCCAAAAGATACATGAGTGAGGACATGACCAAAGTAAGTGATTAAGGTCCTCTGGAGCCAGTCAACATAAAGAGCAGTCCACAACAATGTCCTTTTTGTATGTTTGCAGAAAAGTCTTGGTAGGGTAAAAGCAATGAATCATTTTAAAAGACCCTCCTTTAACTTTGCTAGTAACCAAATATGTAGAGGGTAAACACCATATTTTCTTCCATTCCAGGTCTGAGATAAGGTTGGTTCTTCCAATAAGGAAGGGCACTTGGAATAGAGACATTATCTCTTTGAAACAGAGCATGTACATCACGGTTGTTATTCTTCTTATTACAACCTCGATTCCAAAAAAGTTGGGACAAAGTACAAATTGTAAATAAAAACGGAATGCAATAATGTGGAAGTTTCAAAATTCCATATTTTATTCAGAATAGAACATAGATGACATATCAAATGTTTAAACTGAGAAAATGTATCATTTAAAGAGAAAAATTAGGTGATTTTAAATTTCATGACAACAACACATCTCAAAAAAGTTGGGACAAGGCCATGTTTACCACTGTGAGACATCCCCTTTTCTCTTTACAACAGTCTGTAAACGTCTGGGGACTGAGGAGACAAGTTGTTCAAGTTTAGGGATAGGAATGTTAACCCATTCTTGTCTAATGTAGGATTCTAGTTGCTCAACTGTCTTAGGTCTTTTTTGTCGTATCTTCCGTTTTATGATGTGCCAAATGTTTTCTATGGGTGAAAGATCTGGACTGCAGGCTGGCCAGTTCAGTACCCAGACCCTTCTTCTACGCAGCCATGATGCTGTAATTGATGCAGTATGTGGTTTGGCATTGTCATGTTGGAAAATGCAAGGTCTTCCCTGAAAGAGACGTCGTCTGGATGGGAGCATATGTTGCTCTAGAACCTGGATATACCTTTCAGCATTGATGGTGTCTTTCCAGATGTGTAAGCTGCCCATGCCACACGCACTAATGCAACCCCATACCATCAGAGATGCAGGCTTCTGAACTCAGCGCTGATAATAACTTGGGTCGTCCTTCTCCTCTTTAGTCCGAATGACACGGCGTCCCTGATTTCCATAAAGAACTTCAAATTTTGATTCGTCTGACCATAGAACAGTTTTCCACTTTGCCACAGTCCATTTTAAATGAGCCTTGGCCCAGAGAAGACGTCTGCGCTTCTGGATCATGTTTAGATACGGCTTCTTCTTTGAACTATAGAGTTTTAGCTGGCAACGGCGGATGGCACGGTGAATTGTGTTCACAGATAATGTTCTCTGGAAATATTCCTGAGCCCATTTTGTGATTTCCAATACAGAAGCATGCCTGTATGTGATGCAGTGCCGTCTAAGGGTCCGAAGATCACGGGCACCCAGTATGGTTTTCCGGCCTTGACCCTTACGCACAGAGATTCTTCCAGATTCTCTGAATCTTTTGATGATATTATGCACTGTAGATGATGATATGTTCAAACTCTTTGCAATTTTACACTGTCGAACTCCTTTCTGATATTGCTCCACTATTTGTCGGCGCAGAATTAGGGGGATTGGTGATCCTCTTCCCATTTTTACTTCTGAGAGCCGCTGTCACTCCAAGATGCTCTTTTTATACCCAGTCATGTTAATGACCTATTGCCAATTGACCTAATGAGTTGCAATTTGGTCCTCCAGCTGTTCCTTTTTGTACCTTTAACTTTTCCAGCCTCTTATTGCCCCTGTCCCAACTTTTTTGAGATGTGTTGCTGTCATGAAATTTCAAATGAGCCAATATTTGGCATGAAATTTCAAAATGTCTCATTTTCGACATTTGATATGTTGTCTATGTTCTATTGTGAATACAATAGCAGTTTTTGAGATTTGTAAATTATTGCATTCCGTTTTTATTTACAATTTGTACTTTGTCCCAACTTTTTTGGAATCGGGGTTGTAGAAGAAAAACAGATTTGGCCAAGCTTAGTAACAGTAGGATTTAAAGGTAATAAAGAAGGTTCAGATAAAGAGTTCTTAAGAAGCAAGCCAATTTTTATGGAGAGATCAGTAGTAGAGAAGACTATCATTTCAACCTAACCTGCACTAGTAGGGAATACTGTGGTGTTATTAAAGAATTCCACAAGCCCTTATTAGTACAAATCAAGTGGTCTTTATACACTAACAGTACCTCGAGTGTATCCATTATTAATCCAAGACTCTCTCTTTTCAGCCAAGAAATGTAATACCTTTTTAAGATCTTTACTCTCCAAAGAATGTTTTCCTTCCCCCTAAGGGGGTATACACTGCAGGGATTCTCTACTGTGGCCTGTAAGGGAATTAGATGTAGATATAACAAATTCCCTTTACCACCCAAAGCTAAAGAAGTTCACTTTAAAGGGGAACAGAGGGCAATATATAGAGTAAATATAACAATAAAACACACATTAACGAACCTTATTCAAGACTTACAAAAGTTTTTTGTTCTAAGGTTGGAAAGTTATAGTGTTTTGAAAGTAGCTCGAGCAAACTATTTCCGCAGTTTGAACAGCCCGCCATGATATTAATTTTATCCAATCAGAATGCACGTTCATTTTCTCTGCGTAACACTCATGACGGGGCGGCACGGTGGTGTAGTGGTTAGCGCTGTCGCCTCACAGCAAGAAGGTCCTGGGTTCGAGCCCCGGGGCCGGCGAGGGCCTTTCTGTGTGGAGTTTGCATGTTCTCCCCGTGTCCGCGTGGGTTTCCTCCGGGTGCTCCGGTTTCCCCCACAGTCCAAAGACATGCAGGTTGGGTTAACTGGTGACTCTAAATTGACCGTAGGTGTGAGTGTGAATGGTTGTCTGTGTCTATGTGTCAGCCCTGTGATGACCTGGCGACTTGTCCAGGGTGTACCCCGCCTTTCGCCCATAGTCAGCTGGGATAGGCTCCAGCTTGCCTGCGACCCTGTAGAAGGATAAAGCGGCTAGAGATAATGAGATGAGATGAGAACACTCATGACGTATGTATGTGCCCAGTTGTGTTGGCTCATTGAGGTTGGGAATAGCACGTGTGAAATACCTGTTTCTGCCTCTTGCGACGATTTCGCAAGTCCACGAGTGGCGCCTATCTCATTGCAGCAAATAAATTCTGCTGGACTCGTGAGCAACTCCACGTTACATTTTCCGCACGAGCACCACGCCGTGTCACCTGCACGCAGACGCTCCGCCCCACGCTCGCCATGCTCTTGGTCAGCATCAGTCTCATCCTCGCCGTCATCCGAGGTTTCTTCTCTTATTTCATCACCGGAGTCGAGAGTACCTCTCCTAGGTTCAAACTGGTACCCTTCTAAGCCATAGCCTGCTTGCAGTGTGTCTTGCGGGATCTCTTCGTATGATTCGACAGAGGTGTTGCTTTCACTTGATGCGCCCGACGCCATGATTACACGCTTATCTCCTCTATTTCGGAGAGTTCCGCTAGTGCAGTGGGTAGCGCTGACGTCACGGTCTTTTAAAAATGGCGACTCTTGTGAGGTTTAGCGTATTAAGTATTTTATTTACAATTACCAAGATATTTCGTTGTTTTCTAATATATAAATTTGATAGAATACTTAAGAATACGTTACTTTGTCACATCAGCAACTGTATATATTATATTTGGTACCCCTTTAAAACAATGAATGACATCTATCCGTGCAGGGATTTTTTTTGTGACTGAAGTTCAATACTGACCTTAATGATTGCACATTCTATGAATCAGGAATACAAACAATGGAACAGCTATTCTTTTCTTCTTGTAATATATTTTGGTTATTTTGGGAGGATTTTCATCACTGGATTTTGGACATGCCAGCCCTATAACTGATAGCAATATAACATTTGGTTTTATCATGAAGGACAAAAAGTTGGAATTTTTGTTTAATAATTTAATAATACTCACCAACTACTTTTTACACAAATGTAAATTCCTAAAAGTTTGCCCACGTTTCACAGTTTACTTAAAAAACTGATCTCTTTTCTTCGACTTGTTGAAATTGATTAGTACATCCATCCATTATTTGTAGCTGCTTATCCTGTCCTACAGGGTCCCAGGCAAGCTGGAGCCTATCCCAGCTGACTATGGGCGAGAGGCGGGGTACACCCTGGACAAGTCGCCAGGTTATCGCAGGGCTGACACAGAGACAAACAACCATTCACACTCACATTCACACCTACGGCCAATTTAGAGTCACCAATTAGCCTAACCTGCATGTCTTTGGACTGTGGGGGAAACCGGAGCACCCGGAGGAAACCTACACAGACACGGGGAGAACATGCAAACTCCGCACAGAAAGGCCCTCACCGGCCACTGGGCTTGAACGCAGGACCTTCTTGCTGTGAGCCAACAGTACTAACCACTACACCACCGTGCCACCCTATTATTTCATCTCATCATCTCCAGCTGCTTTATCCTGTTCTACAGGGTCGCAGGCAAACTGGAGCCTATCCCAGCTGACTACGGGCGAAAGGCGGGGTACACCCTGGACAAGTCGCCAGGTCATCACAGGGCTGACACATAGACACAGACAACCATTCACACTCACATTCACACCTACGGTCAATTTAGAGTCACCAGTTAACCTAACCTGCATGTCTTTGGACTGTGGGGGAAACCGGAGCACCCGGAGGAAACCCACACGGACACGGGGAGAACATGCAAACTCCACACAGAAAGGCCCTCGTCAGCCACTGGGCTTGAACCCAGGACCTTCTTGCTGTGAGGCGACAGCGCTAACCACTACACCACCGTGCCGCCCTATTATTATTATTATTATTATTATGTTTGATTTATGCTGTACTGTGCCTCTTGGCTAATCTGCTCAGTCTCAAATTGTATTTCTTTGAAGGACTTGCATGCTTTTAAGATTTGTTTCTTTGAAATAAAGTTAAAAAAAACTAGATAGAACTCGACGCCAACGGTGTCGATGGGGATGCCTCCGCCTGGTAGACTACACGCCTTATTAAGTTGTGATTTGGGGATGGACATTTGACCTCACAGTAATCTTGACCTGTGACCTTTTAACCTCAAAATCTAATCAGTTCATGTTTGTCCGAAAGCGCACAAATGGTGAAAGTTTGGTGAAATAACTTTCATTTGCCTTGGAGACATTGTGTTCACAAGGTTTTCGGACAGACATTTGACCTCACAGTGACCTTGACCTTACACCTTTTGATCTCAAAATCTAATCAGTTTATCTTTGTCCCCAAATGCACAAACGGTGAAAGTTTGGTGAAATTCCTTTCATTAGCCTTTGAGATATCGCGTTCACAAGGTTTCGGGACAGACAGACAGACAGACAGACAGACAACCAGAAAACATAATGCTTTCTGCACCTTAAAGTGCCATTCCACCATTGGATGTATTCTTTGGCATAAAATACAATATATTTTATGACAACATGACTAGACAGAGAAATCTTTTAGCTTCAAAATGATATATCAAACATAATTTTTTGACAACGACAAGTATATTAATTTTGCGACCAAAGTCACCTACCCTTTTAATTTCTGCGCGTGATGTCATCGGCAGGTTCCCCTTCTTGTGTACCACGTGTCGGTCTATTTTTAGACCAGGAAACCCCCAAAGTGAGAGAGTCATTTCTCCTTGTATATGGGGGCCAAAAAAATTGTGAAAAATTTTGAGTTAATCTTTCAGTTAGCTAGATTTATTGGTATTAGCTAGATTTATTGGTATTATTTTTATCGCGTTCTATCCGCCATTGCTGATAATATGTGCCACGTCACACGTCACGTGGTACACAAGAAGGGGAACCTGCTGATGACATCACGTGCGGAAATTAAAAGGGTAGGTGACTTTGGTCACAAAATTAATATACTTGTCGTTGTCAAAAAATTATGTTTGATATATCATTTTGAAGCTAAAAGATTTCTCTATCTAGTGATACCATTTATATATGTTGTCAAAATATATTGTATTTTATGCCAAAGAATACATCCTATGGTGGAATGGCACTTTAACCCTCATCCTACCATGCTATTTTACACCTTAATCTTACCATGTGGGGTCCGTTTGGACCCCAATACTTTTCTTTAAAATTAAAGCTTATAAAGACAAAATCACCAGATAAGTTTTGTTCAGAACATCTTATATTAATAACAGCAATACACTAAAGGGCCCAAGGCATAAAGAACACACTTAACCTTCATCCTACCAGCCAATTTTACATACACAAACTACCAGGCGGGGTCCTTATGGACCCCAGGAGGGAATACCTTGAAATCAATGCAGTAAGAACCAATTCAATGCAGCAAACAGACATAACTTTATTGAAGAACAAAATCCACTATGGCTGAATATCAATGATGTATTATAAATACAATAACATTGCAATAATATTGCAATAACTAGCATACATGTAGCAAATTATAGCGCCACAAAAAAAAAATTGGCATTATATACATGATTTTTGCAGCTCATGCAGCTGTAAAACATTCTGGATTACAACTTAGGTCTTTTCTTACAGAATTTAAAACAAAAAAGTAATTGTAAAATAATTTAGGGCTTTTGTTTTGCAGCCTGTGCTTATTGCAGCAGTGGGGTCCACACGGACCCCAAGAAGGAATGCCTTGGTAGTTTCATTATGGAACATAAAAGAAATAAAAGAAGTTAACTTTCAGTGTGCTATTCAATTATAAAATGAAAGACAGATAAACTTTACTCTGAGGTACTCTCCGGTTGGACCCCAGTAACAAATTAATTATACCTTCACAATGCAAAAAGCTGATCTTCCGGTGCTTTAGTGTTTTAATTAAGACATAAATTCCGACAAATTCATAAAACGGTGAGGCAGTATGTCACATATTTTTAAAATGGCAAACAAACATATAGGTGCGGGGCCCAGATGGACCCCACTTGGTAGGATGAAGGTTAAGGTGGCTAATAAATAGAATTTACAGTAATGCAATTATGGACTAATCCAGAAGGTGGCAGCAATGTAACTATAAGGATGCCAGCTGTCGTAAAACCACGAAGAAGTGGATCGGCAGCAAAGACACACTTAAACTTGATGTGGTCCAGGCACAGGCCTTGCGAGTGTGCAGTGGGGCATTCACAACCTCTTCAGTCCCTGCACTTCAGGTTGAAGCAGGGGAGATGCCATTGGCTTTAAGGCGGCAGCAGTTGGGGATGGTGTACTGGACGAACCTGCAGGGTTATAAAGGGGATCATCCAACCAAGCATATCCTTAATCAATGTTGGGAGCATGGCAAGGCAAACTTTAATAGTTTTGGGTGGGTTAGAAATGATCAGGCTGGAGAGCTTGGCTTAACCAAGGTGGCCCATAGCTCTGTGGTACCACTGCCAGCTATTCCCCCCTGGTTTTTTATTATGCCTGAGGTGGATCTTAACCTGGTGAAGATGCGCGAGGAAGCTGAGGATGATAGTAATGTGAAATATTTAACCAACTTTCACATTCGCAATAACTATCCTGAAGGGGTTCAAATTTTTACAGACAGCCCTAAAGACCCTGAAACTGGGAAAACTGCAGCTGCGGTTTTTATCCCACAGTATAAGACAAAAATAGCAAAAAGGACGTCTGACCACCTTGCAGTTTATTCAGTGGAGTTATTTGCCATCTATCTTGCTTTAATGTGGATTGATGACACTAAATCTAGATTCAATGTCATATGTTCTGACTCCCTGTCAGCATTGAATAGTATCCTTCACGGCAAGTCTAAGTGTAGGCCTGATTTACTTTGTGAGGTACTTCAATATCTTTTTAGACTACACCAGCAAGACATTTTAGTAAATTTCCTATGGGTTCCATCCCATTCGGGCATTGCAGGAAATGAGGCTGTGGATCAGCTTGCCAAAGAGGCTTTGAAATCTGAAATCCAGTCTAACATCCCACTAAGCAAAGCGGAGGTCAAGGTTATTATATTCAGGAAAATGTTGGGTGCATGGCAGGGGCAGTGGGATGGGGAAAGTAGGGGCAGCTTTCTACGAGCAATTCAAAAACAGGTCCCTTCAAGAAGACTGGGCAGCGGTAGCCGTAGAGAAGAACAAGTAATCACAAGGCTTAGAATAGGTCATAGTAGATTAAATGGCAAGCTCCACACAATTGGCAAACATGCCACTGGTCACTGCATCTACTGTCAGGAAAGAGAGACTGTAAATCACGTGTTATTAGAATGCCAAGCTTATAGTGTCCAGAGAGCAATTCTGTTAGAACGAGTTAGAGAGCTAGGGGAGACTAGGCTCACTCTTGATAGGTTACTTGCCTTCTCAGTACCATCTGCTTGGAAGCATGTTTTTGAGTTCCTTAAAAATACAGGCGGCGGCACGGTGGTGTAGTGGTTAGCGCTGTCGCCTCACAGCAAGAAGGTCCTGGGTTCGAGCCCCGTGGCCGGCGAGGGCCTTTTTGTGCGGAGTTTGCATGTTCTCCCCGTGTCCGTGTGGGTTTCCTCCGGGTGCTCCGGTTTCCCCCACAGTCCAAAGACATGCAGGTTAGGTTAACTGGTGACTCTAAATTGACCGTAGGTGTGAATGTGAGTGTGAATGGTTGTCTGTGTCTATGTGTCAGCCCTGTGATGACCTGGCGACTTGTCCAGGGTGTACCCCGCCTTTCGCCCGTAGTCAGCTGGGATAGGCTCCAGCTTGCCTGCGACCCTGTAGAACAGGATAAAGCGGCTAGAGATAATGAGATGAGATGAGATGAAAAATACAGGCCTTTTAGGTAGGATTTAGTGTATTTATTGGGTTTTTTTTTTTGGTCACTCCTCCATTGAAACTCTAACTAGATAGTGTCGCAGTTCCGCAAAAATACAGTTGGTGGCGGTAATGCACCATAGTGGATGCCAACCGCCATTAAACCTGAAAGAAGAAGAAGAAGAAGAAAACGCGGAAGACTAGCATTCCCTGTGCGCATGCGTACACGGGCTGGATAATGACGGTGTAGTATGTTGACGTGTATTTGCCAGCCAGCTGGATTAGTTTACTTTTATTTTCGTGTTTATTTATTTATTTTTAATTTAGGTAGCTAATCATTTTAGCTGGATAAACCAACCAGGGTGATTTTTGTCACGTTTGAGTTTCAGAATCGAGTTTATCGCCAAGTCCGTTTTCATATAGAAGAGATTTGTTTTGGTGGCTGGTACTTGAACAAAAATTGGTATTTATTGGACAAGGAACTTAAATAGTTCTGTTTTTGTCACATCATCTCATTGATTAGCTGTGGTATTTTAGAGTCTTCCTGTCTCTCACACACACAGTGAAGAATATGGGTCCAAAAAAGAAACATGGCATCCCTGACAGGTATTTATTATGTCAGATACTGCACTCTTCAGTGGTGGGCTGTTAAATATTCCTGGTCTTACTTAAACCTGTGTATGTCAACAGATGGGTTGATTATAAGGCAGTGGGTAAACGGATCCCTGGCACACGCTTCATTGCATTTAAAGTACCTTTAAAACAGGTGACAGACATGCTCTCACACACACACACACACTTGCAATCATCTCGCTGTTTCTGTTTTGACCTTGTGACTCATTTCTGTTTCAGGCTTTGAGGAGGAATCTCAAGGAATCGGAAGCGTTTGGACCCTTAGATCTCATGGACATGTTGAAGAATGAGGGTGAAGAACTTGGTCTCATTATCGATCTCACCTTCACCACGCGCTACTACCAACCCCAGGTGACCCACTCCACGTCCATGTCCACAAGTGCATGCCCAGATACTGATTGTTCTCATTCTTGGTATCAAGATGACTGAATTTGGATAATGATCCCAAATTTGTGGGCGGCACGGTGGTGTAGTGGTTAGCGCTGTCGCCTCACAGCAAGAAGGTCCTGGGTTCGAGCCCCGGGGCCGGCGAGGGCCTTTCTGTGCGGAGTTTGCATGTTCTCCCCGTGTCCGCGTGGGTTTCCTCCGGGTGCTCCAGTTTCCCCCACAGTCCAAAGACATGCAGGTTAGGTTAACTGGTGACTCTAAATTGACCGTAGGTGTGAATGTGAGTGTGAATGGTTGTCTGTGTCTATGTGTCAGCCCTGTGATGACCTGGCGACTTGTCCAGGGTGTACCCCGCCTTTCGCCCGTAGTCAGCTGGGATAGGCTCCAGCTTGCCTGCGACCCTGTAGAAGGATAAAGCGGCTAGAGATAATGAGATGAGATCCCAAATTTGTCATGTGCTTTGCGAGAAAGTGGACGGTTGTACGGTCTTTTACGTCTGCGATGTCTTTTTGTCTATTTTGTTATACGTCAGAAAACGCATAAGCAAGTCCGCGTGACCTTGATCAACTCGACAGAGCAGTTCAATCTGATGATGTGCATGATGATAATGGATGCTCGTAGCTTCTAGTTTAAGCTGATATGGAACACATTTGCACACCTCTTGTTGGCATGCGTGGAATTTAAAAATCTGCTTGTTCCACTCACAAAATGGAGTTAACATAATACACAAATGAGTAAGACATAGCTTTCGTTTTTGACGACCACATACTATTACTGTGGTGTTATAATGCAAACGAGATTTGTAAACGGGGCTCACTGAACTTTCGGTGGTATAGCGCAGTGTTCTCTTATTTACACATCTTTTAAAATTCCTGTAGCAGATGGCACAGAGAATTACAGACGTCAGGAAGGATATAAAGTAAACATAAAGTATAATAAAGTATATAAGTGGTATAACTGTTTCAGATCGAAACGTCACATAACTTCTCAACACTGCTCTTTTGAATGTCTGTGTGTGTGTGGCAGGATTTACCAGACACACTGCACTACCTGAAGATATTTACAGCAGGACATGAGGTGCCAAGTGACCCCACCATCCTGAGCTTTAAAAAGGCAGTGAGAAGATTTCTGCATGATAATCAGAACAATGGTACATCCATCATTAAAGAAGTTAATCAGTGGTTGGGATTTTAAACGTACAAGCTATAGCTTTTCAGTTATTACGTGTCAGAGAGCTACTGTATGCTTGAGAACACTGACTCACTCGCTTCATTCACACGACCACATTTACAGTGGGGAAAACAAGTATTTGATCCCTTGCTGATTTTGTTGTTTTGGCCACTAATAAAGACTCGGATCAGTCTGTAATATTAATGGTAGGTGTAGTAGAACATGCTGAGACAGAATATCACAAAGAAAATCAAGAAATCAACTTTAAAGAATTTGTATTAATTTATTTGCATTTTATTGAGGAAAATAAGTATTTGAACCCTCTTGCCAAAAAAGACTTAGGCCGAATCCCATTTCACCCCTTGGACCAACCCCTTGGCCCTTCCCCTCCATTTTGCGCGTTCACGTGAAGGGGTAGGGGTATCCCAATCCCAGTTAACGCGGAGGGGTAGGGGAAGGGGTAGGGCTTCTGTACCCCTCCAAACGGAGATTTTCCTGGAGCTGACTCCGAACGAAGGGGTTTGAGTGATTTCCCACAATGCCATGCGGATTTCAGCGAGATTTCATGCGGATTTCAGAAAGATGGCGGTTCCCGCGGCGAAAGATTGTCATAAATGTATTTTCTCCATTATTTACGTGTTTTAAGTTGTTATCCAGAGGAAACACGCCGCTTGATTCGCTTTCGAGCTGAGAATGAGCAGCGATTTCTGAAATCCAAGCTGCTGCTAAAAAGCTTTGGGAGTGAGTATTGTTTTCGGTTGCTTGACTGCGTACGTTTTGTTCTGTTATTCTCGCTTTTATTGTTTACATGAGTGTTCTGACACCTCATTCTGTCGGATGTGGTGCACGAAGCGCCAAAGATATCCCATTCAGTGGTGTTAGTTAACAAATCACACCCTGCCAGCAGAGATTTCTGGTTCTGGCTCTGACTGTAGCGGCTGGTCGCAGCCAATGACGCATTTGGTCGCGTTTTGCTAACGTAAACGCTGACGGAGGTACGCGATGACGTATGCGATCGTTGAAGGGCTATCCCAATACGTAAGGGTTGAATTTCAAGCCCTATCCCTTGTAGCTCAGTTTCAAGGGGAAGGGCCAAGGGGAAGGGAGAGGGGGAGGGGTAGGGGTAGAAATTAGAATTGGGATTGGGCCTCAGTACTTTGTGGCAAACCCCTTATTAGCAAGCACAGAGGTCAGACATTTTTTGTAGTTGATGACCAGGTGCCGCATTACAGAAAGTTCCTAACTTGAGAATCTCATCTTATCTGTCTAGTTCCCGTGGCAACGGCACTTTAGGATCATATTTAGGAAAAGGCTATTACAGAACAGCCGTTCCTAACTCTGTTGTCCTATCCTATCTCAAGTTAAGAAAAGTGTATTACAGAAGCATCCTAACTTCTAAAAAAACTAAAAAATTCTTAAATACCCATCCTAACTTTAGGATATCCCCACCGCTGTCCTAACTGTCATTTTTACTGTATAAATCAGCTAGTAGTCTACTATTAGACAGAATGGCAGGTATTTTGCTTTTGAGGCGACAACAACAACGTAACCGGAATTTGTTTATTGAAAGGCAGTTGGTAGACCAAAACGACGTTTTAAGGTTTGATGACAAAACTTTGATAAATCGCTACCGGTTACCCCGGGCCATGATCATACAGTTAGCTGATAAACTGCGGCCAGATTTAGAGAGGCCGACTCGTCGACATGGGGCTCTCCCGGTTATACTGCAGCTAACAAATGCGCTTCGTTTTTTCGCCAAAGGTGACTTCCAAACAGAAATCGCCGATTTGTCAAAAATTTCTCAGCCTTCCATGTCCAAAAATCTGACTGAAGTGGCAACGGCGATAGGAAGGCTGGCTGCGCATTACATTAGGTTTCCAGGCGGACAAGAACTGAATGCAATTAAGGAAGCCTTCTACCGACATTCAAATATGTCCGGTGTGATAGGTCTAGTGGACGCCACTTGTAGCAGGGTATTGTTTCTGTTGTAGCAGCTAGCCAGAGATCACTGGACGTTACTTCACGAGACACAGTGTAGCTTTTGTTGCTAGGTAACAGACATTAAAGGCGATCATAGATGTTTCGATCGGTTATTTAGGAATCCTAACTCGAGATAAGATAAGAATCCTAAATGAAGTTAGGATTTGCTTCTGTAATACCAAACTGAAAAGAATCCTATCTCACAGCTGTCCCATCTTAACTTTTGACTTAAGATAGGAACTTTCTGTAATGCCGTCCCAGGTTTCTGCACATATTAGGAGGAATTTTGGTCCACTCTTCTTTGCAAATGACCTCTAAATCATCAAGATTCCGTGGCTGTCACTTGGCAACTCTGAGCTTCAGCTCTCTTCATAGATTTTCTATAGGATTCAGGTCCGGAGACTGGCTGGGCCACTCCATGACCTTGATATGTTTCTTCTTCAGCCATTCCTTGGTTGCCTTGGCTGTATGCTTTGGGTCATTATCCTGCTGGAAGACCCATCCACGACCCATTTTAAGCTTCCTGGCAGAGGGAAGGAGGTTTTCATTTAGGATTTTACGGTACATGGCTCCGTCCATCCTCCCATTGATACGGTGAAGTAGCCCTGTGCAGAAAAACAACCCCAAAGCATAATGTTACCACCTCCATGCTTGACAGTGGGGATGGTGTTCTTGGGGTCATAAGCAGCATGTCTCTCCCTCCAGACACGACGGGTTGAATTGATGCCAAAGAGCTCAATTTTGGTCTCATCTGACCATAACACCTTCTCCCAGTCACTCTCCAAGTCATTCAGATGTTCATTGGCAAAGTTCAGGCAGGCCTGCACATGTGCTTTCTTAAGCAGGGGTACTTTGCGAGCACTGCAAGATGTTCGACCATTGCGGTGTAAAGTGTTACCAACTGTTTGCTTGGTGACTGTGATCCCAGCTGCTTTAAGATCATCCACTAACTCTGCCCGTGTTGTATTAGGTCTATTTCTCACCGTTCTCATGATCCTGGAAACCCCACGAGGTGAGATCTTGTTTGGAGCCCCAGACCTAGGTCGATTGATGATCACGTTGTGAGTCTTGTACTTGCGCACAATTGCACCAACAGTTGTCACCTTAACGCCCAGCTTCTTGCTAATGGTTTTGTAGCCCATACCGGTCTTGTGCAGGTCTACAATCTTCTCCCTTAAATCCACAGAAAGCTCTTTAGTCTTTCCCATGTTGGAGAGTTTGGAGTCTGACAAACTGATTGATTCTGTGGCCAGGTGGCTTTTATACAAGTCATTAGTGATATCAGGTGTCTTCAATTTAGGTGACAAGGTCATTTGGAGAGTCTAACGCTACGTTCACACTGCAAGGCTTAATGCTCAATTCCGATTTTTTTGTGAAATCTGATTTTTTTGTGAGGTCGTTCACATTAACAAATATATGCGACTTGTATGTGATCCTCAGTATGAACGAAAAGCGACCTAAAAGTGTTCCGCATGCGCACTGCAGGATACGACGACGTCACACGCAGTGAGCATGGCCAGTGTTTACGGAAGTAAAACCGCCCGGTTGCGGTATGACTCATCCAATCTAGCTTGAATAGCTGCATCCCCCCAAATGGAAATCAGCTCCCTAACCTCTGCGTCCTTCCATTGAGAAGATTCAGAACCTTCACAGCCCGAAGCGTCCCTCGCATTGATGTCATGCGCAGGGGCGCAGATACGTTTTTTGAACTGGGGGGGGACAAAAAACGGGGGGGGACAAAGCTGCCAGCAAACCAACCCCAACATGCCTGTCAAACTTGTTGTTAGTAACCATAGCAACCAAGCTCGAGCTCGCAACCTGTGCAGTCTGCGCAGCTCAACCAACCGAATATCAGTCTTTGTTTTGTTTTATGTGAGTTGTTGCAACTATATGTATACACTGCTGTGCACCTCAATAAACCGAATGGTAATTAGTCTTTTGATTTTTCCGTGAGGTTTGCCTTATGCAAAGAAAGACAGCATAGACGTTTTTTCCTCCCTATAAGTAGGGGGGACCGAACGAGGTGAATTTAAATATGACTCGTCCCACCCTCTATCTGCGCCCGTGATTATGCGCCATGTTGTTGTAACTTTTTTTGAGAGACCCGCCGCCTACTTCAGCGCAGAATAGTGACGTTTGTGGCTTGTTGATGACGTGTAAGTCGGATGAATGCAACCTGGCGGTTCAGACTGAAGTCGCATATGAAAAGAGCGGATAGGAATCGGAATTAGCACCACATATCCAAACGGCCTGGGTCGGATTTGAAAAAATCGGATCTGTGTCGTTCATATTGTCAATAAAAGATCGGATACAGGTCACATATGGGCGAAAAGATCGGATTTGAGTCACTTCAGCCTGCAGTGTGAACGTAGCCTAACTTGTCTGTATTAACAAGAACTCTTGATGGTTACTAGGGGATCAAATACTTCTTTTTCTCAATAAAATACAAATAAATTAATATAGATATTTAAAAGTTATTTTCTGGATTTTCTTTTTGATATTCTGTCTCCACATGTTAGAATACACCTACCATTAAAATTACAGACTGATCAAGTCTTTCTTAGTGGGTAAACCAACAAAATCAGCAAGGGATCAAATACTTGTTTTCCCCACTGTATACTGATAATTCCTTCTTCACATTGAAACGCAAGACTGTCCAACTGCACAGACAATTCACAGAGTGCACTAACTTACATTGTAATCACACACACAAAAATAAAATCTAATTTTGTTAGTAACTGGACCAACCTGTGAATGGGAGAACTCTGGTCCAGTGACATGAGTCCCTCATACATAATTTCCACCAACAGGGAATGGGTTCCATTCTGGACCAAAAATAAATTGGTTCAGAACCTGGAAGAAAAAAAAAAAAGTTGGTTCCCAGCTTGTTTTTTCCAGTGTGAACCATTATGACATCATTCACTCACTATCTGTCAAACAGTGCATGGCTTGACTGGAACATCCTTCTCCAATACTTTCGATCCAGGGCATCCTCAGCGGTGAGGCCCCACTCCCTTAAGTTCTTTGCGACTCGCTCTTTCTAGGTCTTGTCGGACCTGCCCCTCTTTATCGCACCTCCTACCTTGTGGGCCGTGATTCTTGCAGTCATAGTGGAGCTGCGCTGCACGTGGCCAAACCATTGCAAACGCCTATACCTGAGGTCAGCATCCACATCCAGGAGACCAAAGCGGTGTCCGAAATCACTCACTCATTCGCTATTCCCTACTTACTATCTAGAGAATGCTATATAGAGGACTATATAGTGAGCTCATTGGTTTAAAAAAAAAAACACTTTCAGACACTATTCCGCCGAGCCGTTATTTACGCCATTACTGTCACATGATGAAAACATGCCAGGTCCGTCGGCTGTTGGGTTTTCAAAACAATAAATGCATATTATACTGAGCGTATTTCCCACATTAATAAATCCAAAGTACTTTGTGTCTGCTGCATCTTTGTTCTTTTAAATCAAGGCTGAATACTTCTTCTCCGCCAAATTTGAGGCTTTTGATTAATTCCTCGCTCTGCACTCTAACTTTTTTATTCTTGTATTTTATCAGTCTTATTCTATTTTAGCTCATTTCCTGTCCTCTTAGTATTTTTAATTGTACTCGAATGTCCGTTTATAATGTGTTTCTTCCTCCCAGGGGCGGTTCTAGCCATTTTGGGGCCCTAGGCGAAGTACAGACATGGGGCCCTCAAAAGTCAGTCTTGAAACACACATACAGAATAATGGTCATCCCTACTTGGCACATGCCATATCTCCTTGCTGTAAATTCAGAAAAAAAGATAGCAAACTGCCACTAACAATGTCCCCCAAATAAGCTCCACAGTGAAACAGGTTTGAGATTACTCCAGCATTTGCCAAAATTCTGACAGTGTTTATTGCTCAGATCAAACCAGAAAGAGCAAGCAAGGCAAACAACAGAAGAAGAGACAGTAGAGAGAGAGAGCCAATTTTAAGTCAATCTCCATATTTTAATAAAACAAGGATATCTGAAATCCAATTATTATTTTTACTCCACAGATACATCTAATCTCATTATCTCTAGCCGCTTTATCCTTCTACAGGGTCGCAGGCAAGCTGGAGCCTATCCCAGCTGAACTACGGGCGAAAGGCGGGGTACACCCTGGACAAGTCGCCAGGTCATCACAGGGCTGACACATAGACACAGACAACCATTTCAATTTTTAGAGTCACCAGTTAACCTAATCTGCATGTCTTTGGACTGTGGGGGAAACTGGAGCACCCGGAGGAAACCCACGCAGACACGGGGAGAACATGCAAACTCCACACAGAAAGGCCCTCGCCGGCCCCGGGGCTCGAACCCAGGACCTTCTTGCTGTGAGGCGACAGCGCTAACCACTACACCACCGTGCCGCCCCCACAGATACATATTACCAGATATAAAATGATCTTATTCTTATCAGAAGTAGAACACAAATGGATATTACCAGATATACATTACCAGAGATACAAAATGATCTTACTGTTATCAGAACTACAACACAAATGGATATTACTGTATCGAAACCTCTACATTTCAATGGGATAAGACTGATGCCAAGATAAATGTACGAGAGAGGGAGGGAGAGAGAGAGAGAGTGTGTTTGTGTGTGTGAGAGGGAGGGAGGGAGGGAGGGAAGGAGAGAGCCATTTAGTGACAGGCAATACAGTGGTTGAGAGACAGATACAGAGGGATTGTGAGTTTGTAAAGGATGCAGCCAGTACATTATTGAAATGTCCTTAATCTTCAAAATTCCATTGTTCATGTATTCCATCACCATTCCATAATGGAGTGTAGGTGGGTGGGTGTGTGAGAGAGAGAGTTTGTTTGTGTGTAGAGGGGTAGAGGGGGGTAGAGAAAGAGAGAGGTTTGAGTTTTTAAAGGTTGCAGCCAGTACATTACTGAAAAGTCCTTAATCTCCAAATGTCCATTTTCATCATAATCATATGAGAAAGTAAGTCCTACTTGTTGCTGGCTTCTCCAAAGTCTTTTGGAGCACAACATTCCTCAACAGCGGAGGTTGAGGCTGTCGCAGACTCGGGCGATTTGAAAAATGTAGTTAGTTTCAGAAGTGCAGCTGCATTCTTTTTGCTTTGTGCCCTTTTTTTTCGTTTAGCGCAACCACTCTCATAACTGCGCTTCATCTTGTTTACAGTTCCCTCTGCTTTGGTTTGAATTTCCGTCGCGCACCTGTCTACGTCGTCAGATCATGGACTAGTCCAATGTAAAACAACCGGGGAGAGGGGTGTGCTGGGACAAATACTATATTAGATTAGATTAGATTCAACTTTATTGTCATTACTCAGTATAAATACAGGGTAACGAAATGCAGTTAGCATCTAATCAGAAGTGCAAATAGCAGAAATGCAGTATAATACAAATAAATACAGTATGTGCAGATAAGCAATATGTATAGATGAATGCAGCTATGTACAGCTAGTGCAAATGAGACGGTTATAGTGAGTAGAGAATGTACAGATAAATAAATAAATAGGATGTTCAATAGTTCTGTGCAGTATATGTACGGTAGTTAAGGGAGAAGTAACTACAGGTAGGGCTATAAAAAAGGGTGGTTATAATTATAATTATCCTTTAAAGCTATATACAGAAGTAGCTAACTTGCTGTGCAGATGTCTTGTGAATATAAAACATATATATCCACATGAATTCGATATTCTGATGCTATTTTGGTGTGTTTTTCCATTTATATCGTTGACTACTTAATATCAGAGACAAATTACGATTACATATATATTGTTTGGTGTTTACCGTGACGGGGCTGACTGTTAGGGGCCCCCAAATTTTGGGGGCCCTAGGCAACCGCCTTGGTTTGCCTAATGGTAAGTCCGCCCCTGCTTCCTCCGTCCATTCACCCCAGCACACTACAATATTATTGACGTTTTCGTGCCACAACTTATAAATTTGTCTCGTGCCCGTTGTCATAAGGAAAAACAAACTACTGCTAAACTCAATCTAAAATACTTAACGCTCCTTCTGAACCAGCTTTTCTTTCAGCGCGACTGCAATGCCTGATGGTATATGTTGCTTGGTGAGTGACCATCGGTTGTACACTACTTTTCACAGTGCATTGTGGGATACTATGAGTCCACTATAATAAGGTGCAATAATTGTCACTGTACGTTCGGACAGCACTACAAAATGGCGAACTCACTGTATAGTGAGTGATTTCGGATACAGTGTAAGCCTCTGACGAAGACTGCTGGAGCTGACCCCGTCCTCAGGCTTTACACGACACATCCACCGCAGTATAGCTCTTTGGTTCCTCTTTAGAGGTTCTGCCTAACATTCTGTCTCCTCAGAGGCCAGCACTTACTTGTGTACAACAAAGCACTCCTCACGCAGGAACTGAAACTCCTGCATGACAAGAGGGGTGGTAGCTCTCTGAACTTCCCCCATGCTGTTCTTGTGATGGTAGCTAGCTCACATCCTCCACCAGGGTAACAAAAGGACTCAACCGCATCTAGCACGTGCCCTCCAACAAGCACCCGATCACATGGGCCGCCATCAATGGGGCATACTAAGCCAAGGCATCTGCTACATCGAAAGGATGGGTCAGGGTAGAGCCTGCAGCAGATACTGGTGCACTTCTTGTGCACCCAGTGTTGGCAGCCATTGCAGAAGATGGAATTGCATCCTACCCCTTTCCTGCAGGCAGCACATGGGTATTTGCCAGAGTCTCTCAGGGTGTTAAGGTTTGGTCCGGATATCATCACCTTTCTTTTGCCCATGTTCACTCTCAGGCCACTTGTTTCTAGACCAGTCTTCCCTTCCATTCCATTCCATTCTGGACCGTTCAGTGGACGTGTCATTAGTTTGGAGAGGAAACAGAGTGCAGCAATGGAAAAGGAGACATCTTCAGAAAAAAACGGAATGAAAACGAATACCTGCAGTAACAGAAAAAAGCTTGCAGGTAATCAATCAATGCGCTCCATCATCTTGCTACAACTGTTTACTCCCCCTGCGAATTGCGCAATGCCTGCCGTTCATGACGCGGCGTCAATTTATAACGGTTCTGATCAAAACTCGTGAAAATGTGGGCTGGTTCGCTGGCTGGCACCAAGGTTCAAAGAACCCATTCCCTGTTGGATGGAAAGGGTATCTGATTACATTTTGTAGTAGTGTTTCTGTAAAAAGTGATGCTGTTACATTAACTGTATTTTATAATGTAGGTTATAGAGTGACTGAAGCTTGTTGTTTTTCCTTTTCGTTTTTAACCAAAGTGTATGGAAACGCTAAACGCGATTACATGGTAATTATTATAAATGATGTATGTTGCATCTTGATTAACGGCGTTGTGTGTTCACAGATAAGCTGATAGGTGTTCACTGCACCCACGGCCTAAACCGAACCGGATACCTTGTATGCAGGTGTGTGTGCGTGCATGCAGGTGTGGTTTATACCCCACAGTAGGCATGAGCTGATATCATTTGCAGTATAAATGGGATAACTTCCAACAAAGTGTCTTGTGGAGCAGAATCTCCTTTGTATAACTCGATTGTTCATCATGTAACGATATGCAAATGAATCTTGTAATTGAATGACCCGAATCAATCCAATAGCCACCACACTGAGCGTGTGAAGGCAAATGTGCTTCCTCTCAGGCATGTCGTTTGCTGCTGCTGCATCTTTTTCAAACTGCTGAGACGTCTGTCTTCTAGAAAAATGTTAAGGAATGTGTTTTTTTTTTTTTTTTTTTTTTGCAAAGGAGACCTTATATGGTTTAACCAGACAAGTTTAAAGAAGAACTGAAGTCATTTTTAAACTTGCTTTATTTCTTAATTAACGTGTTATTCAATTACGTTTTCGGTTTTAGTAACCTTATATCGTGACTCGTACTGGCAACTAATTGCAATTAAATATTATACTTATCGGTCTATTCGTTTTTTAGCCATGTTGAATTTAGTTCGTTTGGTCCACGGCAGGCGTCGCTTATCCGCACAATCTTCACGAGACTTCGAAACGTGAAGTGTCAGCCAGGTGTCAGTGCTGCCATTTTGAAAACTGTTTTCCAAACAAAGTATTGCACAAAAACGAGTTTGACTACGTTCAGACTGCACCCTGAAACGACCCATATCCGATTTTTTTTGCCCATATGCGACCTGTATCCGATTTGTTATTGACAATCTGAACGACACAGATCCGATTTTTTTCACATGCGACCCAGGCCGCTTGGATATGTGGTCCTAAATCCGATGCATATCCGTTATTTTCACATGCGGCTGCAGTCTGACCGGACAGGTCGCATTCATGTGACCTACACGTCATCAACAAGAGACAAACGTCACTATTCTGCGTTGGCTAATCCCGCCTCTTTGGTGGAAAACAACAACATTTGTACAGTTTTCAGAATTTAAATAGACTTTTATAGAATTGATCAAGCTAATGGTGGATTTGGTAGGGACCTGGATGTTGATCTGTTAGCCTGATTAAATAAAACAGTTTCTATAACTGATTTATAACTTAAACCATCCTGTATTACAAGATTATAAGATTGTTCTGGAAATTTCCAGTAATTTGACACCTTCGGTCTCATTAGTCTGCTGCCCACATTAATCAGATTATTGTGTGAGTTCCGCCGCCGCCACAAAAACCACATCGCCAGGTCTCGCCTCATCTCCATAGCAAACTGCACTGGTGTTTCTGCACCTTGAGCCAGCGCTGAGAGAAGTTGCAGAATTCAGCTGGCTATAAACAATCTAAATAAATATTTATAAAAATGTAGAAAAGTTTATTAATATGACGAAATAAATATGTGCAAATTATTAAGCCTGAATTAAGAGTTTGGTAATACAGCGGCCGTATCCCAAATGACTGCCTACTGAAGCTCGAGTGCACTATATAGAGTTTAAAAATCCATTCCTTCCTAGTAACATGTAGTGCACTTATATAGAAATTAGAGAGACATTTAGGAGTCAACCCTCGTTACCAGGCTACACGTTTTCATTTCAGTTCAGAAACAAAAACGCACACGAGACCTCACACTTTAACACTAACCAGATAATTAAACAAACAAACAAAAAAGAAATCATTAAACATGAAGAGTGCACTTTTTTTTTTGTTTATGTATTACGTAGATGTGCTTATTACGTGTCAATTTGCGCATGCGGGACACTTTTGGGTCGTTTTCCGTTCATATTGGAGATCGCATACAAGTCTCATATAATTGGTAATGTGAACGGCCTAACAAAAAAATCGGATTTCACGACAAATCGGATATGGGTCGTTTCAGGTTGCAGTCTGAACGTAGTGCAAATGACGATTACTACCTACTTTTTTCAAACTTTCCTGATTACTATCAAAACAAACAAAAATTCCGGCTTGGTTACATCAGCATTCGTTGTCTTTTGGCAATGTTGGCAGGTGTTGGTCACTTTGATTTCCGCTGCACGTTTTACTTCCGTCCTACGATGTCTCGTACAGGTCTCAACGAATCTCGTTTACGGCCATTGCTTTGACATATGGACTGATATATATATTACAGAGCATGTTTCAAACACTCATAACTTGCTATAGCAGCGACAAAATAGTGATAAAAAATGCATTCCGATATTTAATAAAACGAGAAATAGAATTTTGATGATAATAAATTTGCCTTCAGTTCTCCTTTAAAACAAAAAGCACCAGAGAAGCCTGTATATGTGCAGATGAAAAGTAGATTTTATGGAAACATCAAAAGGTTGAATGATGGGAGTGTGAGATCCACTCGTGCTTACCCAGTGCTATGATTATTTATTAGGAGCAGCTTAGAGAGAGCTCAGTACTTGTGTGTTTCTGATTGCAGATACCTCATCGATGTAGATGGTTTTGAACCTCTTGATGCCATCGACTGTAAGTAATTGTCTTTTTAAGAATTTTATTAGCTAACTCTTAACAAATAAGCGAGTGCTATCCAGTGGTGGAGCAGCAACACATAAACTCCTAACCGTTTAAACATAACATTACGTTACAAACATTTAGCAGACGCTCTTATCCAGAGCGGTGTACAGCATACCCAGAGCACCCTGGGGAGCAGTTGGGGGTTAGGTCCCTTGCTCAAGCACACTTCAACCATTCCTGCTGGTCCAGGGAATTGAACCAGCGACCTTTTGGTTCCAAAGCTGCTTCTCTAACCATTAGGCCATGGATTTGGTGAGTTTTCATTTTGTAGCCTTTGCTTAATTTCTGATGTTTAGTCAGTGTTCTTGTTTCTTGGATAAGTTAATGCGAAATTGAAACACATTTTAGCTACATCTGTCCTTTGCTATGTTTAGCAGTTCTATGGCTTTTGAAGAACCAGCTTCTGAACGTCACGACAATGCACTTGACTTTTTTTTCGACTGTGTAATCTAGTTAGCTCACATGGCCATAGGCCGGTGAGCTATTGCCATCACGCGGTGTCCGTCCACAATTCACAAAGATTGCTACTTCTCCCTGAGTTTTTAACTGGATTTTGATTCTGATTGTTTGTTTTGTTTGGAAGCTCTAATATAAGATCTGCATAAAAGTTACTCCCTGGTTTTGTGATTTCTCATTAACAAGTCGCCGATTAACGAACTTTCAGGAAAATCGCTACTCCTCCCTGAGTTTTCAATGCATTTTAATTCTGATTGTTCGAATTGTTCTCATGAAGAGCAACTTGGCTAATTATAAACGAATCTGGTTTTTCACGGTACAGCCGTGTGAGCTACTGCATCGCTGACGCGCTGATAAACATTTTGTAAGGTACTTATGCTTATAGATTTTTTTCATTTAGAAAAGCTATGTTGTTAAATTGCCCAGGTTTGTTTTGTGTCAGTGCTGGTTAATTGATTTATGCAAAATGTGACTCTTCTTACCGTCGTCGTATTTAAAAACCGATTCTATTCTGTCCACCTTTTTCAGTGTTTAACAAGTCACGTGGTCATGCTATCGAGAGAAAGAATTACCTGGATGATCTGAAATCGGGACCAAAACGCAGGTATTGGGATTTAAAAAAAAAAAAGAGAAAATAATAAAGATTTATTTCGAACATGAAACACATCAGAGTAAAATCCTGTGGTATATTGACTTTATATTGTAATAAACCTACTTCTGTAGTAATGATGGAATGGAGGAACCAGAGCAGGAGCCTGTCAAAGGTGGAGTCGCAAACAGGATGCATGGCTCGATGCCTGTCCAAGAACCTCATCCTTCTTTCAGTAGGAGAGAAGATTATAAGGATCATTTTGAGTATGTGGTCTTTCATACTCAATCCAAAAAAAAAAAAAAAAAAGGGTCGTGATGTGACCATTTGATGGCTTCACTTTTCCGTTTCGACGGTTTAAACACAGCTGTGTGTGTGTGTAACTCGGCTTTTTTCCTCATCAGGCCTTTCAACCAGGGATGGCACAACAACCAGACGAGACCTCATCCACCTCCTCTCTTTCCCACACCCCCTCACAGGGCTCCTCCTCCTTTACTACCTATGCCACCTTTCAGGGGCCCGCCTCCGCTCATACCCACACCACCTCCACTGAGTGCGTGGTCTGGTTTTAGAGCGGGCCGGTACCCTGCGCCTCCTCTAAACCCCGCCTTCATGCCACGCTACATGTTTGAAGAAGAGCCTCGAGACACACAGCGAAAACAACGCAGGACTGTTCATAAACACACAACCTGGTCTCCATACTCGCGCTGACTGTAAACACTGCCTTCTCTTCAGCCCTGACATATTTCACATTAACAAAGAAGTTACAGATTAGCAACATTTTTTTTAATTAAATTTATTATTATTTTTTTTTTAATTCAAACCATAGCTTTTATTTCTTTTTACTCAGATGTACAACAAATGTCACAGTTGAAGGTCATTTAAAAACTATTCTCCAAAAGATAAACTGTAAAATATTTCAAGAACTCCTGCAGCATGGGAGTTTAAACTAAAATCAGAAAATAAAAAACAGCATTTTATTGATCTTTATCATTTTAACTTTTTTAAATGTATGTTTAACATTTAGGAAATGACAATTGTTTTATTAATTTTTTTTTAAGTCGGTATAGAGGAGCAAAATGTTACTTTTCGACATGTGCTCTGTCTCAAATCCTTTATCTCTGTTGTGCACTAGCATTTCTACTGACTGTCTGTCTGTAATATGATCTGTACACTGCTAGCCTCTGAGAAATGAAGTGTAGAATTATGGACACTGTTTCTGCTGCTCTCAGCCTGATCTGTATCTGCACAATGGAAGGAATGAAGCCACTAGAGGCTGCTGTAATGGGCGTGGTCTTGCCCTTAAACTTGAGAACACTTGAGAACTCCACCCAGGTTGGTGCAATTAAAGTAATGTATGGAGAGTCTTCATGCAATTCAATTGCACTTTTTTAATTCAATACTACATTGTGATTGTTGAGGTAGGCGCGCCATTTAAGTTATTCCATGAAATTGAGTCGTACACGAGCTGATAGCCGACTCGGTGCTACGCGCCTCATCAAGCTAAGCCATGTACGACGAGATTGAGTGGAATAACTGTTTTATTCTATCCACATTCACTGGATTTTGAGAAACAGAGCATTTTTATTTTGTTTTTTGCAAATTCCATAAATAAGTTTATACAAAATGTCAGACAAAATAATTTCCGTTTAGAATGTAAACAAACTGGTAAAATGACCGTTGCAATTTGGGGGGGGAGGTTATAATAATCATTGAAAAATGAAAGATACATTCTTACCATCAAATATTTTGATTCCATATTTTATTGCTTTTTTTTTTTATTTTTGGGGTTTTGTTTTCGAGTAGTTTTTATTTCATCCTTGGTTGGTTCAGCAAAATGCCGTTTTGTTTTTCTCTACTCATGGTATATGAGCTGATAGCCTAGTAGTAGAGTAGCCATTCAGAGTGCGTGAATGTGGAGAGAATAAACTATAATATATCTAGCTGGTTATTGTTAAACTGAGATGGTTATCATAGTAGTTAAACATAACAAGCTGGCTAGTAATTTTGTTAATAATGTTTAAAGAGGCCAGTTCACCCTTCCCAGAATCCAATTTGTTGTTTTTGTTTACATATGGGCCACTATGTTTTGAAAGCATGTGACTCTCTGCTAACTCTTCAGTTAGCTGGATACCAGACCTTTTACATTTTCATGAATAAAAATGGAAGACCTCATCACAGAAGATGATAATGAGGAGTCGACTATCAGCCTAGAAATAGAAGGGACCAGTTATCATCACTGCTGAACCGGATCCGGCCTTGAGGCGACCCGTATTTGACTGACATAGCCAGAATTGCAGCAGTAGGATGGCTGGTTCCTTTCTACACGTGTTCCTCTTTATGTTTAATTACTCGAATAACCATCTGGATTACATGCATTACAGCTTGAGGGGGTACCAATAATAGTGGCACATGTGTATTTTTTTTAATTATTCTTGATGAGGGATTTGTTTTTCTCTGAATAAATTTATTTCAATTAAATATTGGATTTTTCTAATGTTTTAGTGTGAGATGAAGTGACCACCAAAAGGTGGATTTTTTTTTCCCCTAACACTTTTTACCGATCTTTACAAGGGAGGGGAGCAATAATCATGGAAGACACTTTGTCTTGTTCTGTCAAGTCAACTTTATTGTCAAATATGCTATACATGCTCGACATACAGCACAAATGAAATATCAGTCCTTTCTGACCCACGGTGCAAACAGGCAATGCAATAAATAAAAATAGAATAATTGAAAAAAAACCAAACAATATAAACAGTATAAACACTAGATAGGAGCTAGACAGACTAAACACTCAGACAATATAACTAGTATAAAACACACTAGATATGAACTAGACTAAACACTCAAACAATATAAACAGTATAAACACTAGATGATAACAAGACAGACTAAACACTCAGACAATATAAACACTCTAGATATTAACTAGACTAAACACTCATACGTACATACACACTGACACATAATGGAACTTGCTTTGTGCACAGGGGCTTTGTCATGCTGAAACATGTTTGAGCCTTTTAGTTCCAGTAAAGGGAAATTGTAATGCTAAAGCAGATAAAGACATTCTACGCAACTGTGTGCTTCCAACTTTGTGGCAACAGTTTGAGGAAGAACCACATACAAGTGTGATGGTCAGGTGTCCAGAAACTTTTGGCATTATTCTATATGGCAGAACATAATAGGCTTAAAAGTGCATTTATATAATGTACAATATATTATTTGTACACGTTATAAATGCGCTTTATCCTGTTCTACAGGGTCGCAGGTAGAACAGGATAAAGCGGCTAGAGATAATGAGATGAGATTATAATTGTGTGATGTATTACACAGGAAACATCTGTCTACATAGAGCATGTATGGCATGTGTGCTTTGCTTATTCTTGTTTGAGGTTTATTGGCGGTTGGCTACCAACAAATCGGTGCATTACTGCCACCCACTGGCACGGAGTGTGGATCTGGACGTCTGTTTTAGACTATTTATAAAAAAAAATAATAACCCTCCTACCTCATCTCCTCTCAATCAAATGTTATTCTTGAGAACTGAAATAGAATTCATCTTTTGAGTTTCTTTGTAGGATATCTATTACATTTTAAGAAGTACTTTTCCTGAGATTTTACAATTAAAGGTGCTGACTGTAAAGTCATGTAAAACTTTCAAATTTTATTATTGTGCATAGCATTTTTCTATGTCTCGCAAGAACAATATCATGTGAACGAGATGTGATCATTTTGATGTGTTGAGGGTCGCTTTTCACTGTTGTGGGACCATTTTCCTCCCTCTTAAGGTAAATGGTCTGGCCCTATGGAAACAGCTGAATGCGAGGAGCTTTAACTAATTAGCATTACTATGGAACTGCGTCACACCAAGATGGCCATGTGCAGAAAACATGGTGGTGATTAAAAATTTAGATTATACCAGCAGATCATTTTGCATCCAAAAGCTGAAACATGCAGGCATCATATATCCATATAATTTACCCACAAATGTATTTATTCTGCCCACTGTGTGCACTCTCTCTCTCTCTCTCTCTCTCTCTCTCTCTCTCTCTCTGTGTGCGCGCGTGTTCTCACAGCTTCAGGTGTGTTCAATGCACAGGAGGAATTTTGCTGTGCTTGAGTGTACATGTGACAAAACTAAAGGCTTCTTCTTCTTAATTTACGTACAACTGTATTTATTGCACTTGAAAAGTGTACGGTCAGAGGAAAATGGCCAGCTTGGTTTGAGCTGCCAGGAAGGCTACAGCAACTCTTCATATGTGGTGAGCAGAAAAGCATCTCAGCATGCAACAGCAGAAGACCACATTGGGTTCCACTCCTGCCAGCCAAGTACAGGAATCTTGGAATCAAGAACAAGTTCCTATTAAAGGGGTCAGTAAATGTATGTGTGCAATTATTATTATTATTATTATTATTAATAAAAATCTCCTGTGCTTATTTGGGGTTGGTTTGAATGTCACCGGTTGCACTGATTCACCCACATCATCAGAGTCACGTCCATGTTCAAGTGCGACCATGAAAAACGAAACCGAGGGCAAAGTGGGGGGAAAAACTGCCTTACACCCAATCAAATTAGCAGCATGGTAGCTTTATACCACCAATGTAATCCACCTTACGTATGCTTTATTTCCAGTGTTGGGTACGTTACTTTCAAAAAGTAATTAGTTATAGTTACTAGTTACTTTTCCCAAAAAGTAACTGAGTTAGTAACGGAGTTACTTTGTCATTAAAGTAACTAATTACCAGGGAAAGTAATTATTCCGTTACATTTTGTCCCCCCCCCCCCCCCCCCCAAAAAAAAAAAAAATCAAATTAAATTCAATTAGTGTAATCATAATAAAAGTGAATGTTAAATGTGTTTAATGACTGAAATGGACACTTAACAGAACCAATCAGTAACATTACACTATATTAATATTTTTGTGGGACAATGTGAGAAGACATCTATCAAATGTAATATATTTTTGTAGTTATTAAAATTGTTACTACTGGCCACTGACGAGGACAAACGCTTTGTTCCTCGACATAATGTGCATTGCACGTACACATTTTTGCCTTTTATTTCAAGTAATGAAAAGCAATGGCTGTATTTCCAATGTGAAAGCCCAGTGTTGGGCTGACCGCTCGCCATCGCTGTGTCTTCTGATTGAAAGAGTGCGCAGTAGTGCAGTAGGCGTGGCCTACCTACGTATGTTGTCCAAATCTACTCTGATTGGCTTACTGTGCCGTTGTCTCGCGTCTCCCCGCCCCACACTAAAGCAGAGTAAAGAAAGGCTGAACGAGCAGTGTGCCAGATGAAAACAGCTTTAATAAAGTAACGCATAGTATTTTATTGTAAGTAACAGGAATGGCGTTATAACGATGTAAAAAGTAATTAGTAAGATTACTCGTTACTAAAAAAAAGTAACGCCGTTAGTAACAACGTTTATTTCTAACTCCGTTATTCCCATCGCTGTTTATTTCTGTTATAAATGAGCACTTGGTCTGGTACTGAAATAAATAAATTAATGTAGTAGCTACACACTGAGAAAGTCCTGTCTGTCTGATAAGGAGAAAATGCTGATGTAAGAGATATACTGTCGTGTGTGCGTGCAAATGTGTGATAAGGCGTATATGTAACGCATGTACGTGAGTTTTGAGTTATCAAGAACATTCAGTCTTCCTGTAGTGCGATAAACAAAAGGAAAAATTTTGGTATTTTCTTAGCATTGTGGTATTGCATCAGGTGTAAAAGTTTTGCTTATCTGTTAAAAACCCCCAGATATATTCAGTATAACAGCATGACCTCGGGTATGATATTGCTTTAATACAACAGTGCCATTTTAGACACAATATGGCCAAATGTATTGTTTATTTTTTTCTCCACAAGCAGAAATAGATCCAAAAGGGGCCACAATGACTTAATAGAACATTGGCTAGGTAGCACGTGTTGATTTTGTACATTCCCATTAAAGGTGCTTCCAGTAAAATTGGTGTCCTTTTTCATCTTCATCTGACAAGATTTGTTCCTGAAAGTCCCAGAGAAGACGTCTGCGCTTCTGGATCATGTTTAGATACGGCTTCTTCTTTGAAATATAGAGTTTTAGCTGGCAACAGTGGATGGCACGGTGAATTGTGTTCACAGATAATGTTCTCTGGAAATATTCCTGAGCCCATTTTGTGATTTCCAATACAGAAGCATGCCTGTATGTGATGCAGTGCCGTCTAAGGGCCCGAAGATCACGGGCACCCAGTATGATTTTCCGGCCTTGACCCTTACGCACAGAGATTCTTCCAGATTTTCTGAATCTTTTGATGATATTATGCACTGTAGATGATGATATGTTCAAACTCTTTGCAATTTTACACTGTCGAACTCCTTTCTGATATTGCTCCACTATTTGTCGGCACAGAATTAGGGGGATTGGTGATCCTCTTCCCATCTTTACTTCTGAGAGCCGCTGCCACTCCAAGATGCTCTTTTTATACCCAGTCATGTTAATGACCTATTGCCAATTGACCTAATGAGTTGCAATTTGGTCCTCCAGCTGTTCCTTTTTTGTACCTTTAACTTTTCCAGCCTCTTATTGCCCCTGTTCGAACTTTTTTGAGATGTGTTGCTGTCATGAAATTTCAAATGAGCCAACATTTGGCATGAAATTTCAAAATGTCTCATTTTCGACAGTTGATATGTTGTCTATGTTCTATTGTGAATACAATATCAGTTTTTGAGATTTGTAAATTATTGCATTCCATTTTTATTTACAATTTGTACTTTGTCCCAACTTTTTTGGAATCGGGGTTGTATGTATATTATTTAATTATTTTTTCGTTCTTTATCCATTATTCAGAAAAGAAATTAAAATTCATATTTTACTATGTAAATTGTACTGGCAAAGTTCTTGATCTTACTAAAGATTTTAAGGGTGTCAAACTGCTCTGCTTTATCACGCGTCTTAGCATTAGCAACATCTTTATTGGACATGACAATCGATACTTTTCAGGAACAAACCTTGTCAGATGAAGATGAAAAAGGACACCAATTTTACTGGAAGCACCTTTAATGGGAATGTACAAAATCAATGCGTGCTACCTAGCCAATGTTCTCTTAAGTCATTGTGGCCTCTTTTGGATCTATTTCTGCTTGTGGAGAAAAATATAAACAATACATTTGGCCATATTGTGTCTAAAATGGCACTGTTGTATTAAAGCAATATCATACCCGAGGTCATGCTGTTATACTGAATATATTTGGGGTTTTTTAACAGATAAGCAAAACTTTTACACCTGATGCAATACCACAATGCTAAGAAAATACCAAAATTTTTCCTTTTGTTTATCGCACTACAGGAAGACTGAATGTTCTTGATAACTCAAAACTCACGTACATGCGTTACATATACGCCTTATCACACATTTGCACGCACACACGACAGTATATCTCTTACATCAGCATTTTCTCCTTATCAGACAGACAGGACTTTCTCAGTGTGTAGCTACCACATTAATTTATTTATTTCAGTATCAGACCAAGTGCTCATTTATAACAGAAATAAAGCATACGTAAGGTGGATTACACTGGTGGTATAAAGCTACCATGCTGCTAATTTGATTGGGTGTAAGGCAGTTTTTCCCCCCACTTTGCCCTCGGTTTCGTTTTTCATGGTCGCACTTGAACATGGACGTGACTCTGATGATGTGGGTGAATCAGTGCAACCGGTGACATTCAAACCAACCCCAAATAAGCACAGGAGATTTTTATTAATAATAATAATAATAATAATAATAATAAAATAATAATAAATGCACGCATACATTTACTGACCCCTTTAATAGGAACTTGTTCTTGATTCCAAGATTCCTGTTCTTGACTGGCAGGAGTGGAACCCGATGTGGTCTTCTGCTGTTGCATGCTGAGATGCTTTTCTGCTCACCACATATGAAGAGTTGCTATAGCTTTCCTGGCAGCTCAAACCAAGCTGGCCATTTTCCTCTGACCGTACACTTTTCAAGTGCAATAAATACAGTTGTATGTAAATTAAGAAGAAGAAGCCTTTAGTTTTGTCACATGTACACTCAAGCACAGCAAAATTCCTCCTGTGCATTGAACACACCTGAAGCTGTGAGAACACACGCACACAGAGAGAGAGAGAGAGCGAGAGCGCACACAGTGGGCAGAATAAATAAATACATTTGTGGGTAAATTATATGGATATATTATGCCTGCATGTTTCAGCTTTTGGATGCAAAATGATCTGCTGGTATAATTTACATTTTTAATCATCGCCATCTTGGTGTGACGCAGTTCCATAGTTATGCTAATTAGTTAAAGCTCCTCACATTCAGCTGTTTCCATCAGGGCTTTGAACCGGTTCAAGGAACGAAAACGAAAACCGGGAACTTTTTCTATTTCACATGGAACAGAAACGAAACCAGAAACTTTATTATTTTTTATGTTCCGGAACAGAAACGCTTATTAAAAATAATGGTAACCGGTTAATACCGGTTTTTATTTCGTTCCTCAAAGTTTCTGTAGCCTACAAATAGTCATTCTTCTCCTGCGCAAGTTTCTATGACCCGCTGGGGTTCACTTCCTGTGTGACGTTCGCTGATTGAATGGAGAGCGCGGGAAGGTGGACTACTATCACGTCTCCATTACTGAGTGTCTGAGCAAAGAAGAGCCTGAACGATGCAACCTCCCTATTGGCTGTTTGTAAAAATGTATCAATTGTTGCCCTTCCCACGGGAATCATCGCGGGCTCGAGAGACGAGACCTGACGAGTTAGTTCGTTGGTAGCAGAACAAAATGTCTGGACACAAATTGGGTTTTCAGAAAAGGAAAGAAAATAAACGGAGGGTCGAAAATACAAAAAAGGAGGCAGAAAATGCTAAACGAGTTTTAAGGTAGGACAAATGGTTACTTTTCTGAGGCAGCCCACCGTGGCTGCCTGCAGGCGTATTTATTATAGCCCATTTAGTTAAAATAGTTGATATAAAATGTTTATAGTTATAGTTATGTGATGGTTGTCCTGATTTAGACTGGTGTTTTTTTTGGGGGGGGGGGTTGCGCGATGTTGCACCCGGGTCCAGATTAGGGCAGAACCGGCCCTGGCTACATTTCAGGTGTAGTTTGTTTTATGTATGTATGTACTTGCATAGATGTGTACCTGGTCTTCCAATATGGCGCCTAACAAAATCTCGCGGCGCGGTGACGTCATGCGGTAGCCCTCTATAGGGCCTGACTAGCCTTTGGTAACACACTAAACGAATTATCTTTCATTTTTGGCACTTTTTCTGTTTGTGTAGATGGGAAGACATACTGAGAATCCAAATCGCCAACATTTGAAATAATAATTGTTTTGAATTATTTCTTGTCTTATTTAATGAAGGTTGTAATAGAATTAGCCTACATTTGGCTTAAGCTGGATGAGACAGAGACATAATTTTATAGCCATTTGTTAAACAGCTGACAGGGAACGTAATTAACCGTTCCGGGAACGAAATTTTTTTGTTCTAACCGGTTCGGGAACGTCTATTTAATGGTGGAACCCAAAACCGGAAACGTTAAAATTCCGTTTCTGTTCGGAACGAACCAATAGGAAAAAAATTCCGGTTCAAAGCCCTGGTTTCCATAGGGCCAGACCATTTACCTTAAGCCTCGGTCACAACCGGCCGTACATGCTCCTGCGGCCGGTCTACGTGCAAAAAACGCAAGAAACACACGAAGGGCGCGCGTGAAACGCACGGAGGGCACGCGTGTGACGTGCTGATTTTCGAGCTGTAGACTGGCCGCAGAGGTTCTTTGTCATGTCAAACAAACTCTACGGGTGCTTACGTTTTTTTCAGGTTGCAAGACAAACTTACGGCCAACGCGTGTCTTTCTCCATGAACAAAAAAAAAAACGCAGCGATTTGGGAAACGCCAAAAATCGCACGGCCAAAAAATCGTACGTCCGGTTGTGACCTAGGCTTTAAGAGGGAGGAAAATGGTCCCACAACAGTGAAAAGCGACCCTCAACACATCAAAATGATCACATCTCATTCACATGATGTTGTTCTTGCGAGACATAGGAAAATGCTATGCACAATAATAAAATTTGAAAGTTTTACATGACTTTACAGTCAGCACCTTTAATTGTAAAATCTCAGGAAAAGTACTTCTTAAAATGTAATAGATATCCTACAAAGAAACTCAAAAGATGAATTCTATTTCAGTTCTCAAGAATAACATTTGATTGAGAGGAGATGAGGTAGGAGGGTTTTTTTTTTTTTAAATAGTCTAAAACAGACATCCAGATCCACACTCCATGCCAGTGGGTGGCAGTAATGCACCGATTTGTTGGTAGCCAACCGCCAATAAACCTCAAACAAGAATAAGCAAAGCACACATGCCATACATGCTCTATGTAGACAGATGTTTCCTGTGTAATACATCACGCAATTATAATCTCATCTCATTATCTCTAGCCGCTTTATCCTGTTCTACCTGCGACCCTGTAGAACAGGATAAAGCGCATTTATAACGTGTACAAATAATATATTGTACATTTATATAAATGCACTTTTAAGCCTATTATGTTCTGCCATATAGAATAATGCCAAAAGTTTCTGGACACCTGACCATCACACTTGTATGTGGTTCTTCCTCAAACTGTTGCCACAAAGTTGGAAGCACACAGTTGTGTAGAATGTCTTTATCTGCTTTAGCATTACAATTTCCCTTTACTGGAACTAAGAGGCTCAAACATGTTCCAGCATGACAAAGCCCCTGTGCACAAAGCAAGTTCCATTATGTGTCAGGGTTGCAGTGACAGAACAAGACAAAGTGTCTTCCATGATTATTGGTCCCCTCCCTTGTAAAGATCAGTAAAAAGTGTTAGGGGAAAAAAAAATCCCCCTTTTGGTGAAGTCACTTCATCTCACACTAAAAAATTAGAAAAAGCCAATATTTAATTGAAATAAATTTATTCAGAGAAAAACAAATCCCTCATCAAGAATAATTAAAAAAAAATACACATGTGCCACTATTATTGGTACCCCCTCAAGCTGTAATGCATGTGATCCAGATGGTTATTCGAGTAATTAAACATAAAGAGGAACACGTGTAGAAAGTTACGTAGAATGTCTTTATCTGCTTCAGCATTACAAACAAGTCATGTTTGGACTGTGGCAAAGTGGAAAACTGTTCTGTGGTCAGATGAATCAAAATTTGAAGCTCTTTATGGAAATCAGGGACGCCGTGTCATTCGGACTAAAGAGGAGAAGGACAACCCAAGTTGTTATCAGCGCTCAGTTCAGAAGCCTGCATCTCTGATGGTATGGGGTTGCATTAGTGCATGTGGCATGGGCAACTTACACATCTGGAAAGACACCATCAATGCTGAAAGGTATATCCAGGTTCTAGAGCAACATATGCTTCCATCCAGACGATGTCTCTTTCAGGGAAGACCTTGCATTTTCCAACACGACAATGCCAAACCACATACTGCATCAATTACAGCATCATGGCTGCGTAGAAGAAGGGTCTGGGTACTGAACTGGCCAGCCTGCAGTCCAGATCTTTCACCCATAGAAAACATTTGGCGCATCATAAAACGGAAGATACGACAAAAAAGACCTAAGACAGTTGAGCAACTAGAATCCTACATTAGACAAGAATGGGTTAACATTCCTATCCCTAAGCTTGAGCAACTTGTCTCCTCAGTCCCCAGACGTTTACAGACTGTTGTAAAGAGAAAAGGGGATGTCTCACAGTGGTAAACATGGCCTTGTCCCAACTTTTTTGAGATGTGTTGTTGTCATGAAATTTAAAATCACCTAATTTTTCTCTTTAAATGATACATTTTCTCAGTTTAAACATTTGATATGTCATCTATGTTCTATTCTGAATAAAATATGGAATTTTGAAACTTCCACATCATTGCATTCTGTTTTTATTTACAATTTGTACTTTGTCCCAACTTTTTTGGAATCGGGGTTGTACATATGTTAATTAATTTAGTAATATCCATTCATTTATACATTAATTACTGTACCAGCACTGCTTTTAGTAATCTCATCTCATCTCATTATCTCTAGCCGCTTTATCCTGTTCTACAGGGTCGCAGGCAAGCTGGAGCCTATCCCAGCTGACTACGGGCGAAAGGCGGGGTACACCCTGGACAAGTCACCAGGTCATCACAGGGCTGACACATAGACGCAAACAACCATTCACACACCTTCACATTCACGCCTACGGTCAATTTAGAGCCACCAGTTAACCTAACCTGCATGTCTTTGGACTGTGGGGGAAACCGGAGCACCCGGAAGAAACCCACACAGACATGGGGATAACATGCAAACTCCGCACAGGAAGGCCCTCGCCGGCCACGGGGCTCAAACCTAGAACCTTCTTTTTTTTTTTAAATATTTGTATTAGCAGGCAAGGCACATCAAAACAGGAATCAATGTCAAATCAACATTAAGTACCACACTATCCCTGCACAACAATACCCAGAACCTTCTTGCTGTGAGGCAGCAGTGCTAACCACTACACCACCGTGCACTATACACTGACATAAAGTTGGGGAATTTGGATTCCAAGTAACAGCTGATGTCACAACAAAGAGTTACAGTCACTGACCAGTCAGCTGCTGCTCTTTACACAACCATACACTTCAGCGCCTATAAATCAATTTACACATCACTGAATACACACTGTTAAACACACCCTATTACACAATAGAATAGCAGGAAAGCACGAGGCTTTATCAAACAAATAAACCAGAGTTCATGTGATGGCTTTGTATCCACGCAGGCACGCCCTTCCTTTACTGATGAAATCATTATACTGAATTATTTATAAGTCATTGCAAATTAATATCCAGGATATTAAACATTTTCCTTTCTTTGGAAGCCATGGCCTAATGGTTAGAGAAGAGGCTTTGGGACCAAAAGGTTGCCGGTTCAATTCCCTGGACCAGCAGGAATGGCTGAAGTGCCCTTGAGTAAGGTACCTAACCCCCAACTACTCTCCAGGCTGCTCTGGGTGTGTTGTTCATCACTCTGGATAAGAGCGTCTGCTAAATGCCTGTAATGTAGTGGACCTTGAGCTAGCTATATACATATAGTCTCGGTTCTTCCAGATAACTAGCCATCTGGTTCATGTAGCCTACAGATCTTTGCATTTTATGCTTCCTCCCCATGATTACTTTTTCTAACAGCTTCCTTTGCTGCATGCAGTGTATGATTTTGTATATTTAGCTAGCTGTCAGTACAGTAGCCTTAGATTTCAGGCAGTAGCTAGTGTATTATTATTATCCATCCATCCACCCATTATCTGTAGCCGCTTATCCTGTTCTACAGGGTCGCAGGCAAGCTGGAGCCTATCCCAGCTGACTATGGGTGAGAGGCGGGGTACACCCTGGACAAGTCGCCAGGTCATCGCAGGGCTGACACATAGACACAGACAACCATTCACACCTACGGTCAATTTAGAGTCACCAGTTAACCTAACCTGCATGTCTTTGGACTGTGGGGGAAACCAGACACGGGGAGAACATGCAAACTCCACACAGAAAGGCTCTTATCAGCTGCTGGGCTCGAACCCAGGACCTCCTTGCTGTGAGGCGACAGTGCTAACCACTAGTGCCGCCTGTATTATTGTTGTTGTTGGTACCACATTTCCTCACCAGCATCTCTTATTTTCTCTGTCTTGAAGTTAATAGGACATAAAAATCAGCTTTTCATGTAACTAAGAAGTCACAGTCCACTCCATCCTGAAGACTTTCCTGTGTTAAAGGTCCCATGGCATGGTGGTTTGTTGATGCTTTAAACGGGCTTGTGGAGGTTTCCGGATGTTATATCCGCAGCCTTTCTCGAAATGAACCCTCGGCACGTAGATATAGCCTCCTGGGAGAAAGCCCCATTTCAGCGCTTTTCCCAGTGCGTCGTTTTGCTAATGAGAAGCAGGAGGCGGGGAAGGGTAGAGGGTGGGGGCGGGTCTTATCATTAATATTCATGACATGTAAACGTGTTACCTCTGATTGGCTAACAGCACTGTGACGCTACCTCCAGTGGGTCAGAACAAGCGGATGTGGGTGTCTTACTACGGCGAGAGAGAAGGAACAAACCGCGAAGGGAAAAATACCGTGCGCTGACGTCATTAAGGTGAGATGCGAGGAAATAAAATAAATTCAACAAATGTTTGGGTTTTTACTGAACAAACAAACAAATAAAATGAACGAGTGACTTAAAAAAAGAATGTGGGTGTCTTTGTAAAAACTGTTTTGATTGGCTATTATAACAGAGCATGCTGCATGCTTTTTGGTTTTGTAGCGCAGAGTACCTGGCTAACTGCAGGAAGCGGTTAGCTGCACAGCTAATGTAGCCATTGCAAGGCTAACGTGACACCGATTTTAAAACACGGCAAAACGACTTAACAGTTATACACTTACTTGTTCGGTGTTTGTGGCTGATGCGGCAGGGATGCTTGGTACGGACCCAGGCTTCAGTGACAGTTGATGTGCAAAACCTGCCCTGTACTGTCCCAAGTTGTGGAAACATTCATCAGGAAAATGCTTCCGACAAACATACACCGTCTTAGGTAGACTCGACGGCGTATTATTGGAGTAAATAAAATTAAGCCACTGCGTCTTCAGGGGCTCTCCCGCCGGCAGTAAAAACAGACTCTTTTCTGTGTTGTCACATCCATGTACAGCGCAACTTCCATGCTTGGTGGCAACTTTTGAACTGGGCGGGCAATCCATACAGTGGGTGGGAATCCAGAGGGGGGGCGTGGGGATCATCTCCCTTGCTGACGTAGGCAAGGGAAGAGTTTATCAACGCACCGTTTTGGCGCGCCATTCTCAAATGTTGGGCATAGTTTGGTTTACACATTATGAAATTTCTAGCCACCGGGTTGACTTAAGAATGTCAGAGGAACTCATTTTAACGTTAAAAAACCTCAGAAAGTGAAATTTTCATGCCATGGGACCTTTAAAAGAAAAACCAAACCCTTAAAAGAACATCTTTACATCTGATGTTGACAAAGTCCTGACACCAGAGATATGTCAGTTGTTAAGAGATAATCATGTATTAGAATCAACACTTTCAATAGATATATGTGTATTGCCTTGTCAGAATTACAGTTAGAGCTGCTTTTAAAGAAAATGAATCCACACCTTCTGACCAACCAGAATTCAGCAGCACTGTGGTATAAATAACATAAAGAGCTCTTTGACAAAATTAAAATGATGTAAGGAAAAATTAGTATCATAAAAATAAGGACAAAGGATTATGGACAAAGTCCCAAGGATCTAACATATCAAGAAAAGGAAATTTTAATACACTGAGGCCAGTGAAAGGTTTCGGCATGGATGATGAGAATTATGAGAAATGATTTCATCAAGTCTCAGGAATGTACACTACCGTTCAAAAGTTTGGGGTCACCCAGACAATTTTGTGTTTTCCATGAAAAGTCACACTTTTATTTCCCACCATAAGTTGTAAAATGAATAGAAAATATAGTCGAGACATTTTTCTGGCCATTTTGAGCATTTAATCGACCCCACAAATGTGATGCTCCAGAAACTCAATCTGCTCAAAGGAAGGTCAGTTTTATAGCTTCTCTAAAGAGCTCAACTGTTTTCAGCTGTGCTAACATGATTGTACAAGGGTTTTCTAATCATCCATTAGCCTTCTGGAGGCAATGAGCAAACACATTGTACCATTAGAACACTGGAGTGATAGTTGCTGGAAATGGGCCTCTATACACCTACAGTGGTGCTTGAAAGTTTGTGAACCCTTTAGAATTTCCTATATTTCTGCATAAATATGACCTAAAACATCATCAGATTTTCACACAAGTCCTAAAAGTAGATAAAGAGAACCCAGTTAAACAAATGAGACAAAAATATTATACTTGGTCATTTATTTATTGAGGAAAATGATCCAATATTACCTATCTGTGAGTGGCAAAAGTATGTGAACCTTTGCTTTCAGTATCTGGTGTGACCCCCTTGTGCAGCAATAACTGCAACTAAACATTTGTGGTAACTGTTGATCAGTCCTGCACACCGGCTTGGAGGAATTTTAGCCCATTCCTCCGTACAGAACAGCTTCAACTCTGGGACGCTGGTGGGTTTCCTCACATGAACTGCTCGCTTCAGGTCCTTCCACAACATTTCAATTGGATTAAGGTCAGGACTTTGACTTGGCCATTCCAAAACATTTAACTTTATTCTTCTTTAACCATTCTTTGGTAGAACGACGTGTGTGCTTAGGGTTGCTGTCTTGCTGCATGACTCACCTTCGCTTGAGATTTAGTTCATGGACAGATGTCCTGATATTTTCCTTTAGAATTTGCTGGTATAATTCAAAATTCCTTGTTCCGACAATGATGGCAAACCATCCTGGCCCAGATGCAGCATAACAGGCCCAAACCATGATACTACCACCACCATGTTTCACAGATGGGATAAGGTTCTTATGTTCGAATGCAGTGTTTTCCTTTCTCCAAACATAACGCTTCTCATTTAAACCAAAAAGTTCTATTTTGGTCTCATCTGTCCACAAAACATTTTCCAATAGCCTTCTGGCTTGTCCACACGATCTTTAGCAAACTGCAAATGAGCAGCAATGTTCTTTTTGGAGAGCAGTGGCTTTCTCCTTGCAACCCGGCCACGCACACCATTGTTGTTCAGTGTTCTCCTGATGGTGGACTCATGAACATTGGTTAATGTTAATGTGAGAGAGGCCTTCAGTTGCTTAGAAGTTACCTTGGGGTCCTTTGTGACCTCGCCAACTATTACACACCTTGCTCATAGAGTGATCTTTGTTGGTCGACCACTCCTGGGGAGGGTAACAATGGTCTTGAATTTTCTCCATTTGTACACAATCTGTCTGACTGTGGATTGGTGGAGTCCAAACTCTTTAGAGATGGTTTTGTAACTTTTTCCAGCCTGATGAGCATCAACAATGCTTTTTCTGAGGTCCTCAGAAATCTCCTTTGTTCGTGCCATGATACACTTCCACAAACATGTGTTGTGAAGCTCAGACTTTGATAGATCCCTGTTCTTTAAATAAAACAGGGTGCCCACTCGCACCTGATTGTCGTCCCATTGATTGAAAACACCTGACTCTAATTTCACCTTCAAATTAACTGCTAATCCTAGAGGTTCACATACTTTTGCCACTCACAGATATGTAATATTGGATCATTTTCCTCAATAAATAAGTGACCAAGAATAATATTTTTGTATCATTTGTTTAACTGGGTTCTCTTTATCTACTTTTAGGACTTGTGTGAAAATATGATGTTGTTTTAGGTCATATTTATGTAGAAATATAGGAAATTCTAAAGGGTTCACAAACTTTCAAGCACCACTGTATGTAGATATTGCACCAAAAACCAGACATTTGCAGCTAGAATAGTCATTTACCACATTAGCAATGTATAGAGTGGATTTCTGATTAGTTTAAAGTGACCTTCATTGAAAAGAACAGTGCTTTTCTTTCAAAAATAAGGACATTTCAAAGTGGCCCCAAACTTTTGAACGGTAGTGTAAAGGGTTACATTTCAACAAATCCTTTATTTTTGGCTGTGATAAGTAGTTAGGTAATATGACTAACACAGTTCACGCCGTGTGCAGTAAAAAGCACACATCACTGTTTCGTTTTCTTGTAAACAGTGTGACAGAGCGTGTGCTCAAGCCGGATGTGGCTATAAAAGGTGGTTCAATGTTCTTTCTTTTATTGATGATGAACACAAAGGTCATTTCTTGGTGCTGTCAGTGTCTGGTTAGTATTTGATGTCTGTAATGTCATGTGTTATGTCTGGAATTGTCTGTTGCCATGACAAGGAAAAAAAAAATCCCTTGAATCAGTAAAGATATCTATCTGTCTCTCTCACACACCATACATCAGGGGAAAGTACTAGGAAATAAACTGAATGAATGAATGAATGAATGATTGGAAAAGTAAGAAATGGTTTGTGATGACAGCAGAAACACAGTTCTTACAGTTTGTAATATTATTATAGATTAGGATTTTTTATGTTGTTACAATTCCTTTATGAATGAAAGGAAGAATATTTGATATGGATAAAAATCTACTTGTAAATATGGTACATGGGGAGCAGAAACAGGCAACTAAAAAAGATATGTTTTAGTACAGGCTTTAGGATGCAGTTTTTTTTTTTAATGCTCTCTCAGAAAATAAAGTACATTCTTGTAACTTTAAGGGTACACTGGCTTGTTACTGAGGCAGTACTCTCTAAGGTACTTATTTGCACCCTTTATATACTGCTTGGGAACATATATGTACCTTTTGGGCCCACATAGTTACCTTGAGGTCCAATAATGAGCCCTAGGGGGTACATTAGTGTAGATCGTACCATGGGGGACAGAAATGGACTCCTACTGTACCCCTATTTCCAACAATGTGTTTACATGAGGTTTTAATCAAACATCAGAGCAGAATTTCTCTGTGAGTTCAGAAATAAAACACATGCTCATTTCACCTGGACAGTAGGCGGGGCAAATAGGATTGGCATATTTTTCATTCCTGTTAGAGGATGTATAAATCTGAGAGCAGAACCAACACACACACATACACCTGCTCTCTACAGAAGTTGGTGCTACTCAGGCTTAATTCATTTTAATTTATCCGGACTGTTTTTGCTAATTACCACTTTAAACCCAAGCTCTTTAAAGAGAAATGTCATTTCCGAGATTCACTAAGTGCACCGCTCCTCACAACCGGGCTCTCATCGTGTCGGTGGAGAACTTCAGCGCATGCGCAGGACTTGAAAAGCGGAGAGGCGTGAAATGGGACACGAAGCGTCTGCATGCGACCCTCAGCCGGAGGGGATTCTGCGTGAGGATCCTGATGGACCCAGAAGCGCATGAGATCATCGAGGCATTTGAAGCAGGTGAGAGAGAGAGAGAGAGAGATAGAGAGAGGTTTTCAGCTTTTGTAGATTGTGTGAAATTCTTTGCAGGTAGCATCACATTTCTACTCTATTCGAGAGTATTTACTATACCGTCTTACCACAACATTAGTTTCTTAGCTTGTCACATATACTGGCGTTCAGGCTTCACTTTTTCTCTCATTATTTTTTGCAATGAGACATTGAGGAGAGACGTGGGACATAGTGGGGGAAACATGGAACAAAAACAAAATACCTAGTTAATCCTACATGTTTTATTTTATTTATTATTAAAATGTATAACATATGTAGTGGTTAGCGCTGTCGCCTCACAGCAAGAAGGTCCTGGGTTCGAGCCCCGGGGCAGGCGAGGGCCTTTCTGTGTGGAGTTTGCATGTTCTCCCCGTGAACGCGTGGGTTTCCTCCGGGTGCTCCGGTTTCCCCCACAGTCCAAAGACATGCAGGTTAGGTTAACTGGTGACTCTAAATTGACCGTAGGTGTGAATGTGGGTGTGAATGGTTGTCTGTGTCTATGTGTCAGCCCTGTGATGACCTGGCGACTTGTCCAAGGTGTACCCCGCCTTTCGCCCGTAGTCAGCTGGGATAGGCTCCAGCTTGCCTGCGAGCCTGTAGAAGGATAAAGCGGCTAGAGATAATGAGATGAGATGTATAACATATGAACTGTATCAATACACAGTGATGGTACAGCGATAGAAAATTGTCAGTTTACCCAAAACCTGACTCAACAAAACAGTTTCATTCTCAAGATGGAATGAAATAAGCTTCATCCTCATGCAAGGACACGTCCACATTTTTAACAAATAATTTTAAACAATGTTATATTTGTAAACCACAAGAAAAAACCTGTAATATGATGAACTGTGGCGGCACAGTGGTGTAGTGGTTAGCGCTGTCGCCTCACAGCAAGAAGGTCCGGGTTCGAGCCCCGTGGCTGGCGAGGGCCTTTCTGTGCGGAGTTTGCATGTTCTCCCCGTGTCCGCATGGGTTTCCTCCGGGTGCTCCGGTTTCCCCCACAGTCCAAAGACATGCAGGTTAGGTTAACTGGTGACTCTAAATTGACCGTAGGTGTGAATGTGAGTGTGAATGGTTGTCTGTGTCTATGTGTCAGCCCTGCGATGACCTGGCGACTTGTCCAGGGTGTACCCCGCCTTTCACCCGTAGTCAGCTGGGATAGGCTCCAGCTTGCCTGCGACCCTGTAGAACAGGATAAAGCGGCTAGAGATAATGAGATGAGATGAGAAGAAAAAACCTGTAATATGATGAACTGTGGCGGCACGGTGGTGTAGTGGTTAGCGCTGTCGCCTCACAGCAAGAAGGTCCTGGGTTCGAGCCCCGTGGCTGGCGAGGGCCTTTCTTTGCGGAGTTTGCATGTTCTCCCCGTGTCCGCGTGGGTTTCCTCCGGGTGCTCCGGTTTCCCCCACAGTCCAAAGACATGCAGGTTAGGTTAACTGGTGACTCTAAATTGAGCGTAGGTGTGAATGTGAGTGTGAATGTTGTCTGTGTCTATGTGTCAGCCCTGTGATGACCTGGCGACTTGTCCAGGGTGTACCCCGCCTTTCGCCCATAGTCAGCTGGGATAGGCTCCAGCTTGCCTGTGACCCTGTAGAACAGGATAAAGCAGCTAGAGATAATGAGATGAGATGAGATAAGATAATGAACTGTCCCAACTCTCCCCATCTGAACATTTTAAGGGAAAAAAAATCCTTAAATGTTTTTCCCCAGAATTTAAGTTTAATAAATAATAGACTATTATATACAGTTCAGGAAGAGACAGAAAGCCCAAATGGGCTTATTTAAAGCCGCCACCTATATAACGTTAAAATTTCATAATGTTATAGAAAACAAGGAAATTAAGATAAGATAAATTTTATTCATCTCTCGATGGGGAAATTTACATGTTCCAGCAGCTCACAGATAGAAAGAGTCAGGAATAGACAGTAACAAAAAAAGTAGAGTGTAATAAAAGTATAAAAAAGTAATAAAATAAAATAAAATAAATAAAAACATAAAAACACAAGCCATGTATGTAATATACATGAGAAAATAAGAAAGGAACTTAAATTTGAAATGTTATTTGAAATTACCTTCAAAATGAGACAACATAAACTGATGGCAAAACTCATGAAAAGATGTTTTATACACATATACAGTACACCATATTTGGGAAGGGGAAATGGGTTTATATGTCTGTATTAACTTCTGAGCATTATTAACGATACATATCACGATGAATGAAATAGTTTTAGAATGTTTAAAAAAAAAAAAAAAAAACCAAAGAAAGGAAAATGTATAATATCTTGGATATTAATTTGCAATAAAACTCCCAGTGATGGAACTGAAGTGTGTTGGTGATAAAATATAATTCACTATAATGATTTCAGCAGTAAAATAAGGACGTGCCTGTGTGAATACAAAGCCATCACATGAACTCTGCTTCGTTTGGGCGGGGGATATAGAAACAGGTTCCGTCCGTCCATCTGTCCGGCTGTCCGTCCGTCCGGTAACGTTTTCGCTTCCAGGCCATATCTTCAAAAGTATTGAAGATATCTTCATGAAACTTTGTATACATATCAAGCAACATGTGAACTGGTGCCTTTTGCTATTTTGGATTTTTTAAAAAGTATTTTTCAAATTTTTACATAAAAAATAGATTTTGACTTGGTTTCTAAGAGCAATGTTCGTTTCCGGAGCGCATATCCAAAACTATTCATGATATGGATTTGAAACTTGGTATACACGTTAACAAAGTGACGTAGATGTGCCTTTTCGTACTAAGAAATTTGAATTTTTCATGTTTCCATGGAAACAATTTCAGACTTAGTCTCTCAGGTTAGTCTTAGAGGTAGGTTTTGTTTCCGGAGCAGAACTTGAAAACTATGAGTGGTATGGTCTTGAAAGTTGGTATATGTATTGATTAAGCAATGTATATGTGCCTTTTCATACTAAGAAATGTGAGAAATTTTAATTTTTAGCTCATCTGGACCAAAGGTCCATTGGGTTTATGCCATGGGCTGCTGAGGTCAGTGTAAAGAGGTAGGGTTGGTGTCCTACAGCAGAACTTGAAAAATGTGACAAATAATATCTTGAAACTTGGTATATAGTTGGTATATAGGGTGGGAGATATAGATGACTCTGTCTTCTTGTTTCTCCTGTTTTATAAAGTCTTGTGGTTTCCTGCTGTTCCGTTGTGTAATAGGGTGTGTTTAACAGTGTGTAATCAGTGATGTGTGAATTGATTGAAAGGAGCTGAAGTGTATGCTTGTGCAAAGAGGAGCTTAACCTGCCTTACATAACTTTAACTCTGAACTTTATGGCAGTACAGATCGTCAACCGAATCAACAGCAACAACAACAATACCCTTAGCAAAAAGAAGTTTATTCAAGTGTACTATGAGCATACTAAAACTGAGGAAGTATACTTGAAGTTGACTTTTTATAAACTATATTTTATATACTTAAGAATACTATAGTGAAGTATACTTGGCTTATACTGAAAAGTATAAACAAAAGTCTAAGACTAAGTACATTAATATTAAGACTTACACTTATACTTTAATACTAAAACTTATACTTTAGTATACTTTTTACGTTTTTCTGCCACAAAGTACTAATACTTAGTATATCTTGCTCCAAGTGCATAATAAGGTCAAGTTATTGACTCATGCTTAACATTTAATTTATCTCATCTCATCTCTCATTATCTCTAGCCTCTTGCTGGAGCCTATCCCAGCTGACTACGGGCGAAAGGCGGGGTACACCCTGGACAAGTTGCCAGGTCATCACAGGGCTGACACATAGACACAGACAACCATTCACACTCACATTCACACCTACGGTCAATTTAGAGTCACCAGTTAACCTAACCTGCATGTCTTTGGACTGTGGGGGAAACCGGAGCACCCGGAGGAAACCCACACGGACACGGGGAGAACATGCAAACTCCGCACAGAAAGGCCCTCGCCGGCCAGGGGGCTTGAACCCGGACCTTCTTGCTGTGAGGCGACAGCGCTAACCACTACACCACCGTGCCGCCCCATTTAATTTTTATATTAATATAATATAATGCTGGAGTTTAAAACTTTACAGTATATAGTATGTGTGCTCAATTGCATTATCTTTATGTACCTTAAAATCATACACAAAAACAAAAAACTTTTGACTTGACTGTAGCAGTTCGTGTGGGTGGCAGGCCAGAATTAAGTTCCACAAACTCTTTTATTGCTCTTTTCAGACGCAATGTTTACTCTCTTCCAGGCACACACACACACACACGTCGTCTGGTTCGGGGAGAGAGACCCCCTCCTCTGCTCTCTCTCTCCTCATATAGGGCGCGGTCACTGGGGAAGACACACAAACACAGATTAACCAACATCAGGTGCAGTGATTCTGCCACTTACCTTCCCTGACTCCACCCTCTGGTCACAGACCGACGCTTGACCACGCCCCCGCTGCCACATTCAGTGCGTTTACATGCACATCCAAATCGAGCTACTGTCGGTAATCGAGCAAAGGGTCCCAGCAGGGGTGCCAGAGAAATCCAATCCTACATGCACAAGTGAAATCGGGCTATTGTGCAAGGTGCATTGTGCACCCGAGCCACACGTGGCGCTACATGCCCCATCGTGTTGGTACACTTCTGGTTGTCGTCATGAAGAAGAGCTATACTGTTGCCAGATACTGCTGACGTTTTCCAGCCCAAAACATGTTCAAATCCGCCAAAAAGCACTTAAAACCCCCCAATCTGGGAACATTGGAGTTCCGTGCTCAAGCTGTTAGGCTTGCTCTAACAGACTGTATGGCTACAAACTGTCCTGCGCAGACCACTGTTTTGTAAGACAACTTATTTTGCACAATTGTATATTTTTCTAAAGTCCATTTTTTGCTTACAAAAAAATATATATTTTTTTGCTTACAATTTAACTTGTCTTAATAAACACACAAAAAGTTAAATTGTTTTGTTTTTATTGACATTCTTCAGATGTTGGACATCTATACACACACACACAAATACAGTGACTTGTTTATGTACACAATTCACAGCTATGCAACAGCTGTACAGATGTATTTGGTGATACAGTAAGTGAGCTAAATTTTAACAGTGCAAACAATGCCACAAAAAGAAAAAGATTCATGCCGTTGTCATGCCGACCGAGGCTGTTGTGTTTCCCGCTTGTGGTCTCATCACTCGTCACTTCCGGAAGGGGCAGTGCTGAAGTAAGTAGCTCGAATACGTAGCTCGATAGGGTATACATACACTAAGTAGCTCGGCAGAAATCGCATAATCTAGGTCGTGTAGCTCGATTCTGAGAAATCAAGTTCAGTTCAATTTCAGCCGAATTAAGGTGTATACATGGCATTTTGAACTTCGATTTCAGTCAAGCAACGGCAGAAATTCGATTTTCTCTATGTGCATGTAAACGCACTGATTGACTTTATTGATCAAGCTAGTCCCTTTCATAAGGGTTTGGCAATGGTGTTATGTACATAGCGTCAGCTGTTTCAACAAGAACACATTTTGTTTTGATCATGCCAGGCCAGACAGCATTAACAGTTTCAGTTTTTTTAAGAACATATAGGAAAGTACTTTGTACATCTCATCTCATCTCATCTCATCTCATCTCATCTCATCTCATCTCATTATCTCTAGCCGCTTTATCCTTCTACAGGGTCGCAGGCAAGCTGGAGCCTATCCCAGCTGACTACGGGCGAAAGGCGGGACACACCCTGGACAAGTCGCCAGGTCATCACAGGGCTACTTTGTACATTGATTTGTGAATCTTTACATACAGGCCTGTCTGATCATAAAAGTACAGATTTTGTTTCTATTTAGTTAGCTATTTATTTTTGGTTCCAAAGGTGTGCACTTTTCTTTGACCTTTTTTGACAAGGAAGGATTTTAGTTCTCAGTTGAAGACGCTATGTTTACATTTTTACAAGCATATACACAAGTTTTGCTTTACCACTTTTTACAAATAAGGACTTGATCTTGGAGACACCATTATGTTTACATTTTTACATGCAAATGTGCACTTTTTCCTTTCATTTTCTCCAGTAAGGAAGGACTTGATTTCATAGGTCTTTGTTTTTGAAATGTTTGAAATGCTTGAAAATATAGCAAACTTGTTTTCAACATTCTGTCTTGTGATTTTGTAAATGCATCACACTCTTGTGTACATACAGTATGAGTAAACTTTAAGAATACTTTAAGGAGTATATTTCCAGTATATAAATAGTAAGCTACAAGTAATATGCCAAGCAAACTTAAAGTATAACAAGTAAACTAGTGAAATAACCAACGTTTATAACAGTATACTTAAAGTATACAATAATAAACTTAAAATAGGGACTCGAAGTATAGAACTAGTACAATGGCAGTATATCGATATGTGTACTTGTGGAAAATTTTAAGCATACGAGAGGGATATACCAAGTACACTGATAGTATATAGATGAGTGTACTTGTTGTATACTTTAAAGTGTACTTTTGCAAACTTAAAATGAACTTTAAAGTATACTTTTATAAACTTGAAATGTTCCAATTTAGTCCGAAAAAGTATTAAAATTTGTATACTTTCTAGTACACTAAAAGTACATGGTCATGGTCTGTAGTATACTTGCTATACTTATACTGAAGCATACTTGATAAAATGAACTTGAAGTATACTACTTTTTGGTAAGGATAATAATAATAATAACATTGCAGAGAGTGAGCAGTCAGTGCACAGCTGTTTTGTGGGTGTGTTATCGAGTCATGGAAAGGAGGGAGTGATATTCGGATCAGATGGACGCCCTGTCAGGCTCGCACAAATATACAAACCATTTGGAGGGCCAGAGATGGCTGCCAAAAAGAAAGTGTTCCTGATCCAGGTACGACTCACCTCACACCTTATTTATGTGTGTATTTATATCATACAAATGAAATGTATTATTATTAGGGTTATGTGTATCATGGAGTGTGTCATCATCGCTCCAGTATACTATGTGTTTACTTCACCTGTGTGTGTATGCGTGTGTGTGCAGGCTTGTCGAGGCAGTGAGCTGGATGTTGGTGTTGAGGTTGAAACAGATGGCGTAGACTCGTCTGAAGTCGATGGAGATGATATATATGAATATCAGTCAATTCCTAATGATGCTGTGGTTGCTTATGCTACAGTTCCAGGTAAAACACACACACGCTACAATACAATACAGATGTCTGCAAAAGCCCATGATCCTTTACTGTAATCGAAGTCAACTTTTAATATCATTAAGAGGTGCAATGTGCTGGAAAAACATTGACATGCTCTTCCCATGTCAAGTACCTAGGAGTTGACCTGGACCAATCCTTATCTGGAGACAGGATTGTAAAGAACATTATTGGCCGGTCAAATGCTAAGCTGAAGTTTCTGTATAGGCAAGCCAAAAATATTAACCTTGAAACTAAAAAGCTCCTAGTGTCTGCTCTCATCCAGAGCCATTTTGATTATGCCAGCGCATCTTGGTACACTGGCCTTACTCAGAAGCACAAGAACAGGCTGCAGTGTACCCAGAACAAAATCATTCGGTATCTTTTGAATGCACCAGCTAGAACCCATATTGGGGCACAGGAATTTGAACAGGTCTGTATGCTGCCAGTTGAGCTAAGAGTCCATCAACTAAAGTTAAATATGGTCCATAGCATCATCCATCATCAGGCACCAGACTATCTCAATGATAATTTTATCAATATTAACCAGGTTCACAGTATCAATACCAGATCCAGTAACAATGCTCTGCTCGTTCCATATGTAAAATCATTTGGAAAAACATCATTTTATTACTCAGCAATCAAAATTTGGAATCAACTCCCCAACAATATTAAAAGTATTCAGAACAAGTCCAGTTTCAAACTGTCAGTGAAGAATCACCTTTTTAATGGTCTTAGACAGCAAGAAAATAACACTTTTTTTATTTTACTAATTTTTTTATTATTATTATTATTATTTTATTATTGTGGTTGTTGTTATTATTATTATTATTTTCACCATTTACATAGTACAGTGAGTCAATATTAAGTCAAATCATAACGTTGTCATTGCTGTTTTACGTGTTTTAATGGGACCACAATGGAAATAAGTGCTTGCGCTTTCTTGTGTAATCCTGATTTTAATGTATTTTGTACTTCATTTTACATTATGATTGAATCAAATCAAATCAAATAAAAAAAATAACTATATTCATGAGTATAAGTGGCGGCACGGTGGTGTAGTGGTTAGCGCTGTCGCCTCACAGCAAGAAGGTCCTGGGTTCGAGCCCCGGGGCCGGCGAGGGCCTTTCTGTGTGGAGTTTGCATGTTCTCCCCGTGTCCGCGTGGGTTTCCTCCGGGTGCTCCGGTTTCCCCCACAGTCCAAAGACATGCAGGTTAGGTTAACTGGTGACTCTAAATTGACCGTAGGTGTGAATGTGAGTGTGAATGGTTGTCTGTGTCTATGTGTCAGCCCTGTGATGACCTGGCGACTTGTCCAGGGTGTACCCCGCCTTTCGCCCGTAGTCAGCTGGGATAGGCTCCAGCTTGCCTGCGACCCTGTAGAACAGGATAAAGCGGCTAGAGATAATGAGATGAGATGAGTATAAGTAAAGCAGCAGACTGGTCAGTTACTGTAACTCCTTGTTGGTTGGAAAGTTTCACGTTACATTAATGACATTTAGCAGATGCTCTTATCCAAAGTGACGTACAAAATACCCAGAGTAGGTGCCTTGCTCAAGGGCACTTTAGCCATTCTTGCTGGTCCAGGGACTCAAACCAGCTACCTTCTGGTCCCAAAGCTGCTCCGCTAACCATTGGGCCATGGCTTCCCACATGTTGATGTGAAATAAAGCATATAATGTTTATAAAAACAAACACACCAAAGGGGAGTTATGATAAATTAGATATCTACTTACTAAGGTTACTGGGTAAGAAAATTGTTTGAATGCAGATTAAAAAACAGAGCATAGCCTATAATTTGTATTTACTGTTTTTTGTATTGTATTTCTTTCACTTTATTTACTGGTTTGTTTATTTTCCATTTATTTTTAATATTTCCGTTTTAAACTGTAACAATTTGATTTGTAGCTATTTCATAAATTGATCACAGAGCACCTACTTACAGTAATCCACTTACTCATTGTTTTTTAATCTAGAGATTCAAAAGCAGAAATTAGTCTTTTAAAATGTAAGAGGAAAAAGTCCAAAGTAATCAGGGAGAGAAAAACACAGATTTTTGAAAACTGTCCAGGTCGAATTACAAAATTATTGTACTTTCTCACAGCTCTGTGAACTAGCTAGTTTAGCCAGTTTGCTAAGTGGCTAAAAACAGAGATGGTCATTATTGATGTTAACACTTTAAAGTGCATATTCTGGACCAATTTTGTTTTTTTTTTTATATGAAAGTATGTCCCTTTACACACTCATCCAGAAGGGTAATTTTGCACAGGGCCATCTGTCTACAGCAGAAAAATATAAAACAACAAAATGTGTCTGGAAAAATCTCAAGGGAGTCTGGAGCCAGATTCGTGACGTTATCTGCGGAAGCGCCAGCAGGCTGCGAGAGCTTTGCACGGTTTCAGTGCACAGCCTGTGTAGACCAAGCGCTCCCGTTTCTCTCTCATTGTCCGGTCTTTTGGAAAACGACGAGTACTAATCCCATCAAGATTGGTGTTGCTACACCCTCCTACGATACATCTGTTAACCATTTTAATAATTACGTGATAACGTTGAAGAAATTTGCAGAAAACCACCAGGTCATTTTCTCATAAACAAACCAGCGCTGACGTAGGATTCAGAGGGAGACGTCCCACACGCAATGTCACAAAAATCAATGTTTGCCGGGAAATCCAAATGCCAAGTTTTTTCAGAGGCGGACCAATTCGCCTCAAATGGCTTGATTTCAACTGAATTTTTCTGGTATTGCGCAAGGTGGGTGGCACAGTGGTGTAGTGGTTAGCGCTGTCGCCTCACAGCAAGAAGGTCCGGGTTCGAGCCCCGTGGCCGGCGAGGGCCTTTCTGTGCGGAGTTTGCATGTTCTCCCCGTGTCTGCGTGGGTTTCCTCCGGGTGCTCCGGTTTCCCCCACAGTCCAAAGACATGCAGGTTAGGTTAACTGGTGACTCTAAATTGACCGTAGGTGTGAATGTGAGTGTGAATGGTTGTCTGTGTCTATATGTCAGCCCTGTGATGACCTGGCGACTTGTCCAGGGTGTACCCCGCCTTTCGCCCGTAGTCAGCTGGGATAGGCTCCAGCTTGCCTGCGACCCTGTAGAACAGGATAAAGCGGCTACAGATAATGAGATGAGATGAGATTGCGCAAGGTAAAAAAAATTGCAGAGAATGCAGAATGTTACAGATATTTGACCAAAGTTTAATATAAAATAGGAGAATTACACTGATCTTACTCCTGAATTTACTCATGATATGCACTTTAAAGGTGATATATTACACGCCTTTTCCGCAGGTTAACACAGTTCCCTGAGGTCTTAATGAAATGTCTGTGACATGCTTTGCTCAAAAATCGACAAGGATAAAACACCACAGCTCCCTTCTCACCCTGTCTAAACAGCCTTGTTCAAAACGAGTGATTTGAGGAGTGGCCCGTTCCTTTAAATGATAATGAGCCACTGCTCACCCCACCCCCCTCTCGTGCTGGTCAATCAAGTAGCAATTTCCTTATGAATATTCATTCGCAAAGACAGTTCTCAAGCCCTGAGTGGAGATACTCAGATGAGAGGGCGGGATCATTCTAATGAGCGCGACTTGTGACATATGGCCCTTTTCCACTACCCTTTTTCAGCTCACTTCAGCTCACTTCAGCTCACTTCAGCCCGACACGGCTCGCGTTTCGACTACCAAAAAACAGCACGACTCAGCTCGCTTCAGCCCTGCTTAGCCCCTAAAACTCGCACCGTTTTGGAGTGGGGCTGAAGCGAGCCAAACCGTGCCGAGTGAGGCTGGGGGCGTGAGCAGACACTCCCCTGTGCACTGATTGGTGAGGAGGAGTGTCCTCACATGCCCACACACGCCCCGCGAGCACGCTGGGATCTGTAAACACCGTAAACCCGGAAGAAGGAGAATTACGAATTACGGGAATTTCTGAAGCCTTATGCGCCTCGCCTCATCTATACGCTCTTGCCAGTATCTGTTGCCGTTGTCGGTGACAACAAGCCACAGCACCAAGACCAGCAACACTAACGACTCCATGTCCTCCATGTTTATTGTTTACTATTCGGGTCGTGAGACTACCGCTTAAAATGTCACTGATGTCACTGTTTGCGCTGCTTAACGACATCACGTGACGTCCACCCACTTTCGCTAACTCCACCCAATGTGTCCACCCACTTCCAGCCAGCACGGTTCAGCGCGGTTGTAGTCGAAATGCAACTCCAACAGCCCCGCTCAGCTCGACTCAGCCCAACTCAGCACGGCACGGCTCAGCCCACCTCAGCCGCATTTGTAGTGGAAAAGCGGCAATAGAAAGAGGAGCCGAATTTGAACGGCTTGCGGAAGTTCATGTTTTCTGAATTAGACAGAAGAAAAGAAACTGACTGGGTGTCTTATTTCAGAGTTTGTGGGTCGTACAAGCACTTAAAAATGAGTTTTTCATAACATGTTCCCTTTAAGACTTGATCAGAGAAATCTAATTGGTTGTGATTTATTTAGTTTCAGACTGCAGGCATGTTTTGTGAAAAGAAAATCTTAACCAAAGTAATTCCATGTTGAAATTCTGTTTCAATGTGTGTGTGTGTGTGTGCAGGTTACAGTGCCTTCATGCACCCGAGCGGCTCGGTGTTTATGCAGATGTTCTGTGATCTGGTGGAGGAGTGTGAGGGATGGGAGATCACACGGTTTCTGACTCGCTTGAATCAGCGTGTAGCCTTTGAGTTTGAGGCGAGAGGAAAAGCGCTCCAGGGCAAAAAGGAGATGCCATGTTTCATCAGCCGCCTCACCACTGACTGTTACCCGTTCGCCAACACTCTCAGAGTTTCGGCCACGGAGCTGCTCCAAGACACACGCGGTAATCGCAAAAACTCAATCAGCTGAACTCACACCTGAGCTACACACTGACTCGTTTTGTTCAGTTTGTCTATTTAAAGACTTCAGGACACCTTCGTAAGGAAATAAATCTCATGTTGGTGCTGTACAGTGATATGTTGGTTACTGTGACTACAGGAACATCAATATGGTGAATTACAGGGTTATGGATGCAATATTAGTGAGCATATATTTGTGTCACACTACCTGTATGAGCGTAGTGTTGGTGAAACAGAGTGTTTGCACGTATTTAACAAATGCTGTACATTTTTGCAGAAAACTTTATACATAATAATGATACAGTACTTGAATAAAAGAATACACATATACTGTAAATATATGTAAATATATGTAAAATCTGTTTGATAATCAATGGATGATACCAGTGGCGTGCACAGACATTTTGGGGGGCAAGTGCTCTGGGGGAAAAAAGGGCACTTTTTTGCACATGTGGAACACCTTATTATAAAAGTCTGAGATTTAACCCTCCTCTTGTGTTCGGGTCGCCACTGACCTGTTGTAGTTTTTAAAGGTGTAAAACAACCACTTAATGTTAATTTATTACATCAAGGCTTTTTGACTTTGCCAGGAATCTCTAGTTGAACAAAATAGAAAAAGAAATTTTTGTTTTCCTAAATCTGAAAATGGTCTAGCAAAAAATATAATACTTATGTGCAGTTGTTTCTGTATGCGACGGGCTACTTCACGACAAAATAATTACAGCTTGGGCTTAGAGGGCAAACAATACATTTTCACTCGATTCATGTGTTACCTGGCTGGTGGGGCAGGGGAAGAGCTGACTGACTGCCCGATGTGTTGTCTGCGCTACGACAAGGCCGTGGCTTCCAGGACGCTATGCTGCTGCAACCTCACATTGAATGCACTGCACGCTTGTTCACGTGACAGAGCAAGAGAGACAGAGGTCCGGTGTGTGTGCGGAGGGGGCACACATCGGGACATTATTTTCACACACGCTTTTAATGCCGTGGCTTTTCTAAAAGATCATATCAACATTGGCCTCAGTAAACTGTAAAAAAAAAAATTAAAAAGGGCACTTTTTTGGACAGAGGGCAGAGGGGCAGGTGCTTGAGCACCACCTCGTGTCTATCTGTGCACGCCACTGGATGATACACATTTGTTCACGTTAATTACTTGTTCAAAAAGACAAAATTATTCACAAACTCAACATGTCTAAGTGCTGCGAGTCGTTCTTGTTACAGTGTGAGCAGGAGCTTGTGTCAGGTTAATAAAATCACTTCAAAACAATATTTTCTGTCAGATCAGTGATCTCATCTCATTATCTCTAGCCGCTTTATCCTGTTCTACAGGGTCGCAGGCAAGCTGGAGCCTATCCCAGCTGACCATGGGCGAAAGGCGGGGTACACCCTGGACAAGTCGCCAGGTCATCGCAGGGCTGACACATAGACACAGACAACCATTCACACTCACATTCACACCTACGGTCAATTTAGAGTCACCAGTTATCCTAAGCTGCATGTCTTTGGACTGTGGGGGAAACCGGAGCACCCGGAGGAAACCCATGCGGACAACATGCAAACTCTGCACAGAAAGGCCCTCGCCGGCCACGGGGCTCGAACCCGGACCTTCTTGCTGTGAGGCGACAGTGCTAACCACTACACTACCGTGCCACCCAGATTAGTGATATTATTGTTAAATGGGCAGACAAGAAGATGGAAATTGTCAAAGCAGTCTGTTTTATCACAAAATAAACCAATATGGCTCCTCAATATCTTGTCTGATTGAATTTTTATTCCAGCCATCATACTGTTCTGATTTTTATGGACATTCAATACATTTTTGTCTGAAATCCACTGATATCGGTTTTCCAAATTTTTCACAACTTGGTGTCATGACGTGGATGACACACTAACACTTGCTGGTCAGTAACACTAGTTTATCATGACCTACCAGCCCGTGTTTTATAGGGAAGACTGGTTCTGTATGGAAATATGTTTCTGTTCAGAGGCAAAAAACAATCAATATAATATTAAACACATGAGCTTTTGTGATTTGTCAACAGTACATATAAAAATCAAAGGGAAAATCAATGCAAGTGTGAGAAATATGTAAAATCTCATTTCATCCCTGGATGCGACACATTCACATATTCAGTCAATGTAAAGGTAGACTGCCTTTCAGATTTTTCAAGTGTAAGTCATAAAAAGAATTTTCCCTGACATGCAATTATTTTTGTTTAGTGGATCAAAACCTACTGAATTCGAATCACAGACTTCCGATTTTATGAGTTTTTTAAAAATAGAACAATTAATGAATTTAGGGCCACGTTGCCCTAAATTCTCCGCTATTTTTTCTTGCTTCACCGTGACCCAATTAAAGATACTATGTCATGCCTCACGTGGTGGGCAGTCCCCATTTGCACAAGGCATTGTGTGATACAAATTTCAAACAGGAGAGGAAAATGGAGGACGTGAATGAAACATGAAAGACCGACTACAGTCATGGAAAGCGAGAAGAAAAGACGTTATGTTGCGAAGGAAAGGAAACACAGGACCAAACTAATAAATATCAGCGGTCAGCGAGCAACTCGGTGTGATCAGCTGTTCGTTTAGCGACAGAATGATGGAACTGTCAGTGCACTGTCAAGGTAAACCTGTAGATGGCAGTAATGCAACACTGGATGCCAGCTGCCGTAAAACCCAAAAGAAGAAGAAGAAGCTGGTAAACTTGCGCATGCGCACATGGACTTCCTCTGTCTGCTTGACTGAGCGAAGCAAGTGATTTCTTGTACATTATTTGCTAGGGAATCCCCTCAAATTAAAGGGCCCATGGCATGGTGGTTTATTGATGCTTTAAACGGGCTTGTGGAGGCTTCCGGATGTTATATCCGCAGCCTTTCTCGAAAAGAACCCTTGGTATATAGATATAGCCTCCTGGGAGAAAGCCCCATTTCAGCACTTTTCCCAGTGCGTCGTTTTGCTAATGAGAAGCAGGAGGCGGGGAAGGGTAGACGGTGGGGGCATGCCATGGGGGGAGGGGGAGGGGCTGCCGTCTGCCTCCCAAGCCGGCCGAGAGCGCTCCTCGTCGGGCACGGCCAGGCGGGCGAATGCCCTGGTCCGTCCGCCCTGTCTAAAAAAATGGTACAACTCGAGCCCATGTACCTGGCTAACTGCAGGAAGCGGTTAGCTGCACAGCTAATGTAGCCATTGCTAGGCTAACGCACCAATTTTAAAACACGGCAAAATGACCAGTTATACACTTACTTGTTCGGTGTTTGTTGCTGATGCGGCAGGGATGCTTGGCACAGACCCAGGCTTCAGTGACAGTTGATGTGCAAAACCTGCCCTGTACTGTCCCAAGTTGTGGAAACATTCCTCAGGAAAATGCTTCTGACAAACATACACCGTCTTAGGTAGACTCGACGGCGTATTATTGGAGTAAATAAAATTAAGCCACTGCGTCTTTAGGGGCTCTCCCGTCGGCAGTAAAAACAGACTCCTTTCTGTGTTGTCACATCCATGTACAGCGCAATTTCCATGTTATGTCTTCTATGGGCTCCTCACTACAAAATGTAGTCATGTGTTCTGCGCATGCGCAGTAGGCTTCGCGCATGCGCAGTAGGCTTGGTAGGACAAACAGCAACTTTTGAGTTGGGCGGGCAATCCATACAGTGGGTGGGAATCCAGAGGGGGGGCGTGGGGATCATCTCCCTTGCTGACGTAGGCAAGGGAAGAGTTTATCAACGCGCCGTTTTTGACGCGCCATTCTCAAATGTTGGGCATAGTTTGGTTTACACATTATAAAATTTCTAGCCACTGGGGTGACTTAAGAAGGTCAGAGGAACTCATTTTAACGTTAAAAAACCTCAGAAAGTGAAAATTTCATGCCATGGGACCTTGAAAAAACTTCCCAGCCACATAATAACCTGGGTTTTTTGTTTGTTTGTTTTTAGATATTACAGAAATAAACATATCACAATGACCAAATTTCAGAGGGAACTAAATTTCACCAATTTTATGAAATCGAAAGGCAGTCTTGCTTTAACAAAATAGCCAAATCCATCTACTGATATGCTTTTGAGAGGTGGGATGTAACCGGAGAACTCTGAGGAAGCCACTAACCACTGCTCAGGATTGAATTTGGGGCTCTTGGACTTTGAGGTTGCTATTTTTTAATTGTTGTGTCACTTTAACCTGTTATTTTTATTTTATTTTATAGAATTTGATTATTTTCTGTTCCCAGCTATTAGCTACTTCCTTTATTGTATGCAAACAAGGGAAAAGGCTTACATGTTTCCTCAAGACATATTAACTGAACTACCAATCTGACGTGTCATGCATGAGCAGATAAACACGCGATGACAAAACTTAATGAACTTCCCTATTCCATGTACTTAAGCTCACAGGTGTGTCTAACTGGCTTGTTCCAACAGGAACATTCCGACTGCTATGCGGAACAGGTAGATACTAGTTATGCAGAACAGCTGCATGGTCTGTTTGAATTGTATCTAGATTTTGATAGAATGAGTCAAAGATGAGTCAGAACTCTTTTGGGGAATCGTAAAGCAGTCAGAAACCAACCCTGTCAAGACAATTAGTCAAAATCCCTCTCACGCCAGAATCTGGTCTTCTCAGGCAGTCTCCTGTCCCAGTACTAACCAGCTCTTTGAGGCATATGGGTGCAGCACTGATCTCCGTTTCGATAGCCCTCGGCTTCTGGCTCAACTGTTTTACTGACCAACTTTATTGTATTTTTTAAATATAAGCAATGTTATAATTTGATGCCTGCCACACACTCAAAAAAAAAAGTTGGGACAGAAGCAAAATAAGACAGAAAAGTTAACAGGATATTCAAGTAACACCATTTTGGAAGATTCCACAATAAGCAGGTTAATTGGTAGCATGATTGGCTATAAAAGGGGCACGTACCAAAGGCTCAGTCTCTGCAAGTAAGGATGGGTCGTGGCTCACTCTTTTGTGCCAAAATTTGTGAGAGAATTGTTATTCAATTCAAAAAGAACATTTCTCAAGACAAGATTTTAGGTCTTTCAAAATCTACAGTACATAACATTTTGAAAAGATTCAGGGAATTCTGAGACAGTGCATAAAGGGCAAGGTCAGAAACTACTGTTGAATGTGTGTGACCTTCGGGCCCTCAGGTGGTACTGCCTGAGAAACCATCATGCTGATGTGACAAATATAGCCATTAACTTAACAGTCCATCGCTGCATCCAGAAATGCAACCTGAAACTATATTACATAAGGAGGAAGCCATTCATCAATCCTATGCAGAAATACCACGGATTTCTCTGGGCCTGAACTCATCTCAGATGGACTGAAAGACAGTGGAAATGTGTGCTGTGGTCAGATGAGTCCTCATTTCAGCTTGTTTTTGGGAAAGCCGGACGTTGAGTTCTCGGTGCCAAAGGTGAACCCGACCATCCAGTTTGTTATCAGGGAAAGGTGCAAAAGGAAAAGGTGCATCTGTGATGGTATGGAGGTGCATCAGTGCCCACGACATGGGTGAGTTGCATGTGTGTGAAGGTACCATTGATATATTGGGGCACATATTGGGATTTTAGAGAGCCATATTCATCACGGCAACATCTCTTCCTGGGAAGTCCATGCTTATTTGAGCAGGACGATACCAGGCCTCATTCTGCAAGGGCTACAACATCATGGCTTCTTTGACACAGAGTGTGTGTGCTTGACTGGCCTGCTGCTAGTCCAGATCTGTCTCCTATTGAGAATGCATGGCACTTCATGAAGAGGAGAACCAGACAACAGTGACCATGGACTGTTGAGCAGCTGAAGTCTTGTATCAAGCAATTTTATCAAGCAAAAATTCCAGTTGCAAAACTGCAACAATTAGTATCCTCAGTTCCCATATGATTAAAAAGTGTTATTAAAGGAAAAGTGATGTAACACAATGGTAATAATGCCTCTGTCCTAACTTTTTCGAGTGTGTTGCAGGTCAGTTAAATAAAGGTTCACATGAATTAACAAATCACAGATTTTGGAAGATATCCCAACTTTCCTGGAAATGGGGTTTGTATTTTATCTAATTTTTTTTGTTACCTTGTTTTTGTGTTTGCATCATGATGTAAAAAAAAATAGGGCTTGAAGTATAATTTCTAATAGCACACGATAATAATAAATAGATAAGGAGAAATGCTGAGGTAAGCAGTATACTATGAGTGTATGTGCATGTGTGATAAGGTATATCTTCTGAACGCTCATGAAGTCATAACCAAACAGTTTCTGTATTGCAGTGGTTGAGACCAGTGATCAATGCTCTAATAAGAACATTAAATAGTAATGACTTGTAATGTTTTGGATAGAAATGATGGCATTTCTTGGCCTGTGAAAGGGTTTGGAGTGGGGCGGAGACTCCTTGTGCTTGATCAGACCATACCGTACATAATTCTCTGTGATGGTGAAGTTTAAAAGCCTGACAGTGTTCACTATAGCTACACATTGCCACTAACTCATACATTCCTTTTCAGGTTCAGAGATGAATGCTGATCATTCCTCTTTCTTTCATGCTGGAAATTCCACTATTGTCCTAAATGTTTGATCGGTTTAACCCCTTAAATCCTACTGTGAAGTCTAGACTCATGTTCGTCACTCTAGTAACTACATATAGTACCTTTCTTATTAGTATCAGTATACAGGGCCGCTGACAGCTTTGGCTGGGCCCGGGACAAAATGCTCTGAATGGGCCCCCCCTAACAACCCCCCCACCCCCCGGGCCAACCCACACACACACCCACCTCTCTTATCCCAGTCTCTACTCACTCCAACCCTTAAATGACAGGTATTCAAAAACCATTCAACCGGTCAACAACCATTTCATTTTAGCATTTCAACATTTTTACAGTTTTAACATTTTAACATTTCCTTAGTCTGCAACTATTCAGGTGCGAAATGCAATGCGCCAGACTTTTGTTGTGCGTGCGTGCGTACTGTCCAGTGTGAAAAGCAGAGAAGAACACACCGCTCGAGAAACGGTGGGATATGATTGCGGGCTAATGTGAATATTCTTAGCTTCAATCAGATATATGAAACACAATGTTATTAAGCCGTTGCGGTTATGAAATGATTCAATGCCCTGTGCGTTTGATATGGTGTTCAGTGTGACTTGCTCTCCCCTTGTTTGTAACATGAATTGCGTGCCGCGCGTGCCTTGGTTGGGGTTACTTTACGGGGCTGGAAAAAGTTGGCTGTGTCTTACCCAGTGATGGGAATAATGGCGTTAGAAATAAACGGCATTACTAACGTGGTTACTTTTTTTAGTAACGAGTAATCTAACTAATTACTTTTTACATCGTTATAACGCCGTCCCGTTACTTAAAATAAAATACTAAGCGTTACTTTATTAAAGCTGTTTTCATCTGGCACGCTGCTCGTTCAGCCTTTCTTTACTCTGCTTTAGTGTGGGGCGGGGAGACGCGAGACAACGGCACAGTAAGCCAATCAGAGTAGATTTGGACAACATACGTAGGTAGGCCACGCCTACTGCACTACTGCGCACTCTTTCAATCGGAAGACACAGCGATGGCGAGCGGTCAGCCCAACACTGGGCTTTCACATTGGAAATACAGCATTACTTTTCATTACTTGAAATAAAAGGCAAGAGTGTTTACGTGCAATGCACATTATGTCGAGGAACAAAGCGTTTGTCCTCGTCAGTGGCCAGTAATTAGTAACATAATTTTAATAACTACAAAAATATATTAAATTTGATAGATGTCTTATCTCACATTGTCCCACAAAAATATTAATATAGTGTAGATAACATTACTAATTGGTTCTGTTAAGTGTCCATTTCAGTCATTAAACACCTTTAACATCCACTTTTATTATGATTACACTAATTGAATTTGATTTTTTTTGAGGGGGAACAAAATGTAACGGAATAATTACTTTCCCTGGTAGTTAGTTACTTTTATGACAAAGTAACTCCGTTACTAACGTAGTTACTTTTTGGGAAAAGTAACTAGTAGTTATAACTAATTACTTTTTGAAAGTAATGTGCCCAACACTGGTCTTACCTGGCTCAGCTGCCCCACTGCCTTATAGTACCTGCTGCATCATCCGAATCTTTTTAAAAATATTTATGCAGTGAGCCCCTGAGTCTCTTGGTTTCTTCCTCTCTTTTTCTCTTTTCTTTTCTGTGCTCCTGACTTGTGCATGTTGGCAAATGGCACGCACGCTGATTGTCGAAGCGCTACCACCGAACGATGTCGTTTTTTTCCCCTTAATCAAAGAGTCAGACCAAACCATTTTTGCATTAGGGGTGGTAGGGGGTTCTTGACGCCTTTTTCAAAGACAATAAAGGCAAAAGATCTAGAAATCATTTATTGATGTTAGGGTTTTGCTGGGATTCGAACCTGGTTCGTTGGTGTGATGATCCAGCAAACCCCCACTAGGCCACCAGGGGAATGACTCAAATGCAGAGGCGTGAGGCGGAAGTAGAAAAAGTAACAAAAGGTTTATTTATACTATGTACACTATATACAATCCAGGGCAAAACAAAAAAAACAAAAACAAAGAGTATAATTCAAAAAGAAAAAGGCAAAAATGCAAAAGCTCAGAAGATCCACAAAACACAGTACAAAGGAAACTGGAGATAAACATAACAGCACAAAGACTCCGTGACAAGAGGACTGAACTCAGGGGTATAAATAGACAAACTAATTAAGGACACAGGTGAAGATAATTAGGCAATTAACACAAACACAAAACACAGGAACAGTGGCGGCCTCTAGAGGCCAAAATAAACACGACATGAAAAGGAAATAACAGCGGCCTCTAGAGGCCAAAACAGTCCTAGTCCTAACAGGACCCCCCCCTCTAGGAGCGTCTCCTGACGTTCCCAGGGCGATCCGGATGGGCCGAATGGAAGTCCCGACATAGTTCTTTATCAAGGACATCCCGAGCAGGAACCCAGCAGCGCTCCTCAGGACCATAGCCCTCCCAGTCCACCAGATATTGCAACCCGCCGCGGACCCGGCGGGAGTCAAGCAGGCGATTCACAGTGAACACAGTCTGCCCCTGGAAGATGCGGGGGGGTGGGGGGTTCCTAGGGGCAGGGGCATACGTAGACGTCAGTACGGGCCGTAACAGGGAAACATGGAAAGTGGGGTTGATCCTCAGAGTCCGGGGCAACTGGAGCCGGTAGGAGACAGGGTTCACCCTGCGCACCACCTTGAAGGGGCCAATGTAGCGAGGAGCAAGCTTGCGGTTCTCCACCCGCAGTGGAAGGTCCTTAGTGGACAGCCAAACACGCTGCCCAGGGCGGAAAGCGTGTGCAGGTCTTCTATGGCGGTTGGCCTGAGTCTGGTTGGTTCTGGAGGTCTGTATGAGGGTCTTCCTGACCTTGCTCCAGGTCTTGTGACACCGTCTCACATATTGGTTGACCGAGGGCACCCCCGCGTCCTCCTCCTGGTCCGGGAACAGAGTGGCTGGAACCCGAATTGGCACTGGAATGGCGACAGCTTGGTGGCCGATGACTGCAGGGTGTTGTGGGCGTACTCCGCCCATGGCAGCCAGGTGCTCCACGATGTCGGGTTATCCATAGCCAGGCCTCGCAGGGTGGTTTCCAGGTCCTGGTTGAGCCTCTCCGTCTGACCATTGGACTGTGGGTGAAACCCAGAGGAGAGGCTGGCAGTGGCTCCGATGACCTTGCAGAACCCGTGCCACACTCGGGAGGAGAACTGGGGCCCTCGGTCTGAGACGATGTCCTGTGGAAGACCAAAGACTCGGAAGACATGATTAAACAAAAGTTTCGCAGTTTCAAGAGCAGAGGGGAGTTTGCACAGTGGTATGAAGCGGCAGGCCTTGGAGAATCTGTCAACTAAGACCAAAATGACCGTGTTACCTTGTGACTCAGGGAGACCCGTGATAAAGTCGACTGCCACGTGGGACCAGGGACGCCGGGGAATGGTCAGAGGATGCAGGAGACCCTGGGGACGCTGTCGTGGGTTCTTGGTTCTGGTGCAAACCTCACAGGACAGGACAAATGACCTTACTTCCTTCTCCATGTTAGGCCACCAGAAGCGTCTTTTCAGGAAGTCCAGGGTCCTCCGAGCTCCCGGGTGGGCGGTGAGAGGGGAAGAGTGACCCCACTGGAGAACCTTGGCCCGGGCTTGATGTGGGACGTACAAGAGGCCTGGTGGCCCTGTCCCAGGACCGGGGTCCTGGCGTTGGGCTCGTCGGACAGCCTCCTCAATACCCCAGCGGACAGGGGCCACAATCCGGGACACAGGGATAATAGGCCCGACTTCATTCTCCCTGTTAGTGGCAGAGAACAGTCTGGACAGTGCGTCAGGTTTGGTGTTCTTGGAGCCGGGGCGGTATGAGAGGGTGAAGTCAAACCGACTGAAAAACAGGGCCCACCTAGCCTGTCGAGGGTTCAGTCTCTTGGCTTGCTGGAGGTACTCCAGGTTCTTGTGGTCAGTCCAAACCAGGAATGGATGTTGTGCTCCCTCCAGCCAGTGCCTCCACTCCTCAAGGGCCAGTTTGACCGCTAGCAGTTCTCGATCCCCCACATCGTACCGGGACTCAGCAGGACTCAGGCGGTGGGAGAAGTAAGCACAGGGGTGCAGCTTTCCTTCCGAATGTTGAGAGAGCACCGCGCCGACACCACTGTCCGAGGCGTCCACCTCCACGATGAATGGTTGGGAGGTGTCCGGGAGAACCAGAATGGGTGCCGTGCAGAAGCGGTCCTTGAGGTCTTTGAACGCCTTTTCTGCCTGAGGAGACCAGCCATAAGATCCACCTGTCCCTTTGGTGAGGTCTGACATGGGTGCTGCCACAGAACTGAAGTTCCTGATGAACTTGCGGTAGAAGTTAGCGAATCCTAAGAACCGCTGAACCTCCTTAACGGACTTGGGAGTAGGCCAATCCCGGACGGCCAGGGTCTTGGCAGGGTCCATTTGGAGTTGGCCTGTCCGTACAATAAATCCCAGAAAGGAGACCTCGGGAACATGAAATTCGCATTTCTGGGCCTTGGCGAACAGATTGTTCTGTAGCAGCCTCTGGAGAACCTGGCGGACATGGTGGCGGTGCTCCTGCACGGTCTTGGAAAAGATAAGGATGTCGTCGAGGTAGACAAAAACGTATAGGTTAATCATGTCCCTTAAGACGTCGTTGATTAGGGCCTGAAAAACAGCTGGTGCGTTGGTGAGTCCGAAGGGCATCACCTGGTATTCGTAGTGCCCAGACGGGGTGTTAAAGGCAGTCTTCCACTCGTCTCCCTGTCGGATACGGATGAGGTGGTATGCGTTCCGTAGGTCCAACTTGGTGAAGACGGTGGCGCCTTGGAGCAGGTCGAAAGCTGTGGACATCAGCGGAAGGGGATATCGGTTGCGCACAGTGATCTTATTCAGGCCCCTGTAATCAATACATGGTCGGAGCCCCCCATCCTTCTTGCCGACAAAGAAGAAGCCGGCTCCAGCAGGTGAAGTGGAGGGTCGAATAAACCCAGAGACCAGGGCATCTTTGAGGTATTCCTCCATGGCCTTGCGTTCTGGCTGAGAGAGTGAAAACAGTCTGCCACGAGGAGGGGTAGTCCCAGGGAGCAAGTCGATGGCACAGTCGTAGGCCCGGTGCGGAGGAAGAACGGCGGCCCTGCTCTTGCTGAATACCTCCTTGAGATCCCAGTACTCTGTGGGAACTTGAGATAACTCGGTGAGATCAGGGGGCTCGGCAGGAGACACAGGAGAGCTAGAGAGCAGACAAGAGGCATGGCATGCAGGGCCCCATTCCACAACCTGGCTTGTTACCCAGTCTATGCGAGGGTTGTGGCGAGTAAGCCAAGGAAGGCCTAGAATAACTGGGAACTCAGGTGAAGGAATCAGGTGCAGGGATATTTCTTCCTTGTGACCTTGAGACTGGAGGAAAACTGGAGAAGTAACTTGGGTGACTCTTCCATCACCTAACGCTTGGCCATCGAGGGCAGACACAGACAGTGGGACTTCAAGAGGTGCAGTCGGAATATTGATGCTTTGGGCGAAGTGAATATCCATAAAGTTCCCAGCCGCCCCTGAGTCTATCAAAGCTTGACAAGAGTGGACAGACTCACCCCAGGAGATGGAGACCGGGATGTAGATTCCTTGGCCAGGGAGTCCGGGAGAGAGGGTAGGCCCCGTCACAACCCTCCCTCGGCTGGACGGGGCGGTCCTTTTCCCAAGAGTTCGGGACATGATGCTCGGAAGTGACCAGGCTTGCCACAGTAGATGCAGCACTTGTCCCTCCTTCTGCGCTCCCTCTCAGATGCGGAGAGGCGAGTACGACCCACTTGCATGGGTTCTGGACAGTCACTGAAGGAGGTAGACGGTCTCCAGGTAGAGGTAGGGAGGCTGGGGGGGCTCAAGGCTTGGTGGCGTTCTCTCATCCTGTTGTCCAGACGAATAGCATGTGAGATGAGGGTTTCGAGGTCACTTGGGCATCCAATAGAGGCCAGACCGTCCTTGATGGGGTCAGACAGACCATGGTGGAAGGCTGACACCAGGGCAGTCTCGTTCCATCCACTTACTGCTGCGAGTGTTCGGAACGAGATGGCGTAATCTGCGACGCTTCCTCCTTGCCGGATGGACATGAGCTTTCGGGCTGCGTCGGTACTGATGTCTGCCTGATCGAAGACCCGAAGCATCTCTTCAGAAAACAGCTGGAAATCAAAGCACTCAGGTCCCTGTCTTTGCCAGATAGCAGTAGCCCAGGCTCGCGCCTTACCAGCTAATAAGGTGATCACAAAGGCAATCTTGCGGCGATCCGTAGTGTAGGTGGTAGGCTGAAGCTCAAAGGTGAGTTGACACTGGGTAAGGAACTCTCGGCACTCACTGTGCTTGCCGTCATACCTCTGTGGTGCAGGAAGGCTGGGTTCACGAGGTGAAGAAGGCAGCATTGCAGGAGGCACTGGAGCAGGAGTGGGAGCTGGATCAGGAGCAGGAACTGGATCAGGAGCAGGAGATGCAGGCAGAGATGTCAGCTGTGCCAGGGTTTTCCCAATTTGCTGAAGCAGTTCCTCGTGGCGAGCGAGGGCCTCACGTTGGCTGGTGAGCGTACGTCCATGAGCGTCCATGGTCGCTCCGAAGCGTGTCAAAGCTGCCATAATTCCTTGAAGGATGTTTTTAAGAAAGTGGTTGAAATTGACGGAGTCTTTCTGTTAGGAAAAGAAATGATTCTTTGCTGGATCAAAGAAATGATCCAGCAAACCCCCACTAGGCCACCAGGGGAATGACTCAAATGCAGAGGCGTGAGGCGGAAGTAGAAAAAGTAACAAAAGGTTTATTTATACTATGTACACTATATACAATCCAGGGCAAAACAAAAAAAACAAAAACAAAGAGTATAATTCAAAAAGAAAAAGGCAAAAATGCAAAAGCTCAGAAGATCCACAAAACACAGTACAAAGGAAACTGGAGATAAACATAACAGCACAAAGACTCCGTGACAAGAGGACTGAACTCAGGGGTATAAATAGACAAACTAATTAAGGACACAGGTGAAGATAATTAGGCAATTAACACAAACACAAAACACAGGAACAGTGGCGGCCTCTAGAGGCCAAAATAAACACGACATGAAAAGGAAATAACAGCGGCCTCTAGAGGCCAAAACAGTCCTAGTCCTAACAATTGAATGCAAATATAGCACATTTCTCCCCCAAATCAACACATTTTGAAATGAAATAAAATAATCGCAACTTCATAAGAGCCCAGTTCTGCCCCCCCATTCCTGGGCCCGGGACAACATACCCGTTTGTCCTCCCCTGTCGGCGGGCCTGTCAGTATATTTACTAAAATTCTGTATGATGAATAACTAAATAATAAGGAAGGGGTTAACATCTTTGTAACACTTTAATAACTAATCGCTTGGTGTCAAAATAGCTATTTTGAACTGGTGTGTGTGTGTGTGTGTGTGTGCGGGCGGCACGGTGGTGTAGTGGTTAGCGCTGTCGCCTCACAGCAAGAAGGTCCTGGGTTCGAGCCCCGGGGCCGGCGAGGGCCTTTCTGTGTGGAGTTTGCATGTTCTCCCCGTGTCCGCGTGGGTTTCCTCCGGGTGCTCCGGTTTCCCCCACAGTCCAAAGACATGCAGGTTAGGTTAACTGGTGACTCTAAATTGACCGTAGGTGTGAGTGTGAATGGTTGTCTGTGTCTATGTGTCAGCCCTGTGATGACCTGGCGACTTGTCCAGGGTGTACCCCGCCTTTCGCCCGTAGTCAGCTGGGATAGGCTCCAGCTTGCCTGCAACCCTGTAGAAGGATAAAGCAGCTAGAGATAATGAGATGAGATGAGATGTGTGTGTGCGCGCGCGCGTGTGGCTGTGCAACACTCACTGGCCACTTCATTAGGAACACCCATCCACCTGCTGTTGTATGCAGTTCTCTAATCAGCCGATCCCTTGACAGCAGCACAATGCATAAAATCATGCAAAATCATGTTCACTTCAAACATCAGGATGGGAAAAATTGTGATCCCAAAGTGTGACTTTCACTGTGGCATGGGTGTTGGTTTGAGCCAGATGGACTGGTTTGAGTATTTCAGAAACTGCTGATCTCCTGGGGTTTTCACACGCAACAGTCTCTGGAGTTTACAAAGAATGGTGCGAAAAACAAAAAACATCGAGTGAGCGACAGTTCTGTGGGTGGAAACGCCTCGTTGATAAGAGAGGTCAGAGGAAAATGGCCAGATTGGTGCGAGCTGCCAGGAAGGATATAGTAACTCATATACAACTGTGGTGAGCAAAAAGCATCTCAGCATGCAACAGCAGAAGACCACATTGATTCCACTCCTGCCAGCCAAGAACAGGAATCTTAGAATCACGAACAAGTTCCGATTAAAGTGGCTAGTGAGTGTACATATAGTAAAGCTATCTTAAAGTGATTACAGAGATGAAAGTTAGCAAGTTTTATTGTACAAAAATAATAATAAATACGTTATAATATAGGGCGGCATGGTGGTGTAGTGGTTAGCACTGTCACCTCACAGCAAGAAGGCCCTGGGTTCGAGCCGAGTGGCCGACGAGGGCCTTTCTGTGTGGAGTTTGCATGTTCTCCCCATGTCTGCGTGGGTTTCCTCTGGGTGCTCCAGTTTCCCCCACAGTCCAAAGACATGCAGGTTAGGTTAACTGGTGACTCTAAATTGACCGTAGGTGTGAATGTGAGTGTGAATGGTTGTCTGTGTCTATGTGTCAGCCCTGTGATGACCTGGCGACTTGTCCAGGGTGAACCCCGCCTTTCGCCCGTAGTCAGCTGGGATAGGCTCCAGCTTACCTGCAACCCTGCACAGGATAAGCGGTTACGGATAATGCATGGATGGATGGATGTTATAGTATACAGTATATACACTCCCTAGCCACCTTATGAAGAACACCATACTGATACTCATTCAAACAATGTTTGATGTGTATTAAGGGGCTAAGATTTTCTACACCTTACATCACCACCACCAGAATTGTTGACACAAGGCAGGTTGGATCCATTGATTCATGCTGTTGACACCAAATACTGACCCTACCATCAGCATATTGCAGCAGAAATCAAGTTTCATCAGACCAGATGAGGTTTTCCAATTAACTATCTGTGTCCACTGTAGCCCTAGTTTCCTGTTTGTGGCTGACAGGAGTGGGAATGGACTTCCTGTTTGCCGAACCCATCTGGTCATTCACCTCTGACCTCTCTCATCACCAAGACATTTCCAGCTGCAGAATTGCTGCTCAGTCAGTGGGCTTTTTTTTTTTTTGCACCATTCTGTGTAAACTCTAGACTCTGTTGAATGCAGAAATCCCAAGAGATCAGCAGTTTCTGAAATAATCAGACCAGCTCATCTGGTACCACTACCCATGCCATGGTCAAATCCACTGAGATCACATTTTATACTCATTCTCATGTTTAATGTGAACATTGACTGAAGCTCCTACATCTGTATGACTTTTGCATTGTGCTGCTGCAACATGATTGGCTAATTGGACAACATCTTTTCTGGTATTAACAACATAAATTGTTAAATTAATCATAATTATTCAGAAATACGGGTGGCATGGTGGTGCAATGGTTAGCACTGTCACCTCACAGCAAGAAAGTTCTGGGTTTGAACCTCATAACCAATAGGGGCCTTTCTGTTTGGACCTTGCATATTCTCCCTGTGTCTGTGTGGGTTTCCTCTGGGTGCTCCAGTTTCCTCCTACAGTCCAAAGACATTAGCCTGGGCCCGCCCATCCTAAGCGTGACGCAACACGAGGGCCTGTTGCGAGCTTAGTCTGGCCAGGCAAGCTATCTACAGCTCTTCCAAGCTCCCGAAAAATCGGGAACCAATCAACTTTGAGCATCTCCAACGGCCCTGGGTAGAGGCGTGTTCAAGGCAGTGACGTAGTAGAACTGCGACCGGAAGCCATAGATTGTTTACAGAATCTATGCCGGAAGCGCTTCATTCACTAGAAACATTACGAACATGGAGCAGCGGCAAGCCTTTGACACAGCGGTAGATGCTGTATTGAAAGCATTCAATGGGAAGTTCTCATTGAAAACGGAGCAAAGAGCAGCCCTGGAGGTATTTATCTTCTTCCTGTTACTCAAGCAGTTTCCGTCGCGTCACATACGTCAGAGGAAAGAGTGATGTGATTGGTTTAAGCTTCGTCACAGCCTTTTCTGGCTTCGACCAGTAGCAAACTGAGGCATTTCAGGGAGGCGGGTCAACCACGGGCTCTGGGAAACGGTTGGGCTTAATATCTTGGCCAGACCAAATGCTCGCAGAGCTTTGAAGTCGCGTTAGCCAGACTACAAAGAGATGTGGATTAGGTCAACTGAATACTCTAAATTGCCCATAGGTGTGAATGTGAGTGTGAATGGTTGTGCGTCGATTGATTAGTGTACCTTGCCTCTTGCCTGAAGTCAACTGAGGTTGGCTCCAGCTTCCCCTGCAACCCTGATGGATAAGCAGTATAGATATGGATGCATGGATGGATGCTGAATATACAGTAGTCATGTTTAATATACTGTAGTTAGAATACTGACGGGAGACTGAGCTGGCTTAGTGGTTAGTGTGTCCACCTCTTGACTGGGAGATTCTAAGTTCTACTTGTGGTCAGGTCATACCAAAGACCTTCATAAAAATGGTACCTACTGCCATCTGGTGAGGGACGCTGCAATACAGATGCGAGCAGAGAGTCAAACTCTCACGGTTACCAGAGGACCAGCCCTCCACTGTAATCCTAGCTATGTAATAGGCGAGAGGCCAAAGGCTATGGAAAAGGAGATTGGCGCCACCCAATGTGCCTTAAGGATGTCGTTAGTACTAGGATAGAAAATTGCATGGGAAGACCAGGTCCTGGCATAGGAGGGACTTTGACTGATGGGAAAAACATAAAACAGCACTCTGGCGACATCTATTGGACAAACATGTTACTGCACACACAAAAAATTTAATAGTTACTTGCATTGTTATTTTGAATGAAGTAATGTTTCTGGCTTTCATACATAAGTTGTCCTTTATATGGGTATATTTTAATCATTTTATTGTAATGTAATTTGTGTATACATAAAGTACATGTTCACTTGAATAGGCGAAGCAAAATAGTATACTAGTGCATCTCAAACAATTAGAATATTGTGAAAAAGTTCAATATTTTCCATCACTTATTTAAGAAAGTGAACATTTAATATATTCTAGACTCATTACACATAAACTAAAATGTTTCAATCATTTTTCTATTTTAATTTTGATAATTATTGCCTACAGTACAAAAAAAATCTCAAAATATTAGAGTATTTAATTTCAAGTTTGAGTAAAACAGTATAAATATAGTGTATCTCTCGGTCTAGTTCAGTCCACACAACCAGATCATGGGGATGACTGCTGACTTGACAGTTGTCCAGAAGACGATCATCAACACCCTCCACAAGGAGGGTAAGCCACAGAAGATCATTGCTGAAAAGGCTGGCTGGAAAAGGTGCACAAGCAACAGGGATGACCTCAGCCTTGAGAAGATTGTCAAAAAAAGTTGATGCAAGAACTTGGGAGAGTTTCATAAGGAGTGGACTGAGGCTGGTGTCAGTGCATCAAGAACCACCACGCACAGGCATTTTCAGGAAAGGGGCTACAACTGTCGCATTCCAACTTTCAAGCCACTCCTGAACCAGAGACAATGTCAGAAGCAGCTTACCTGGGCTAAGGAGAGAAAAACTGGACTGTTGCTCAGTGGTCCAAAGTCCTCTTTTCAGATGGAAGTAAATTTTGCATTTCATTTGGAAATCAACATCCTAGAGTCTGGATGAAGAGTGGAGAGGCACAGAATCCAAGGTGTTTGAAGTCCAGTGAGAAGTTTCCGCAGTCTGTGATGATTTGGGGTGCCATGTCATCTGCTGGTGCTGGTCCACTGTGTTTTATCAAGTCCAAAGTCTACCGTCTACCAGGAGATTTTAGAGCCCTTCATGCTTCTGTCTGCTGACAAGCTTTATGGAGATGCCAATTTCCTTTTCCAGCAGGACATAGCACCTGCCCACAGTGCCAAAACTACTACCGAATGGTTTGCTGACCATGATATTAATGTGCTTGATTGGCCAGCCAACTCACCTGACCTGAACCCCTTAGAGAATCTATGTGGTATTGTCAAGAGGAAGATGAGAAACACCTGACCCAAAAATACAGATGAGCTGAAGGTTGCTATCAAAGCTACCTGGGCTTCAATAACACCTCAGCAGTGCCACAGGCTGATCACCTCCATGCCACTCTGCATTGATGTAGTAATTTGTGATAAAGGAGCCTCAACCAAGTATTGAGTGGATAAATGAATATACTTTTCAGAAGTTGGACATTTCTGTATTGTAAATCCTTTTTTGGGTGGCACGATGGTGTAGTGGTTAGCACTGTCACCTCACAGCAAGAATGTTCTGGGTTCATGCCCGGGGCTGACGGGGCCTTTCTGTGTGGAGTTTGCATGTTCTCCCTGTATCTGCATGGGTTTCCTCTGGGTGCTCTTCCTCCCACAGTTCAAAGACGTGGATTAGGTCGATTGGCTACTCTAAATTGCCCATAGGTGTGTATGTGTACCTGCCACCAGATGAGGGTTTGGGTCCCTCTGGTGTGCTATAATCACCCAAGACAATTCAGGGAAGCTCGTTGATAGCTTCCTGGATTGCCGACCCTCAACTATGAGGACGGCAGCAGACAGAAATCCTTTTGTCATTGATCTTAGGAAATATTCTAAATCATATGAGATATTGGATTTCTGATTTTCATGAGCTATCAGCTCATGAAATTAAAGCTAATTAAATTTAATTAAATTTAATCAGCTCATTTAATTAAAATTAAAACAAAAAAGGCTTGAAATATTTCACTTTACATATAATGAATACATGAAAGTTTACCTTTTTGAACTAAATTATGAAAAAAAGAACTTTTTCATGATATTCTAATTGTCTGAGATGCACTAGTATTTTTCTTTCTGATAGAAATGGTATTCCTGCAAGTTTTGTATTGAATTGGCAGTTGTATAATGCTTGCATAACTGGAGCTTGGTAAGAAAACTCCAAAGGCATATATTTGGTCATTTATATTTATATTTATAACATCCATTTATTCTCGGAGACTGTGTTAAGCATGCACATGGTCAGAACAACATGTGTTTACACTAACAGGGAGTCAGCAGCAGTGTAGGACTGGCATTTCCCCGACAGCTCAATTTATAGAATTAAGCAAAGTAAAATGGACAAAAACATTAATTTTGTTAGAGAAATAATCGCCCAACTTTCACTTTATTTGCAGTATTCTGGGTGTCTGACACATTGGCACTGGCAATCAGTATTACGAATTCATGTATTATTTATTAGTTATTTATTAACCCAGTGTTACAGTAAATCATTTGGCAAATATTGTAAAAGTGGTGACAAGTGGAGAAAAAGTTACTATTTAGTTGTCAGCTAAGGCCTCAATGAATCAATTTTGTGAATGTTGTGACCATATATAATTTCCATTTATACATTTGGCCACATAATAAAAATACATAAAGAGAATATTATGCATAAGGTGTTATTTCATTTATGCATCATGCTTGATCCAGAGTCTTAGAGAGCTTATAGTCACACCCATTGCTGTTGGACTGACTTCTTTCTCCGCCCTCTTTTTTGACTCTGAACTTCAAGACGTCCATTTCATTTCAGCTTGCCCCACTCAACGCCACAGCAGTACAGTTTTTTAAGCATGAAATAATGTAGGTGCCTGACTGCATTAGTAAGTGTGTAGGTTCTAAAAGATGGGCAGCAGTGTGGAACAGAGCTGTTTCTGTGTCACTCTGAGCTTCCTGAAGGACACTGAGGAAGACTCTGAGCTGCAAGTGTCCACACGGAGACAGCATCAGGATCTCACACTGAAGATCAACAGAGAGATGGAGGACATCACCGTTACAGTAGAGGACAGTAAGCATGGATCCAGACTTTGCTGATATACAGAAATTGTGACATGAATGGATATGGTGTATTTGGAGGATACTAGAGATTCAAAATGGAAAACAGATTACTTCAGGATTTTCCATTTCCTTTACTGGTTCATTTTTGTTACACAAAATTCTACATGGGTGTATTTAGTGATTAAAATACTATCAGTATTGCAAAGGCAAATAATTTCAAGTTAAGAATGAGTTAAACTCTTTTTGTGCAGCTTGAGAAAATGCATTTTATTTGACATTTTGCACATGTTATTGTTAATGACTGAAAAGGAACAGGATGTACTTTTTTTTCCTGTTACAATCACATTTCGCTTGCCATCGTCGTCACTGCTGAACCCAATCTGGGCTTGAACCATGTTCGGTTGACTTGGCCAGAATTGCAGCAGTAGGGTGGCTGCTTCCTTTCTGTGCACTCACACACATTCACACTTATGGGTAATTTGGAGTATCCAGTTAATCTAACTGCATGTCTTTGGACTGTGGGGGAAACCGGAGTATCCACAGGAAACCCACGCAGACATGGGCAGAACATGCAAACTCCACACAGAAAGGCTCCCATCAGCCACGGGGATCGAACCCAGAACCTTCTTACTGTGAGGTGACAGCGCGCACCACTGTGCCGCCCCTTATTTACCATATGATACATTTTATCATAATGATTTTTAAAGTTTTTAAATCATTTTCTATAAAATTTTTTTAAAAATTCCAGTTAATTTTGCTGATCACTAGCGAGGACTTTCAGAATTATTCCTTATTATGATGATTTTTAAAAAGTTTTATATATATATAATTCATTTATTGTATTCAGTAATCTATAGCATACACCGTCTCTTAGCCTATTTGTATGAAGCTGTTTCCTCACCAGTTCAAATGATCACTTTCAGACCTGATTAAACCATATTAAACCATATTACACTGAAATGCACGTCAGATCATTTATTGCAATCGATTTACCTTTTTATTGTACATTTTTTGATTAGTTCTTTCATTATTTTTTTTTAATTCAAATGCGAAAAATATTATCTCTTCAATAGTTTTATATTTCATTTGAAGGAATAACTTCAATTACAAGGAATACGTAATTTTAAAAAAACAATCTCTATCTTCCACATCTGTAAAATATAACCACAGATAAAAAAATGTAAAAAATCGACACATTGACACATTTCTCTGTACTGAGAAAAGAACTAAAACCTGTTTGCTCCAAGTATAATTGAAATCTACAAGAACTAAAGGTGCTGTCTATGAAATATAGGAGTATATAAGATTAATTCGGACTTGCACTTTCCTGTAAGACGACACTAATAATAGAAACAAATGTAAGAAAAGATGTCTCATCTCATCTCATTATCTCTAGCCGCTTTATCCTTCTACAGGGTCGCAGGCAAGCTGGAGTCTATCCCAGCTGACTACGGGCGAAAGGCAGGGTACACCCTGGACAAGTCGCCAGGTCATCACAGGGCTGACACATAGACACAGACAACCATTCACACTCACACCTACAGTCAATTTAGAGTCACCAGTTAACCTAACCTGCATGTCTTTGGACTGTGGGGGAAACCGGAGCACCCGGAGGAAACCCACGCGGACACGGGGAGAACATGCAAACTCCACACAGAAAGGCCCTCGCCGGCCCCGGGGCTCGAACCCAGGACCTTCTTGCTGTGAGGCGACAGCGCTAACCACTACACCACCGTGCCGCCCCTTAAGAAAAGATGTGATTTTGATTTAGCATTGGACCATTACAGCATAAAACAAAACAAAGAACAATATTCGCTGATTCTTTAAGGTTTTGTGGTGTCCCATGTGAGACCATGAGATGATGTTATGTGATGAGAATGTTCAACTGAGCTACACTGACCATGCTGGAAACAATAAATTCTTTCCTCTAAAAAAAAAAAGTCCAGTATCTGAAGAGATAAATAAGAGATTTAGAACTTGGAAGAAAAGTGAACATGAAGCCATGCTTTTATAATTTGATCAGCATGAGGAGCACGTACTGTAATTGAGTTGTACTTAATTAACCAATGAGAACCAGAATGTTCTACTTTTCTAAGCAACCATCCGACAGATCGATGATAGAATTCTTAACATTTTACAGCAAGGGAAATGAGTTTTCCTACAAACGCATGACAAAAATAATATTTTGCACAGGCTTTTGGAGGCTTGAATGCCTCGAGCCTTGTTAGATCCGTTACAGAACAATTTTATTATAATTTATTTTCAGACATTTGAAACAGACTAATTAATTTAAGATGTTTATATCAAATGTTCTGATGTGTCTGTTTACATACTCTGACTTACTATATACTCTTAGAAAAGAGGGTAAGAACTGTACTCTCATACCTTTTAGTGTATCTTTCTCCTGGGACGGGGCCCTGGAGTGGACTTTAAAGCATTAGTCTAAAAGCTAATTAAAGGTACAAGACTGGACTTTTCAGTTATGTATATGAAATAATTTTACAGCTCTGCTACATTTACATTACTGTGTAAAAGATACACAGGTAAGTACCGAATGTTTACTCTCGCTGAGATTAGTTCCAGCTTCCGCCATGACCCGATGGATAAGCGGTATAGATAATGGATGGATGAATGGATGAATGAATGGCTGGTACCTCCCCATGATAGTGATAAGGAAAGCTACAGTTTAATACGTTTTACTGAGAATCTTCTGTCCTTTGTAATCACACATACACTACGAATCCAGTGGATAGCTGAAAAAATGCTGGAATGTTGCTTTAACGCTATTTGTTTTATTATAATAATCCGTTTAAGCCTCAGCACAGAAGGATATCCAGAGATATGGGATAGAGATGTGTCTGCTCCACTCACTGCTCTCTTTATTCAGCTGGCCTGCACAGCCCTGTTTCTGTGTGGGCATGTTTTCAAAGGAATAGCTAACAGTTTTGACCTTGTGGGAACATTTGTTTGGTCCCCACAAGGATTAAAAAAAAAAAAAAAAAAATCAGTTTAGCAACTTTTACTAAAAGGGCCCAAATGTTAGATTTGGGTGTAGGTTATAACATTAACTCTGCGTGTGTGTGTGCGTGTGTGTGCGTGTGTGTGTGTGGTCCAGTTGCTGTGTGCGCTGACAGCTCGTGAGGATTTACGGCACCGATGTGGAAGCTCAGAGGCCGCACTCCGGTTCTGCTCAGCGAGCTCCAGTCTCGCGTGCACTGCTAGACTGTTTTCCTTTGCTACGGTACACTGCTCTGCTCCTGGCGCACAGGATCAGATAGTGTGGCCATATTCAGCACATACCACATCCCACGCTGAGGTCTAGCGTATAAATCACATCAGGTGTTCAGCTGGTGACCCACCGCTGTCTCCCCTTCACGCTTCCTCAGCTAAGCCCAGATTATTAAGTTCGGAAATGAGCTGGGCTGCACAACATACACCTTCAAAACTGTACATTTTATTGTGCATACATGAAAAAAATGAATGTTGTACCTTTAAAACTCATTTAGGTGACATAGTTGGAGCTTCAGGATCACTGTCAAACCTTTAAGGGTCAATTTACCTTATTTGTACGTCAGTGAACCTACGTACAACCCCGATTCCAAAAAAGTTGGGACAAAGAACAAACTGTAAATAAAAATGGAATGCAATAATTTACAAATCTCAAAAACTGATATTGTATTCACGATAGAACATAGACAACATATCAAATGTCGAAAGGGAAACATTTTGAAATTTCATGCCAAATATTGGCTCATTTGAAATTTCATGACAACAACACATCTCAAAAAAGTTGGGACAGGGGCAATAAGAGGCTGGAAAAGTTAAAGGTACAAAAAAAGGAACAGCTGGAGGACCAAATTGCAACTCATTAGGTCAACTGGCAATAGGTCATTAACATGACTGGGTATAAAAAGAGCATCTTGGAGTGGCAGCGGCTCTCAGAAGTAAAGATGGGAAGAGGATCACCAATCCCCCTAATTCTGCACTGACAAATAGTGGAGCAATATCAGAAAGGAGTTCGACAGTGTAAAATTGCAAAGAGTTTGAACATATCATCATCTACAGTGCATAATATCATCAAAAGATTCAGAGAATCTGGAAGAATCTCTGTGCGTAAGGGTCAAGGCCGGAAAACCATACTGGGTGCCCGTGATCTTCGGGCCCTTAGACGGCACTGCATCACATACAGGCATGCTTCTGTATTGGAAATCACAAAATGGGCTCAGGAATATTTCCAGAGAACATTATCTGTGAACACAATTCACCGTGCCATCCGCCGTTGCCAGCTAAAACTCTATAGTTCAAAGAAGAAGCCGTATCTAAACATGATCCAGAAGCGCAGACATCTTCTCTGAGCCAAGGCTCATTTAAAATGGACTGTGGCAAAGTGGAAAACTGTTCTGTGGTCAGACGAATCAAAATTTGAAGTTCTTTATGGAAATCAGGGACGCTGTGTGATTCTGACTAAAGAGGAGAAGGACGACCCAAGTTGTTATCAGCGCTCAGTTCAGAAGCCTGCATCTCTGATGGTATGGGGTTGCATTAGTGCGTGTGGCATGGGCAGCTTACACATCTGGAAAGACACCATCAATGCTGAAAGGTATATCCAGGTTCTAGAGCAACATATCCAGACGACGTCTCTTTCAGGGAAGACCTTGCATTTTCCAACGTGACAATGCCAAACCACATACTGCATCAATTACAGCATCATGGCTGCGTAGAAGAAGGGTCCGGGTACTGAACTGGCCAGCCTGCAGTCCAGATCTTTCACCCATAGAAAACATTTGGCGCATCATAAAACAGAAGATACGACAAAAAAGACCTAAGACAGTTGAGCAGCTAGAATCCTACATTAGACAAGAATGGGTTAACATTCCTATCCCTAAACTTGAGCAACTTGTCTCCTCAGTCCCCAGACGTTTACAGACTGTTGTAAAGAGAAAAGGGGATGTCTCACAGTGGTAAACATGGCCTTGTCCCAACTTTTTTGAAATGTGTTGTTGTCATGAAATTTAAAATCACCTAATTTTTCTCTTTAAATGATACATTTTCTCAGTTTAAACATTTGATATGTCATCTATGTTCTATTCTGAATAAAATATGGAATTTTGAAACTTCCACATCATTGCATTCCATTTTTATTTACAATTTGTACTTTGTCCCAACTTTTTGGGAATCGGGGTTGTACATGGACTTGGCAATATCCTATGAACTTTACATAGTAGATTAAGGGACTTATCTGTGTCTACATTGTGAATTCTACATGGTCCACTACCAAGACGTAGCTCAATGGAGGCTTACTGTGGTCATGTGGTTCATTTTTTTGTGATTATAGAAGTGCAGTGATTGATGCAAGGAGAGTGTTTTGAAAACATGACACCTTTCCACCTTTTCTACTTTGGAGACTGATGTGGTTTGTGTCCCAAAACATACATATACTATGTCCAAAATCATATACGATCATGCTGAAACGTAAAGTTCATTAGTAGGTGTATTTCATAATTACTCAGCGCTCCAGGGTCCTTGGTTTGAGCTTGGATTGCACAGGGGCAGCCATGGCCTAAAGGTTAGAGAAGCAGCCTTGGGCCCAAAGGGTCACTGGTTTGATTCCTGGGACTGGCAGGGAAAACATGAGGGGAGTTGAGTGAATGAACAGCATATCCTCCTTCCTCTGTATCATGGCTGAAGTGCCCTTCAGCAAGGCACCTAACCCCCAACTGCTCCCCGGGCGCTGTAGCATAGCTGCCCACTGCGCTGGGTATGTATGTATGTATGTGTGTGTGCTCACTTGTGTTTACTGCTTCAGATGGGTTAAATGCAAAGGAGGAATTTCACTGTCCTTGAGTGTACATGTGACAAAAATAAAGGCTTCTTCTTCTTGCTGTCTGTGTGGAGTGTCACATGTTCTCACTGTCAAGTCAAGTTTATTTGTATAGCGCTTTTAACAATAAACATTGTCGCAAAGCAGCTTTACAGAATTTGAACGACTTAAAACATGAGCTAATTTATCCCTAATCTATCCCCAATGAGCAAGCCTGTGGCGACGGTGGCAAGGAAAAACTCCCTCAGACGACATGAGGAAGAAACCTCGAGAGGAACCAGACTCAAAAGGGAACCCATCCTCATTTGGGCAACAACAGACAGCCTGACTATAATATTAACAGTTTTAACATGAGGACAGTTTCGTTGATGCTATAACTCTTCATTGATGGAAACTTGAGTGCAAAACTGTTCATGACAACTGCAGTCCTAAAGTTAGCAAGACAACTGTAGTCCTCAGCCATAAAAGCATTACTGTAAGAGTCCAGAGCATCCTCCAGGTATAACCCTCAACTGTCCTCATGGGGCCGTCCTTCACAGGAGCGGTGCGATAAAACTCCGACCAGACATGTGCATGGGTTTCCTCTGGGTTCTGCTCCCATCTTCCAAAATTGGATTAGCTGTGCTAAATTGCCCCTAGGTGTGAATGAGTGTGTGAACGTGTGTAAAAGTGTACGCATGGTGCTATCCAGGGTGTAGTCCTACTTCTTGCCTAGTGTTTCCAGGATAGGCTTCAGATCCACTGCACCAGGATGTGACCGAATCTCATAATTATGATGCGTCTAATTATGAACACAGCATTACAGCAGAGAAATCATCTTTGATGGACTCCAGTCAAACATGCCATGAACTGGTCTTCGCTATACCAACAATTTAGATATTATGTAGTAATTCTAAGTAAGTAATCACTGATTTAGGCTCCACTGATCTAGACTAAGAATTCCAGGCTAAAATGTTAAAGCTTAGGTGTAACTGATAACAGATTATTTTTTTTCTCTATGATTTCTTTCAGGTGATGGAGTCTGTGTCTTTAAGTTCTCCATTATGAGGGAGACAGAGTGCTGTCGAGTGGGAACTCAGTGCTTCCTTGTAACTGTGGGTTGTGTGAGCATCCTACTGCAGTTCAAGACACGGACAGGTGAAAGTTCAGTTGATTTCTAATTGCAATATTTAAATAATATTGGCTGGCATTGAGTGGTATATCAGATATATTCCATTCAGCTAGCATGATATTGAACGAGTTGAAGATGAGTTCAATATCATGCTAGCTGAATGGAATATATCTGATAGACCACGAAAAAACCCCAGCCATTATTATTATACATACACACTCTCTTCATATCAGCATTCTCAAAGACCAACACTAGTTTACCCGCGACTCGGTGCTGTTAGGGCGGCGGTCCAGTTACCTTCCAGCCGGTATAGCATTGATCAATAGTGTTAGTGAAGGCCAATGCTAGCTTACCCACGACTTGGTAAACGATTTTGGCCCATGTGTTTTTGACTTAGACTGAATCAACTGTAAAAGTCTATAATCACAAGAACACCAATGACCGTTTTCATTTAAAATACTTAACTAGCAGTAAGTCCCTGTTTAAAAGTTCTGAATCTCAGTATTTTTCATTCTCAGTAGCTTCTTTTTGAACCCGATGGCTGAAGCATGCTTTAACATGCCTGAGAAATGTTACACCATCCTGGTGTTTGGCGTGAATTCTGAATACAACATTACTCATCATCCTGTAGAAATGTGATAGCCTCATCTTATTCAAAGAATCAATTATTCCCTCAAATCCAGAGTTTCAGACCTTCCATGGAACGATAAGGGCATGGATTGACAGAGGAAGAGAGCTGTCGGTGTTCGACCAGAGGACAGAGAACTCATCTGCCCTCCAGTACTTCCAGGTAATATCCAGCTTTCATTAGCAACCATTAAAGGAATAGTTTTGACAAAAACAAAATTCATTTACACAATTTCCCCTTTACTTTAAACATAACTGATCGACCAAGACATGCATTACAGTTCAGTGTTACACTGGCTATCGTAGCTATTAAATAAAAATTGTAGATACCAGTTTTTAGCATTGTGCTTCATGTTTATAATCACACATACTGTTTTTAAACAACAGAATCACCGTGTTAAGAAAATATACAGTAGCAATCAGGCATATGTTCAAATCCAAATCATTTCCTGTACAATTCTGCCTGCATATTTTTGGAAATCAAAGTGCCATATGGGGTGATAGCCAGAGGTGGACAATAACGAAGTACATTTACCTGTGTACTGTACTTACTGTAAGTGCACTTTTTGAGTATCTGTACTTTACTTGAGTATTTTTTTCTTGGAAACATGACTTCGCTACATTTGAAAGACAAATATCGTACTTTTTACTCCACTACATTTTTGTCAAGCTCCTTGTTACTTGTTACTATGAAACAGCTTTGAAAGTCGATGTTTTTTCTTCTTCTTCTTCTTTTTTTCTAAAACGTGATTGGTTTTTTCGCAGGTGACACTGAGACAGTCTATCAGTAATCACTAGGGTCACGTCATGTCCGTAGACTGTATAAAACCAAGACCAATGATTTTTCCGCAGCGTTATTTGAAGACGATCAGTTGATGGCAGAATGGAAGGAGGCAGTTCTTCTGGAGAATGCACGCACTCATGGCTATACCTAGAACCCATGTTTCAGTTTTCTGAAAGGATTAAAGATTCATTTCGTTTTAAATGTTTGCTTTGTTTGCCAAAAACGAACCACATCACGGCCTACAAAAACTCGCCATCCAACCTGCAGAAGCATATTGAGGTCTGTAAACGTTTTATTCCAAGAGAAAGCTTGCAATGAAGTTGTCTGTGCTTTTAGAGCTAGTGATAACGCTACAATAGCTATGCAGTCTGGTTAGTCACATGACTTTCTATGGATTTGCCCACCAAGTTGTCATAGCCTCGTCCATGGCTAACATTAACACATAGCTCGTTAACTTGGACACTGTTAGGTAGCATGTAAAAATGGAGTTACGCTAACATGAATAACGTTAACTTATCTGAAGTCCTTTCAGAATATGTTTTAGCATAATCTTGCCAAATAAACAATGTAGAAATTTTTCTTTTCTAGTAGCGTTAGCTACCCAATATGATTTTGAGTTTGAAAAGAGTTTGCTAGCATGTCAGGTGGAGTTTCACTGACTAGCTAGCTTAACGTTAAACCACCATGATGGCACAGCATGTGTTCATTTTGTGAATTCACATTTCTGTCTTTGGTAACGGCATTAGGTTTTGTAAGCGTTATGGCAATAATACAACAATGCATTGACAGAAAATGTACTTTTAATACTTAAGTATTTTTACAAGCAAGTACTTCAGTACTTTAACTTAAGTAAAAATTTGACTGTACAACTTTCACTTGTATCGGAGTAACATTTGACCAATGGGCTCTGTACTTTGACTTAAGTAATGAAGTTGGGTACTTTGTCCACCTCTGGTGATAGCAAAGATGACTGCTAAAACTGCTTTCAAGATGGCCGCTACATCTGTTTTTAGCACTCAGCAGTGCACCTTTGTCCATTTATTTCTATAACAGAGTGTCATACATCAGGAAACACATAACCTAGTCCGTTTGAGACACCCAGCATGGTCTGAAGTGAGTGTGTGATGATTTTATCATGGTGCTTGCATACATTTTCAGCTCTAAACTTTCCCTACTTGTTAGCAATTAAGGTCTGGCAAAACGTAAGGAGCAATCTTTTATTTAACTTGAAATGTTTTTGTCAAGTTAAACTACAAAGACACAAATATATTTCTTGAAGTATGAAAGTAATAGTAGAAGAAAAAGTCTTACAGAGAAAGACATCTACATGCTAATTTGGTTATTGGCAGTAACTTAGTGTATCTTTGGCCAAATAATGTAGATAAGCATTAACTATAATGAACTAATAGTGAAGCGAAGCTGCATGTTTAAGAGAATATGGTAATGCATTAACCTGATTTCTGATGGCTTTTCCGACCGTACAACATCTGTATGTACAAATGACGTCCGTGTACCATTACACGGAACCCGATCTTAAAGGGATAGTTCGGGATTTTTAACATGAATCTGTATGGCATCCCCATCAGTAGTGTCGTGCAAACACACTGACTTACCCCTGACAGCATCCTGTGAGTCCAGTTCTTGTCCAGTTTTGGTCCAGACGAAAGTAGTCCGGCAAGTTTGTTGGGGTCACGAAAGTAAAACGTTTTTCGTCTCAAAACAGTATGTGTTCAAAAGAGTGATATATTTGCATCACAAAACCGTTGCCAAATAAAAAGTCAGACCTCGAAATCACTTGGCACTATTTTCTCTCCCTTCTTATCACTGCGCGCTGCCGCCAGGTGACAGCGAAACGCAGACCCACTAAGCTGGTGGGAGACCAATGCTGCATTCATGTGCTATGGGAATTATGGTAAATACCAAACGCCGACATGGAAAACACACATGAACGCCCCCTCTTGTGGTATTTTCCACTGGGCAACTCGTAGAAAATTTTGATACACGAGTTGCCGAGATGAGATGAACTTTAACCTTTTCAACATGGCGGCGAGCGGTACAAGACACTTGAATGCTAAGCATTGTACGCTACTAAAGTTTTTTTTTACTAGTACTAGTGGGTAGTTTTTGGTGTCTATGCAATGTTGCGTCATTAACAAGTGTAATATAATACATTAGAAATCCATTTCCTTTAAAAATGCGTTGTTATGGTTTGTTTTTACCTATCCAGAGCAGACGCTATTGCTAACGATAGCTAACTAACTATTGCTAACTTGAATCTGGTCCACCATCTTTAATTTGTCAACAACAACAAAAGCATGTGAACACAACACACTGGTAAATACCACTTCCCAACTGGAAAATATTATCTTCCCATAGCACATGAATGCAGCACAAGGCTGCACTCTATCCACGGCTTACACACGTGATGGCACGGAGGATGTGTATAGTGGCAGCATCTGTCCCCCCAGAGAGGCTCTTTTCAAAAGCAGGACAGATTATAACTGAGAGGAGAAATAGAATCAGAATTAACTAGTTAATTGCAGCAATTAAAGGAATAGGTAGGAAAAGGAAGGCGCAAAGACCCGTTTTCAGGCGCTGCGCGGTGTCTTTGCACCTGCAGCGGTGCTTTGCCTGTGCTGTGGCTGAAAATAGTTCCAGATATAAATTGGTCTAGTAAATCCCTTCGTGTTAATTTGCATTGATATGTGTACTCGATGTGAATGTACAAGTCATGGGAAATAATTATAAAAAATCTTGAGTTGTTTAATTCACTTTTGCAACGACAATGCTAGCTGGACACGCCGGATTACAGCGACTATGCTAAGCTAAAGCTAACCTGGGCGTTTATAGATCAGGACAATGGCTGGGTCGGCTACAAAACGCTTTGGCTCACTCATCCAACTCTAGGGACTGCAGGGACTGACTCAATTTCATCTGGGGGTGGCGTACTCCTTTAAATCAAAAATAAAATCTCAGGAGCCGTTTGGGAGCCGAAAGAGCCGGCTCCTTATAGTAAGAAGAACCAAAAGAGCCGGGTCCCGAAAGAGAGCCGAAATTCCCATCACTAGTAAACAATGAATGAAACAGCCGTGACTGTCACCTGGCGGCAGCGCGCAGTGATAAGAAGGGAGAGAAAATAGTGCCAAGTGATTTCAAGGTCTGACTTTTTATTTGGCAACGGTTTTATGATGCAAATATATCACTCTTTTGAACACATACTGTTTTGAGACGAAAAACGTTTTACTTTTGTGACCCCAACAAACTTGCCGGACTACTTTCGTCTGGACCAAAACTGGACAAGAACTGGACTCACAGGATGCTGTCAGGGGTAAGTCAGTGTGTTTGCACGACACTATTGATGGGGATGCCATACAGATTCATGTCAAAAATCCCGAACTATCCTTTTAAGTGCAAGGCAACGTATCTCATAAACACTTGACCACCGGACAATGAAATTTGATAAATGGGTTTTTATCCAGTGATTATTTTAATTCGTTTTTTTAAATAACGAGGGATTATTTACTAACACATTTTATGGAGAATATTGGAAAAAAAATCCTTCTTTTCCCCTACATACGTAGTGGTCAACATATTTTTGCACTGTATGCTTTTTTACCTGAATGATTTCTTACTCTGCACACTCGCGTAAACATAATAACTGTATAGTTCAATAACAATTATGAGCATCTTTCCTTAGTGTTAGATAATCTAAAACTACCGCGGATCAATATCGATTAGTTCTAATGTGCAATAATATTCGATGTTAACTATATAGTAATGATGTAAAGTGAAAGCGCTGGTTCACTGCTGTCCACCAGGCACCCAGCAGAGTCACACTATAATAACTGTCATGGTGTTTCTGGCGCATGGCATGTGGTGTCAAAGAAAGGAATAAATATGTATCGTAACTGCGATGTGCATCTCATTATTGATTTCACTGTCACAAGACAATGCAGCAATTTACTGATGTGAAATACACGACACTACACAATTCGATGGTTCATGTATTATTATTATTATTATTATTATTATATTCAGATTTAGTTTGTGCCCTTGCAAATATTTTGCTCATACACTCATTGGGAGCTCCGCTTTTAGACAGTGACTAAATATCTATATATTAAGTACTGTATAACGTAATCTCTAATGTTAACTAGTATCATAGTAAGGAATATAATTTGATGGGTATGTTATTGGAAAATGATCAATGACAGGGTGATGGGATGTGAAGCAGCATTACAACAGTATTACCACTCTGAGGGTGATTATTTTACTCCTATACACAGCAATTTGTCAACATTTAAATTATTAAAGAATGACACGTCATACTATTAATCGTTTATATGAATACTTAAAGGGAATGTTTGTGTCAATGAAATTTTTGCTTTTCTCTAATTTAAAATGGACTACATCTCGAATATGACTATAACACACACACACACACACACACACAATATATATATATATATATATATATATATATATATATATATATATATATATGAGACTATAGCATACATACAGTTGTACACATGAAGTTCCATAGCATTTTTCCTTGTGTCCGAGGGGGATATATATTTAACAGTTATTCCACAAAATCGAGCCGTTTATAAGCTGATAGCTGATGAGGTGCATAGCACTGAGTCGGCTCTAAGCCATATATGACAACATTGAGTGGAATGACTGTTTTATTCTATCCACATTCAAGGGATTTTGAGAAACAGGGCATTTTTAATTTTATTATTTGCAAATTCGATAAATTAAAACTTTATACAATACAGCTGACAAAATAATTTTGGCTTAGAATGTAAACAAACCAGCAAATGACAGTAGCAATTTGTGAAAAATGCTATAATAATAATTCTTGAAAAATAAAAAAGATATTCTTACCATTAAATACTTTTATTCCATATATATTTTTTTTTTTTGCATTTTTGGGGGTTTTCTTCTTCTTCTTTAGGGCTTTTTGGCGGTTGGCAAACAAACTTAAAGGTGCATTACTCCCACCCACTGGGCTGGAGTATGGAACAGGAGATATGGGGGGGGAGCTATGTTCTTTGAGCTATTTCTCATCTCATCATCTCTAGCCGCTTTATCCTTCTACAGGGTCGCAGGCAAGCTGGAGCCTATCCCAGCTGACTACGGGCAAGGGGCGGGGTACACCCTGGACAAGTCGCCAGGTCATCACAGGGCTGATACATAGACACCCATTCACACTCACACCTACGGTCAATTTAGAGTCACCAGTTAACCTAACCTGCATGTCTTTGGACTGTGGGGGAAACCGGAGCACCCGGAGGAAACCCACGCGGACACAGGGAGAACATGCAAACTCCACACAGAAAGGCCCTCGCCGGCCACGGGGCTCGAACCCGGACCTTCTTGCTGTGAGGCGACAGCGCTAACCACTACACCACCGTGTTGCCTGAGCTATTTCTATTTCTTTTAAATACTTGATAACAATTTTTGGGGTTTTGTTTTTGAGCAGAGTTTTTATTTCGTCTTTGGTTGGTTCAGCGACACACTCCGCCATTTTGTTTTTCTCTACTCATGGTATATGAGCTGATAGACTAGTAGTAGAGTAGCCAATCAGAGCACACGATTGCCCATATCCAGTGAATGTGGATAGAATAAATAAATAAATTATATATACACACACACAGACACACACACACACATTTTATATATATATATATACACACTACCGTTCAAAAGTTTGGGGCCACTTTGAAATTTCCTTATTTTTGAAAGAAAAGCACTGTTCTTTTCAATAAGGATCACTTTAATCAGAAATCCACTCTATACATTGCTAATGTGGTAAATGACTATTCTAGCTGCAAATGTCTGGTTTTTGGTGCAATATCTCCATAGGTGTATAGAGGCCCATTTCCAGCAACTCTCACTCCAGTGTTCTAATGGTACAATGTGTTTGCTCATTGCCTCAGAAGGCTAATGGATGATTAGAAAACCCTTGTACAATCATGTTAGCACAGCTGAAAACAGTTGAGCTCTTTAGAGAAGCTATAAAACTGACCTTCCTTTGAGCAGATTGAGTTTCTGGAGCATCACATTTGTGGGGTCGATTAAATGCTCAAAATGGCCAGAAAAATGTCTTGACTATATTTTCTATTCATTTTACAACTTATGGTGGGAAATAAAAGTGTGACTTTTCATGGAAAACACAAAATTGTCTGGGTGACCCCAAACTTTTGAACGGTAGTGTATATATAAAATAGGTAGATAAATAGATAGATATAATATTTCTATTTACCTTTTGCAGTTTTATGGCTGTCTTTCGCAGCAGCAGAACATGCTTCAAGATTACCTGAGAACAGCCACATACCAAAAAGCCATCTTACTGAATGACATTGACTTCCGAGATAAAGTTAGTTGGTTCACAAAGCACTTTCGATCATTGTGACATTTTATTAACTGTATAAATTGTATAAATTGCCCTCGCTCTTTCTACAGGTGGTGCTCGATGTTGGCTGTGGAACAGGGATTTTGTCTTTTTTTGCCATCCAGGCTGGAGCTAGGAAAGTGTATGCAGTGGAGGCCAGTTCCGTGGCCAAATATGCAGAAGTACTTCCACTGCGTTCATCACCTCACTGTATTTGTCTCCCAGATTTCACTCTACATTCATCAGAAAAGCTTAGATTCTTCAACTAAACCATCTTCATTATCTTGAAAAAAGTTTCTTGAGATCATGAGTGTTCTTGACAAAACAGATCATGTTCGCACATAATAAATCACTCAGCTCCGTGAAACTAACTTGTCACACAGAGTTCCGTTTGAGGTTAAGGTGATAGATCTGAGGAAAACATCTAACACGGCTCACATGGGCTGGGCTCATGAGGTTGCGTTGCACATGACTTGAAGGCATGACATTCTGAGTACTTAATGGCTTATGGACAGATCTGGCATTTGGCTATGGAGCTGTGTATGTGTGTGTGTGTGTGTGTGTGTGTGTGATGAAGGAGTAGGAAAGAAAAGGAGTGGGAAACGAAAGCATATTTTCATGGATGGGAGGGTGCTTGCTCTACAGTCAGGCGTAGTTGAAACTCAGTTTTTGCTCAGTTTTCATTGGTAACAGTTTTAAAATACAACCAGATGTGCTTGGTGTCATTTCCCTGCGTACTACTAGAAAAGCTGCCAAGGACAGCCTCTAAAATTAAACTTAATTTTCATCTTTGTTTAAAAAGTGCAATAAAGGTACACAATGTTATCTTGGGTTCTTGGGTGATCATTATCAGCATGGCTTACATTTTTGCCCCTGTTGCTGCATGCACCCTAAATGATCTGTGACAGTGTTAGCGTGCGTGTGTGTGTGTGTGTGTGTGTGTAGTTTGACTGAGGGAAAATTTGTTAAAAAAAAAAATACTTGCCGAAACAAAAATTAAAGGCAGGTAATAATGTGGATGACAGTAATTGACTGAGATCTCTCTATGATTCAGGTACTAGTGAGGAGTAATGGATTGGCGGACCGAATCATTGTGCTTGCTGGGAAGATCGAGGAGGTGTCCTGCCCTGAGAAAGTGGACATCATCATCTCGGAACCCATTGGCTACATGCTTCTCAATGAGAGGATGCTGGAGAGTTATTTACACTCCAAAAAATGGTTGAAGCCCAAAGGTTTGTGATGGTGTAGAATAACCGATACCAAAATGAGTAGCTGTTACTGAGTAGCTGTTACTATTTATTTCACAGTACTTTTTGTTTGAACTATTATACACTCACTGAGCACTTTTTACATTCACGCAGTTATCCAATCAGCCAATCATGTGCAGAGGTGGACAGTCACGAAGTACATTTACTTGAGTACTTTACTTAAGTCCACTTTTTGAGTATCTTTACTTTACTTGAGTATTATTATTTTTTGAAACTTATGACTTCACTACATTTGAAAGGCAAATATCGTACTTTTTACTCCACTACATTTCTATCAAGGTCCTCTTTACTCGTTACTATGAAGCAGCTTTGAAAGTGGATTCTTTTGGAGCATCCACGCACTCATGGCTATACCCAGAACCCATGTTTCAGTTTTCTGAAAGGATTAAAGATTTGTTTTGTTTTAAATGTTTGCTTTGTTTGCCAAAAACGAACCACATCACGGCCTACAAAAACTCGCCATCCAACCTGCGGAAGCATATTGAGGTCTGTAAACGGTTTATTCCAAGAGAAAGCTTGCAGTGAAGTTGTCTGTGCTTTTAGAGCTAGCGATAATGTTGTAATAGCTATGCAGTCTGGTTAATCAAATGACTTTCTATGGATTTGCTCGCCAAGTTGCCGTAGCCTTGTCCACAGCTAATGTTAACATGTAGCTAGTTAACTTGGACACCATTAGTTAGCATGTAAAAATGGAGTTACGCTAAAGTGAATAACGTTAACTTATCTGAAGTCCTTTCAGAAATATGTTTTAGCATAATCTTGCCAAATAAACAGAATATAGAAATCTTTCTTTTCTAGTAGCATTAGCTACCCAATATGATTTCGAGTTTGAAAAGAGTTTGCTAGCATGTCAGGTGGAGTTTCACTGACTAGCTAGCTTAACGTTAAACCACCATGATGGCACAGCATGTGTTCATTTTGTGAATACACATTTCTGTCTTTGGTGACAGCATTAGGTTTTGTAAGCGTTGTGGCAATAATACAACAATGCGTTGACAGAAAACATACTTTTAATACTTAAGTATTTTTAAAAGCAAGTACTTTAGTACTTTAACTTAAGTAAAAAATCAACTGTACAACTTTCACTTGTATCGGAGTAACATTTGACCAGTGGGCTCTGTACTTTGACTTAAGTAATGAAGTTGGGTACTTTGTCCATCTCTGATCATATGATAGCAGTGCAACGCATAAAGTCATGCTGATACAGGTCAAGAGCTTTAGCTAATGTTCACATCAAACATCAGAATGGGGTCAAATGTGATCTCAATGACTTTCTGGTGCAACAGAAAAGTCTTTTCCTTATCGTCCGGAGATTGCTAGATCAAATCCCGAAGATGCCACAGATATCCTTGAGCAGGAGCCTGTGGATAGCGTGTTACTTCACTCCCTAATGTTGTATAAGCAGCAGAAAAGATGCCTCGGAAGAAGCACATGATGATCTTGCATGATGGTAGCTGTCGTATGGGAGACCAACCTCGTGGGTGGGAATGGGCTACATCTAATTTAGGGGGAAAAAAGAAAGTCCTAGGTATGGAAAAACAAATAAACATCCAGTGACCTGAAACATTCTGCGGCCTGAAAAGCTTTGTTGCTGAGACAAAAACGGCTAGAGTGTTTTGCGATGACAGGAAGACTACAGTAACTCAAATGAGCAGAAAAGCATCTCAGAAAGTACATGTCAAACACTGAGGCAGATAGGCTCAACAACAGCAGGAGACCACACTGTTTAACACTCCTGTCAACCAAGAACAGGCTTCTGAGACTACACTGGACATGGGCTCATCGAAACCGGATGGTTACTGATTGGGAAAATGTGACCTGTATCTGCATGCTTTTGTGCATTATGCTGCTGTGACATGATTGGCTGACTGGATAATTGCAGGAATGAGCAGTGAATTCTGTGACTGGTTGAATTAAATGTTTCTTTCCTTTCTTTCTTTCTTTGGTAAGGTATGATGTTCCCCACCTTCAGTGATATCCATCTGGCTCCATTTACAGATGAGCAGCTTTATTTAGAGCACCATGCACGCTCCAACTTCTGGTAACTAATCTCACCACTTTCACTAGTCTTCATAGTCTCGAGAGGATAAAATGAGCTGGGAAAATATAAAAAGGGTCAAGACTTACCTGCACAAATTTTCTACAAGCCATACTAATATTCGTTTATATGTCAAACAAGTCAAAGTCCCTCCCGTGCCAGGACCTGGTCTTCCCAAGCAAACTTCCATCCTAGTACTCACCAGGTCCTTAAGGCGCACTGGGTGGCACTGATTTCCTTTTCTATAGCCCTTAGCCTCTCACATATTACATGGCTAGGGTTGCCAAACGTTTGGTAATCACAAGAGTTTTACTCTCTACTCGTCTCTGTATTGCAGCATGCCTCACCAGATGACAGTAGGTACCCTTTTTTAGCTCATCCGGCCATAGGCCAGGCCGGATGAGCTTATGTGATCATGCATCATCGGTCCGTTCTCTGTCCGTCGTCTGTTGTCACTGTCCGTCCACAATTTACAAAAATCTCCACGCCTCCTACAGGATTGATTGGATTTCGATCAAACTCACACACAATGTTCCCCAGGTGGGTGTGCATAAAAGTTGTCAAGATGGTGGTGCCATCTGTCATATTTACGATTTTATGGGCATCTGAAATTTTTGGGTCGCTCGTCACATTAAACATTACTCTTCATAAACTGCTAGGATGTTTTCACTGAAACTCACCCAGAAGACTCTAAAGACATATACCAACAAGAGTTGTTCACCAGGTGGTGCCATCTGCCATGGATGAAGCTACACAGGGGTCATATGCAATTTCACAAAAATCGCTACTCCTCTCACAGGATTGTTCGGATTTCAAACTCACACACAACACCAGTGGCCGGTATGAGCTACAGCCTCATTGAGGCTGTTTTTATGATGGTTTTTGCTATGACTCAACTACGAGTAGAACTCGCGATCTCCCAGTCAAGAGGTGGACACGGTAACCAGTAGGCTAGGTTGCGGTATGCATTTATATGAAGGTGTAAAAAATGGTATTTGTACCAAAATACATTTTTGTTTAATCCTGTGAAAATACTTTGCTTGGAGACATCAGCTAATCGAAATGCACAAATATGCTTTTAATGTATTTTTGCAAATTCCTAGCTGCTAGTAATGATACTGTAGTTTAGAAATACAAAAACCTGCTCTTGGAAACCTTGAAGATGAGCTAGATGAGCTCATACTCATGCTCATACTCATACGTTCCTCTCCTCCATGGATGATGGGTTGAGGAGAAATACCATTATCTTACCAGACCATACCTGACTCCTCCTCACCCTCACTGTCCCTCTTACCATGGCTCCAGCACAGATTCATACTTCCTACTGAATGTTTACAGTCTCCTCCATGGTTTATTTGATGTCTCCCAAAGGCCTGAAGTTGGCCATTACAGAGAAATGGTGGTTGGACCACCACCCACAGCTCATGTTCTGCTTGGATGGTGCAGTGACCCATACCAAGCAGGCTTCCTGCTGCTGTACGCTCCAGCAGAGTCCAATCCTGACTCATAACAAAGAGACAGGCTGTCCACTGCATCTCTATTTCTCTCTGCTCCAATGATGGAGTCAACCAAGCAACAGGCTTCGAGGGTGGTTCTGGGTTATCTGGGACAAATTTTTGCCCAATCACAAATTAGTCTTCCTGTACTGAATATATTTTTGGAACCTGGCTTCTTAAAGCAACTATGTGAAAACAGCAATAAACTAGTTTCATCCTGTTTTTTCAAATTATTTAGTCGATATCAATGACACCCACCATTTTATCTGGTTTGATGGATGACATATTATTATGGATGATATATCAGCACTTCCTTCAGTATGCACATGCTGGTAGCTTGTTTTGAACCGTAATCAGATATTTGGGAAATCTGCCCTAGCAAGCCACTGCCACGATACTGTGGAGAAAAGATTTCTTGCAAGTAAAATGGTTTTGAATAAAGCAAATGTATCTAATATTTAGAATTATATGATTACGATAAAACATATATAAGATTATTGTTCTTATTTTGAGACATTTATACTTATTTCCAGCTTGAAATTAAACTTGTTCTATTGGCTGAAAATTACTTTTGCTTATTTCAAGCATTTTTTGCTGGAGTAAAGAAAATATTTGCCAATAGAACAGAACAATTTCAAGGCGGCATGGTGGTGCAGTGATTGCCTCACAGCAAAGAAGGTTCAGGGTTCCAGCCCGGTGGCTGACGGGGGGCCTTTCTGTGTGGAGTTTGCATGTTCTCTCCGTGTCTGCATGGGTTTCCTCCAGTTTCCCCCACAGTCCAAAGGTATGCAGTTAGGTTAACTGGCTACTCTAAATTGTCCATAGGTGTGAATGGTTGATCCGCAAGACAGGAAATGGGAGGGTTGTGGCAGGAAGGACATCCAGTGTAAAAGTATGCGCCAATTAATATGACATGTAGATCAATAGGGTCCACATGGCAGTGACCCCACACACGAAGTGGAACAAGCTGGAAGAAGTGAGTGAAAACAGGACAATTTCAATCTTAAAACAAGAGAAAATGCCCAAAATAGTTGGATATATCTTATTATTATACCTCCCCGACACTTTTTCAATGGAATAAAAACATGTATTCTATTCCGTTCTATCGGGTTTCATTCATTTGGTTTGATAGGATGCAATATTGTTAGCATATTGCTTAACCCAGTGGAAAATGAGCGTTGAATATGGTTTACGATATCACATGGCTGTCAAGACAACATGACATCAGACGTTAGAGATGTAAAACTTCCGTGCTAGCGAGCAACTATGACAATTTGTAAACAAACATGGCCACCAGGTTTGCTTCGTTAAATATGGAAGATTTTGAAAGAGAAAGACATATTGAACACCCAAAAGGAATGCAGGGCTTGAAATTCGCGGTGGTCCGGTCGCCCGAGGCGACTTAATTTGTCATTTGGCGGGTAATTCCTGTCACTAGCCAGCCCGGCTGGCTAGTTGAAAATAAAAAATATATATGAAGCGAAGATTCAGACTAGGGCTGTGCGATATATTGAATATACTCGATATATCTCTGAAAATTCTGTGTGAGATACATAAAATTATTATATCGTAACTATCGAGTATTTTATGGTCATCTGCCGACTTGTGTTTGTTTCATGTTTGTTGCGTTTGTTTAAAACATTTTCCGGTGGTTTTCTCCCTGTCCCTCAGCCAGTAACGTGAGAGGCTGCCTAAGGGTAAAAAAAAAAAAAATAACGTCACGCACTCGCCAACCAATCCCAGGTGACATCTTGGTGCTGAAAGGAACTTGCGGGAAGATTTTCTAGTTTCGGTTTACAGCGCTGACTCAGTTCGTGCAATCGCTGGTGTTGCATAGGCTACCGTGTAAGCTCTGTCAATTTCAGCGACAAATTAAAAATGGAAGCGGATGAATTGGTTCCTAAAAGAACTAGTAGGGGTCAGTCATCCGGCATTTTTTTGGATATCGCAAGGAGGACGTGGAACAGCAAATGCCAGTTTGTAAAGTGTGCAAAAAAAACCTGTCATCACGAAAGGCAGCAGCACTACAAATATGTTCCATCACCTGAAAACTCACCCGGTACAGTATGAAGAGTCTCTTAAACTCCGAACTACTTGCCCACGAGCTAAAACCCCTCCACAAGCTAAACAAATGACCATAGCGGCCTCGTTCTCCAAAGCCACCCCATATGTTGCAATTTTCAAGATTGTTTTTTCAGTTTGTGCGACATCTTTGTTGAATAAAAATAGTCTTATTTCAACTCAATTGTGATTAATCACGAACATGAAAATTTAAAATGTGTTGTTGAAAACCACCTGTAAAGTTAACCAAGAATGTTATTTAATCTGCAGGGATTGTAGTGAAAACAGTAAAGAGTAAAAGTTAGATTTCATGGGGTCCTTTAGAGGAGATTTCAATATATCGTATATCATGAAATGGAGAAAATGTATCGGGATATTCATTTTTTCCCATATCGCACAGCCCTAATTCAGACACACAGTCAGCTAAAGCCGCCACATATTAAAGGTCCCATGGCATGAAATTTTCACTTTCTGAGGTTTTTTAACGTTAAAATGAGTTCCTCTGACCTTCTTAAGTCACCCCAGTGGCTAGAAATTTCATAATGTGTAAACCAAACTATGCCCAACATTTGAGAATGGCACGTCAAAACGGCGTGTTGAGAAGCTCTTCCCTTGCCGACGTCAGCAAGGGAGATGATCCCCACGCCCCCCCCTCTGGATTCCCACCCACTGTATGGATTGCCCGCCCAGCTCAAAGTTGCCACCAAACATGGATGTTGCGCTGTACATGGATGTGACAACACAGAAAGGAGTCTGTTTTTACTGCCGACGGGAGAGCCCCTGAAGACGCAGTGGCTTAATTTTATTTACACCAATAATATGCCATCGAGTCTACCTAAGACGGTGTATGTTTGTCGGAAGCATTTTCCTGATGAATGTTTCCACAACTTGGGACAGTACAGGGCAGGTTTTGCACATCAACTGTCACTGAAGCCTGGGTCCGTACCAAGCATCCCTGCCGCATCAGCCACAAACACCGAACAAGTAAGTGTATAACTGTTAAGTCGTTTTGCCGTGTTTTAGAATCGGTGCCACGTTAGCCTTGCAATGGCTACATTAGCTGTGCAGCTAACCACTTCCTGCAGTTAGCCAGGTACTCTGCGCTACAAAACCAAAAAGCATGCAGCATGCTCTGTTATAATAGCCAATCAAAACAGTTTTTACAAAGACACCCACATTCTTTTTTTTTAAGTCACTCGTTCATTTTATTTGTTTGTTTGTTCAGTAAAAACCCAAACATTTGTTGAATTTATTTTATTTCCTCGCGTCGCACCTTAATGACGTCAGCGCGCGGTATTTTTCCCTTCGCAGTTTGTTCCTTCTCTCTCGCCATAGTAAGACACCCACATCCGCTTGTTCTGACCCACTGGAGGTAGCGTCACAGTGCTGTTAGCCAATCAGAGGTAACACGTTTACATGTCATGAATATTAATGATAAGACCCGCCCCCACCCTCTACCCTTCCCCGCCTCCTGCTTCTCATTAGCAAAACGACGCACTGGGAAAAGCGCTGAAATGGGGCTTTCTCCCAGGAGGCTATATCTACGTGCCGAGGGTTAATTTCGAGAAAGGCTGCGGATATAACATCCGGAAACCTCCACGAGCCCGTTTAAAGCATCAACAAACCACCATGCCATAGGACCTTTAAGCGTGTGCCGTGTCTGTGTTAATCGCTGTGTTTATCGGCAGGATGGAAAATACCGAAGAATTCCGAATCATATCGTGTACAAGTCAGGCTGTCGGTTTTTTCACTACTGCGCATACATATAATGCATCTCGTTGTAATCACGTTATCAAATTCAATAGATGTGGCCACATTATCGCCCATTTAAACACGTGTTTTTGTTGTTGTTTACGTCTACATCTGCCAGAGCTACGTTGCGATGTGGAATTTTCTGAAAGGTGTACAGAAACCGCCAGAGACGGGGACAAAGCGACCTCGGTCTGAAGAGGAGAAAAAGGCCGCCGATAAAGCGTACGAGAAGGAGAAATGACAAAGGACTTATAAGCAAACGTGGGAGCAGGGTAGGACTTGGCTGCGATATGATTTTTATGGAATAATTAATTTTTTTCAAGTTGATTCCTAGTCAATATGAAGCTGCTAATGCTTTCTCTCTCATAAATGGTTAAATACAGAAAGCATGTTGGACATATTTTGGGTGCTATAGTCATGATAGTAAGTATATTTGTTTTCAATACTCATACACCAAGTTGCCAAGTTTTCCAATATATTATTATTTGTTGATATTATATTATGGTGCTCTGTGTTGTTCTCATTTATGTATTTAACAACAGTATCAAAATACTCAGGTCTTGAAATAAATGCACATTAGTCACGAACAATGGTAACTACTCTCTTTTGCGTTATTTTTGACAGAAGTAAAATTCATACATGAACAAATTTTGGCGAGTTGATTTTCTGTTTGGCTAGTTACTTTGGAAGGTAACTAGTCCGGCTGGCTGGTGAAAAAATATATGAATTTCGAGCCCTGGAATGTATAATAATAATATCCATCCATCCATTATCTGTAGCCGCTTATCCTGTTCTACAGGGTCGCAGGCAAGCTGGAGCCTATCCCAGCTGACTACGGGCGAAAGGCGGGGTACACCCTGGACAAGTCGCCAGGTCATCACAGGGCTGACACAGAGAGACAAACAACCATTCACACTCACGTTCACACCTACGGTCAATTTAGAGTCACCAGTTAACCGAACCTGCATGTCTTTGGACTGTGGGGGAAACCGGAGCACCCAGAGGAAACCCACGCGGACACGGGGAGAACATGCAAACTCCACACAGAAAGGCCCTCGCCGGCTGCTGGGCTCGAACCCAGAACCTTCTTGCTGTGAGGAGACAGTGCTAACCACTACACCACCGTGCCACCCAATAATAATAATAATCTCATCTCGTTATCTCTAGCCGCTTTATCCTGTTCTATAGGGTCGCAGGCAAGCTGGAGCCTATCCCAGCTGACTACGGGCGAAAGGCGGGGTACACCCTGGACAAGTCGCCAGGTCATCACAGGGCTGACACATAGACACAGACAACCATTCACACTCACATTCACACCTACGGTCAATTTAGAGTCACCAGTTAACCTAACCTGCATGTCTTTGGACTGTGGGGGAAACTGGAGCACCCGGAGGAAACCCGCGCAGACACGGGGAGAACATGCAAACTCCACACAGAAAGGCCCTCGCCAGCCACGGGGCTCGAACCCGGACCTTCTTGCTGTGAGGCGACAGCGCTAACCACTACACGACCGTGCCGCCCGTAATAATAATAATAATAATAATAATAATAATAATAATAATAATAACAACTCGTCTTCGACTCGTTCAAAATTATGCTAGCTGAATGGACTATATCTGATATACCACTCAACGTCAGCCAATATGATTTAATTATAATCTCATAATTAGGCAAATATTGCATAAAGTTGACTATGTTTAAGGTAGACTTGAGTATTAAGGTATTATACCTTACTAATATAAAAAAGTTTATTTTTTATGATAAAATATATATATACAGTGGCATGCAAAAGTTTGGGCACCCTTGCTGAAAATATCTGTTACTGTGAATAGGTAAGTGAGCAGAAGATGAACTGATCACCAAAAGGCATAAAGATAAAGACGACACATTTCTTTTCAGCGTCTTCTGTGAGATTTGTGTATTATTTTTGTATTATACAATTGGAGAGTGAAAAAAGAAAAGGAACACCATGTGAAAGTTTGGGCACCCCAATACATTTGAGTTCTCAGGTAACTTTTACCAAGGTTCCAGACCTTAATTAGCTTATTGAGCTGTGGCTTGTTCAAATTCTTCATTAGGAAAGGTCAGATGATGCAGATTTCAAAGCTGTATAAATTCTCTGACTCCTCAAACTTGTCCCTAAAATCAACAGCCATGGGCTCCTCTAAGCAACTCCCTCGCATTCTGAATAATAAAATAATTGATGCTCACAAAGCAGGAGAAGGCTACAAGAACATAGCAAAGTGTTTTCAGGTAGCTGTTTCCTCAGATTGTAATGTTCTTAAGAAATGGCAGTTAACAGAAACGGTGGAGATCAAGGTGAGGTCTGGAAGATGAAGAAAACTTTCTGAAAGAACTGCTGGTTGGATTGCTAGAAAGGCAAATAAAAACCCCTGTTTGACTGCCAAAGACCTTCAGAAGGATTTAGCAGACCCTGGAGTGGTGGTGCACTGTTCTACTATGCAGCGACACCTGAACAAATATAACTTCATGGGAGAGTCATCAGAAGAAAACCGTTCCTGCGTCCTAGCCACAAAATTCAGCGTCTGAAGTTTGCAAATGAACATCTAAATAAGCCTGATGCATTTTGGAAACAAGTCCAGTGGACTGATGAAATCAAAATAGAACTTGTTGGCCACGATGTGCAAAGGTATGTTTGGAGAAAAAAGGGTGCCAAATTCCAGGAAAAGAACACCTCTCCAACTCTGAAGCATGGGTGTGGATCGATCATGCTTTGGGGTTGTGTTGCAGCCAGTGGCACAGGGCACATTTCATTGGTCGAGGGAAGCATGGATTCGAATAAATACCAGCAAACTCTGGAAGCAAAAATCACACCATCTGTAAAAACGTTGAAGTTAAAGAGAGGACGGGTCCTACAATAAGACGATGATCCAAAACACACCTCAAAATCTACAATGGAATACCTCAAGAGGTACGAGCTGAAGGTTTTGCCCTGGCCCTCACAGTCCCCTGACCTAAACATCATTGAAAATCTGTGGATAGATCTCAAAAGAGCAGTGCATGCAAGACAGCCCAGGAAACTTGTAGAACTGGAAGCCTTTTGCAAGGACGAATGCACGAAAATCCCCCAGGTAAGAACTGAAAGATTATTAGCTGGCTACAAAAAGTGTTTACAAGCTGTGATACTTGCCAAAGAGGGTGTTGCTAAGTACTGACCATGTGAGGTGCCCAAACTTTTGCTTCAGGTCCTTTTCATTTTTTGGTATTTTACGCCTGTAAATGATGGAAATAAAAATGTAATCTTGTGGAAAATATTAAAGAAATGTCTCTTCTTTACCTTTATGCCTTTTGGTGATCAGGTCATCTTCTACTCACTTAACTATTCACAGTAACAGACATTTTCAGCAAGGGTGCCCAAACTTTTGCATGCCACTGTGTGTATATATATATATATATATATATATATATATATATATATATATATATATATATATATATATATGCTGTGGAATGTTAGTGTTAACATGAAAGCTCAGATTCATAACTCTATTTATTTGTCTATCTTTCTATTACATCTGTGTATCATCATATTTTATTCTCATAACCAACCACATGGTCCTGGTGTTGCTTTCTCTTTTAGTTTTCATGTCTCTTTTTTTTTTTTTTTACTCTGAAAAACTGTCATATTTTAACAGAGACTGTAACTGAGACTGTTGTCCAATTTCTGCGAATTGGCTTCATGAAGATGTAATAAAGACAAGAAGTGATATTATGTCAACACTCACTCTGACAAGTTTCATAAATATGACTGAGTCTGTTTCTCATCAAAGGTTTCCTTTGCTCCACTGATTCTTTGGCTTTCTATGAACGTGACCGTGTCTGAATGTGGAACAAGGGGTGAAAGACAAATCATCAGATCATATTATTATTCTTTCCATTACTTTCAGGTTTGGGGTTTTGAGCTGCTTTAACCAAGTTGTATGTCTTTCAGCTCTGCTATTTCCTGTCTATTTCCAGTTTCACGATGAACAGTGTTTGCCTTTGGGCTACAGAGATCCTATATTTTAATTTTGGTTATTTTGAGAATATAATTTTGGGATGCTTAGAAACTATCAGGCTGTCTGTCTGTTTTGATGAGCTATACCTTGTGACTGCAGTTTCTCTCTGCAGTTTTCTCTTTTTCTCCAATGCCATATGATTTGAGACTGTTCCCTCTTAGTGTAATAACGTACAGTATTTTATAAATTGGTATCAAGTCAATTTTATTTCTGGAGCACATTTAACAAGCAACAGGAGTTGCCCCAAAGCGTTGTACATTAAAATGATAATAAAAGAACATAAAATAGTTCAGAGAAAATAGAATATAAAATAAGATAGAAAGATACCAATGAGATAAAATAGTAGAAAGTAACATAGCCACAGTATAGAAAGGAACTAATATTTTTATATTATCATCTCATTCTCATTATCTCTAGCCGCTTTATCCTTCTACAGGGTCGCAGGCAAGCTGGAGCCTATCCCAGCTGACTACGGGCGAAAGGCGGGGTACACCCTGGACAAGTCACCAGGTCATCACAGGGCTGACACATAGACACAGACAACCATTCACACTCACATTCACACCTACGGTCAATTTAGAGTCACCAGTTAACCTAACCTGCATGTCTTTGGACTGTGGGGGAAACCGGAGCACCCGGAGGAAACCCACGCGGACACGGGGAGAACATGCAAACTCCGCACAGAAAGGCCCTCGCCGGCCACGGGGCTCGAACCCAGGACCTTCTTGCTGTGAGGCGACAGCGCTAACCACTACACCACTGTGCCGCCCCTATATTATATTATATTATATTATATTATATTATATTATATTATATTATATTATTGAGCAAAAGATTTTGGGACCCATTCACTTGGATTTCAGATCTTAGCTTCGTGTCTCTGTTTGCTTTATGTGGCTCACATAGTGTTGATCAGTCTTCATTTTCATACCTCAGTTGAACTAAGATACAGTATGTAGCTGTATTTTTTCCATTTAAACTCGCCTCTCTACAGACGTGATGTATTCTTTATGATCATAACCACTGAAATAAATGTTTCTGCAGGCTCCAGACCTCTTTCTACGGGGTAAACCTGAGTGGACTCCATCCTGCAGCCATGGATGAGTTCTTCAGACAGCCGATTGTGGTTTGTCTCTACATTCCACATACTTAGTTCACTTTTTTTTTGTTTATTGTGTCTATAAAAATGATTTTGCTGTTCTGTCTTTTCCAGGATACGTTTGATACCCAGATTCTGATGGCCAGGTCTGTAAAACACAGCATTAACTTTATGGAAGCAAAAGAAGAAGACTTGCACAGGTATAGAATTATAGAATAAGTGCTCAAGCGTATTTAGAAATAAAATGTTAACGCATGGTTCTTTGGTTCTACAGGATGGAAATTCCCTTTGTCTTCAAACTCATGCAGTCAGGACTAGTTCATGGACTTGCGTTCTGGTTTGATGTGGCGTTTGTAGGATCAAGGTGAGAATTAAGACACTGAACTGATGTGAACTGATCTTGCCCTCAGGTTTACAGTCTAATCTAACAAACTGGTCATTATGATGTTTTCCAAAGGACAACAGTGTGGCTGTCCACTGCGCCACATGAGCCACTGTCCCACTGGTACCAGGTCCGATGTCTCCTACAGACTCCTCTGTTTGCCAAAATAGGCCAGACACTCTCTGGACAGGTTCTACTGATTGCTAACAAGAGGTATATACGGTACTAAAGCTACCCTAGTTTCGTCACCAGCTGTGATAGTTTTCTCTGATTGTTCATACCATCTTTCCTATTTGACAGGCAGAGCTATGACATTCATATCACAGCTGTAATTGATGAGTCTGGCTTTAAATCTGGCAACACATTGGACCTTAAAAACCCCTTCTTCCGGTAGGCATCACACAAACTCTTCATTAGCAGCTATCGCTAGCATGATGAGATCCATTTGGCTCAAAATTACTCATTTCCAATTTGTACGAAAAGCAGATCAAAATCATTTACGGGATTGTTTTCATTATATGTGAGTAACATGATGAAACAGAAGCAGAACTGGTAAATTAGGAAAGCCTTGTCACATGACCTCCGTTTTTTTTTTTAAATTTCCACACATCATCAGAAATATCCCCAAGCATAGTTTTCTGTCCATAAATATTGTTAGGACTGTATTGGTAATGATAGACATCAAATATTAGACATATTAGATATTTTGAAAATCATTTTATGTTAGTCTTGCTATGAAATTGAAGGATGATCTAAGTCAATGGTATATACGTACATTGCCAAATTGTTCATAGACCTTGAGAGGTAAAATAAATTTTAAAAGTAAAGGAAATGAGAAGAAAATTTCATTTTAAAAGCAACTGTTGTGGTCTTCTTCTTCTTCTCTTCTTAAATAAACACATTTTCAGACTTTTGGGAAATAATGACTTAAAGGTGAAAAATAGTTCAAGCAAAATAGTTACAGACTGTATTAATGGTACATTTATATATTTGTTAACATTAACATTTAAATATTTGCAAGGGCACAAAACCAACCTGAATAGAATAATAGTATTATAGCATATGAACCATTGAATTGTGTCATGTTGTGTATTTCACGCCAATAAATCACTGCATTGTCTTGCGACAGTGAAACCAATAATGAGATGCGCATCGCAATTACGAATACATATTTATTCCTTTCTTTGACACCGCATGCCATGCGCCAGAAACAACACCATGACAGTTATTATAGTGTGACTCTGCTGGGTGCCTGGTGGACAGCAGTGAACCAGCGCTTTCACTTTACAGCATTACTATACACTACCGTTCAAAAGTTTGGGGTCACTTTGAAATTTCCTTATTTTTGAAAGAAAAGCACTGTTCTTTTCAATGAAGATCACTTTAAACTAATCAGAAATCCACTCTATACATTGCTAATGTGGTAAATGACTATTCTAGCTGCAAATGTCTGGTTTTTGGTGCAATATCTCCATAGGTGTATAGAGGCCCATTTCCAGCAACTCTCACTCCAGTGTTCTAATGGTACAATGTGTTTGCTCATTGCCTCAGAAGGCTAATGGATGATTAGAAAACCCTTGTACAATCATGTTAGCACAGCTGAAAACAGTTGAGCTCTTTAGAGAAGCTATAAAACTGACCTTCCTTTGAGCAGATTGAGTTTCTGGAGCATCACATTTGTGGGGTCGATTAAATGCTCAAAATGGCCAGAAAAATGTCTTGACTATATTTTCTATTCATTTTACAACTTATGGTGGTAAATAAAAGTGTGACTTTTCATGGAAAACACAAAATTGTCTGGGTGACCCCAAACTTTTGAACGGTAGTGTAGTTAACATCGAATATTATTGCACATAAGAAATAATCTATATCAATCCGCGGTAATTTTAGATTATCTAACACTAAGGAAAGATATTTAATTGCTATTGAATTATACAGTTATTATGTTTATACGAGTGTGCAGAGTAAGAAATCGTTCAGGTATAAAAGTATACAATGCAAAAATATATTGCCCGCTGTGAAAAAAAAACAGTATTTTTCTTCATCAATATTTTCCGTAAAACGTGTTAGTAAATATTCTCATGTGTTTTTTTTTTTATAAAGGCAAATTAAAAATAAGTGCCGGATAAAAACCCCATCTATCTTATGGAAATAAAGATACAAATTTCGTTATCCGGTGGTCAAGTGTTTATGAGATACGTTGCCGTGCACTTACGATCGGGTTCTCTGTGGTGGTTCATGTATGTCGCTTGTATATACGGACATCGTACAGTCGCAAAAGCCATAAAAAAATCAGGGCAATGCATTACCATGTTCTCTTAAGTACGGAGCTCCACTATAACTTCTAAATCTAACTTGTTTTCTGAATTTGAAAGGTAGTTTAGAAAGCAAGTTTAGAAAATCCTAGCACAGACAGAAAATATACTTTTTAAAAGAACAATCTAAAATGTCCTGCTTGTATAGAGGAACGCTGCCTCGCTGATATCTTTCCTGTTATCTCGTGGTGGTGTCTTGAGTTTAGTCTTGAGAAGCCTCATATGGATTTTTTTCTTCTGATTAACACAACAGTGTTTTTCTTTCATTAGGGATATTAGTAGCTGAAGGCTAATGTATTACACACACACACACACACACACACACATGTAAAATTAATCTATTTCTTAGTACAATGCAACGGCACACAATCCTGTTCATTACATACGTGTGTATGTGTCTACCTGTTTAGGATGCCAGGGTGGCTGCAGATGTAAAGAGCCCACAGCAGTAAAGAACATTAAATGAGGATTGGCAGAGTAGTCAGTGCCACAGTGGCTGGAAAAGCGGCATCCGTGGAGTAGGCTGGGTAAAGTAAAGTCATATGAAGCTGCAGTGGTAGTTACGAAAAACTATATTAATTTATATGGCTATAATAATTTATATAGCTTTTTATAATAATAAAAAAATAATAATAAAGAACATAGGTATATTATACATAGTCAATATTTCTTTGACATTTTCTACTATATGTATACAGTACCAGTAAAGACTTTGGACACACCTTCTAATTCAATGTTTTTTCTTTATTTTTATTCATTAAACGTCACTTCGTGTCTTAAAGTAATGATGGATGTTGTTTCTCTTTACTTAGTCGAGCGCTTCTTGACATAATTAACAGGTATTCTACGGTATGAAATCGAGTCGTACATGAGCTGATAGCTGACGAGGCGCGTAGCTCCGAGTAGGCCATAGACGTCGCCAGACCCATGTTAGGGTAGCTCCAGCTACCCTATCTTATGGCAAAGCCACCCTATATTTTTTGCCCTTTTTTAAATTATTTATATATATTTTTTTTTCCCAAAAAAAACAAAGGCAGTAAAGCACTGAGCATGAGCCATCAAGAACGCAAGTTAATCCGAACAACAGTTTCTGCTTGCTTATTTATTGTTTAATGCAATATTATTAATATCGTTATGATTCCTCCTCATTGGCTCTGTGTCAAGCGTCACGTCGAGTGGTAGGCTAGTAGGACTTAAAAAACTACGCGGGCATTCTGCAGCAGGCGCGATGCGGGCTTCGTTTGCGCAGGAATGCATGACACCTACCATTGTTTTTTTTCACATTTTTGTAGTTTAGCTGGTGAAGTTGCTTCAGCAAGCAATTAAATGATGAAAGCAATTTTAAAATAGAATAGAAATGGTGGGAAGTGTGTCCCCAAGGTGTGATGCTCTTGAAATAATGAATTGATTGACAGCCTTACTAGGTGCTCTGAAAAATGTTCGGCGCGCGCTGCGCGCGCACAATACCTTTTCTCCTCTGGGTGCTAAGCTACCCCTGTCTCTCAAACCTAGTGACGTCCCTGGAGTAGGCGATAAGCCATGTACGACGAGATTGAGTGGAATAACTATTATATTCTATCCACAGTCACTGGATTTTGAGAAACAGAGCGTTTTTATTTTTATTTTTTTGCAAAGACGATAAATAAAAGCTTTATACAAAACGTCCGACAAAATCATTTCCGCTCAGAATGTAAACAAACCGGCAAAATGACAGGACCAATTTGTGAAAAATGCGATAATAGTAATTCTTGAAAAATAAAAAAAGATACGTTCTGACCATCAAATACTTTTATTCCCTTTTTTTGTTGCTTTTTTTGTATTTTTGGGGGTTCGAGGAGAGTTTTTATTCCGTACTCGGTTGGTTCAGCGACATGTGCCATCAATTAATTTTTCTCTACTCATGGTATATAAGCTGATATCCTAGTAGTAGAGTAGCCAATCAGAGCGCACGATTGCTCCTATCCAGTGAATGTGGATAGAATAATATGGATTACTACAGTTATGGTGTTGAATAGGGCTATTTAGTATATTTTTATTATTTACTACTTACTGTTTGATCTCAAACACATTAAGAAGTCAAGAAATTGCACTAATTAACTTTTGACGAGGCAAAAGTTAATTTGTGCAACTAATTAACTTTTGTTAATTGAAAAGCGTTTCAGGTGACTACCTCATGAAGCTGGTTAAAGCTCATAGGCAACGGTTTTAATTTTATGCACATTTGAAACTTTATATGTTAAAAAACCCTCTGTAATTTTCTTCTGGTCCCAAGAAGTATTGTTAATAAGTAATAATTAAAATAAGTTAGCACGGATCACGGCAAATTTCTGTTCGGCTATTTTCGTGACCACTCGGTGCGTGACGTCATTTAAGCCAAACAAACCGCTTGAGTTGAGTCCACTTCCGTTTCCTTACATTGCCGTTCGGCTTGAGTGCAGACGTGCATTCAGGAATTTCCAAAGAAAAACCATGCCTTATTGTTGTGCAGTGAACTGTAACAACGAGACCGGTTCAGGAGGAAGTTTTTTACCTTTTTCCGAGAGAGGAGAAGAGGCAGAGAGAGTGGATTGGCTTTTTCCGAAAAAGGAGAAGAGGTGGAGTGAGAGGGTTGGCTTTTTCCGAAAAAGGAGACGAGGTGGAGCGAGTGGATTGGCTTTTTCTGAAAGAGGAGAAGAGGCGGAGCGAGTGGTTTGGCTTTTTCCGGAAGAGGAGACGAGGCAGAGAGAGTGGATTGTGTGCGTGAAGCCAGAGGGTTGTTTTTTTCTGGAAGAGGTGGAGAGAGTGGGTTGTGCATGTGAAATAAAATCAAGCAGTCAAAGAAGAAACAGAGCAGCAACGCTCAAGCAAAAAGGAGAAGATTGGAGGTAAACATTTTTACTTTTGCTTGCAATTGACAAGTCAAGAATCCTGAGGGATCCTGTACAATCATTGTAGAAATGAGACAAAAGGGATATTTCCTCGCTTAGAGTCGGCTATAAATAGTATAATGCCACGGATGGCAGGCTAATGTGGCCTACCGGCGAACTGTCAAGTAATTGTTACTTATATCCACTAGGGAGGGCGGTTTAATTATTCTTCAAAAGGGCTCTGATTTAGTATTATGACGAAAGTAGGAATTTTTCATAACTACCAGGATAAATCATTTGGGCGCGAGTCTTGTTGAGGTCCGGGGTCACCACGATCAGAGTCGGCCGAGTCGCTGTCCGATTCCGAGGCTGCATGGTCAAACCAGTAAGCCACATTCACTGATTGCTTCGCAATGGCTATAGGTTCATACATATATGGTTTCACCTCTCGATATTCAATTTGGAGAATTCCTACTTCAAAATCACTATCGCTTTCAGACATTTTACCCAACCTCTCACGACCAAAGTCCGTACACGTGTGCTCGGTTCGCAAGTAAACACAGAACTGCTCCCAGTCTGTTTGGCTTAAATGACGTCACGACGACGGTCCCCTGGCGGTGAAAGTGGCGTAAGTGAGATGTAAACAAACCTTCGGAAATTGGGCAAAACAGTATATTTTAATCGTTTTATTCAATTTTAGGGTGCAAATTAGACACCAGGAAGATTGAATTTGCTTTTTGGGTCGTTCTTCTAGGCAATAAAGTTGATATTCTGCGTTTCAACTCTGACCATTGCCTATGACCTTTAAGATAATGCCAATAGTGTGCAAAGCATCATCAAGGTCAACGCTGGGTACTTTGAAGAATCTAAAATATTAAACATTTTTTTGCTTACCACATAAATCCATATATGTTCCTTAAGTTATTTCATGGGGCGGCACAGTGGTGTAGTGGTTACCGCTGTCGCCTCACAGCAAGAAGGTCTGGGTTCGAGCCCCGTGGCCAGCGAGGGCCTTTCTGTGTGGAGTTTGCATGTTCTCCCCATGTCCGCGTGGGTTTCCTCCGGGTGCTCCGGTTTCCCCCACAGTCCAAAGACATGCAGGTTAGGTTAACTGGTGACTCTAAATTGACCGTAGGTGTGAATGTGAGTGTGAATGGTTGTCTGTGTCTATGTGTCAGCCCTGTGATGACCTGGCAACTTGTCCAGGGTGTACCCCGCCTTTCGCCCGTAGTCAGCTGGGATAAGCTCCAGCTTGCCTGTGACCCTGTAGAACAGGATAAAGCGGCTACAGATGATGAGATGAGATGAAAATAAAATAAGGGCGGCACGGTGGTGTAGTGGTTAGCGCTGTTGCCTCACCGCAAGAAGGTCTGGGTTCGAGCCCCGGGGCCGGCGAGGGCCTTTCTGTGTGGAGTTTGCATGTTCTCCCCGTGTCCACGTGGGTTTCCTCCGGGTGCTCCGGTTTCCCCCACAGTCCAAAGACATGCAGGTTAGGTTAACTGGTGACTCTAAATTGACCGTAGGTGTGAATGTGAGTGTGAATGGTTGTCTGTGTCTATGTGTCAGCCCTGTGATGACCTGGCGACTTGTCCAGGGTGTACCCCGCCTTTCACCCGTAGTCAGCTGGGATAGGCTCCAGCTTGCCTGCGACCCTGTAGAAGGATAAAGCGGCTAGAGATAATGAGATGAAGTTATTTCATAGTTTTGATGTCTTGAGTATTGTTCTACAATGTAGAAAATACAAAACACAGAAAAACCTATGAATCAGTAGGGGTAGACAAACTTGACTGGTACTGTAGTTGTAAAAAAAAAAAAAATGCAGACTTTCCTGAACTGAATATATTTCAGTTATTGTATAGTGTTGCATCATTAAAGTGTGTAAAGTCTATTTTACCTACCAAAGTTAAAAAAAACGAGAAAGTCACATTAACACCAGCGCCACTGAAACTCCTTTCCAGTTCCACTGAAAGACACCCCACCGACTGTAGCTCTACATTCATAACAAATCTACTTCATGAAGAACATTAGTCAAATTGTAAAAAGTTATAGGTTTACTATAATTAGAAATGAGTTCTCACTTTGATGATCAGCATCATCCATGTTAGCTTCTGTCGCATCAACTGAAGTAAAATAAACCTGAGCCTTGATGTTGTCTCTTTACTCAAATTTCCAGAATTCAGACACAGTAATATATGATGGGTTTTCACAGGTGGCCACTCATACATGCTTGACATTATAAAGAGTTTATTTATCCAAGCTACAGAATAACATTCAAAAGTAATTACAGGAACAATAAAATGACAAAAGTGCAGCAGAAAAGGTAGCATACGCTACATAGTCTATTCTCTCATACAGGAAACTGAACCTATACACCTCATTTATGCATATTTTGAATTGAAGCTTAGCTAAATATCTCCGATTATAGACATAATTTGCTCCTCAATGATTATTTATTTTGGCAGATTATTTTAAAAGAAAAAAACAAGTTTTAAAGAGAATCCACTCAACAGTGTGAGGAGCTGAGAGTTGAGGGTCATGCTTAAAGACTTGAAGTAATCGTGTTCAGAACCATTTACTATAGCTAGTGCAGTGATGGTCTGGGATCTTGTGAAAAGGTTTTCCCCATGTCTCTCTCTTTCTCTTTCTCTCTCTCAGGTATGCTTGAATCGTCATTTGTTGCTGGGATTTTCAATCTGCTCTGAAATCCTTACTCAGTTCCCTAGAAATAGCCCCTGCAAGCTCAGATAATCAGTTACAATGCACGTTTTACTACACTTAAGAGTGTGTTGTGAAGTCTGTATCCTGCAAAATTGTTTTTGTGCAACTTGAGTACAAATAAAATACAATTATTTGTCATACAGAACTAGTGAGTGGCATTGTTTTTACGACTCTTGATGATATTACTGTTCATTGTATTATTTGTTAAAATTCTTGTAGCAAACAGTTAGGTCACAAAATGTTTCCACAAACACACACACAAAAAAAAATCATGCACGTATCAATTTTATTATGATTAAAGGTGAAAACAGATACCATAAATGCAAGATTTCTATTCAAATAAAAGTATAATTAAGTTTACATCACTGTGACATTCGTAAAAACTTACATAACACTCGTGAATAGGTGTATTGTCCTTGCTATATTATTTCTGTTTAAGGATGGGCAAATATTTAACAGTTATTCCACGAATAACTGTAAATATATATATGTTATTTACCAGCTGGGAGGTCCGTATCGTGAAATACCATGACCGAGGTCTTGAAAGTACTGTATTCAAGGCCAAGGTCACGATATTTCACCATACGGACCGACCTTAAGCTGGTAAATAATATATTTATTTTTTTCTTTACCAAATTCTAACAGAAAACGAGAGCGTCCGAAAGGGAAAACCGAGCCGAGCCGAGCCGCCACTTTGAATCCTCATTCACGGCTGTAATGCATATGGCTTCCTCCTCGGTATACAAGTGCACTTCCATGGCAGGAAAAAAACTACATTTTGCCGCCTATGTAGTCCCCTGCTGTATTTATACAAAATTGAGTCATTCAGGATTCAGCCATGTTTTTGCTCGATGTTAGCAAGTTACAGGTTTTTAGCTTTCTCCTGAAATGTTTTATTTTATTTCTTCTTCCTCAGGGTAGTAAAACTCGCTTTCGCTGTGAACACTGTCGTTATCGCTGTCCATGATGTAAAATTAATGCTATTCTCCTTAGAAATGCTGGCAAAAATGTATAAGATTTTTGATAATCTTATAAATAAATCTTATAAAAAAAGAGATAAATGTTGACAAAAAATGCTACTATGTTTGTTGTCGTTGTGAATGAGCGAGTCGCCAGAAGTCTATAACTGGGGTTCGTACCATAGGATACGGACCTGCTCGCCAGCCAATCAGAGCGCAGGATTTGATGGAAACCGCACTGCTAAAAAAATTAACAGTTATTCCACGAATAACTGCAAATATAGCAAATATATTATCATAAATATATATTAGTTCTGGGCAGCACGGTGGTGTAGTGGTTAGCACTGTTGCCTCACAGCAAGAAGATTCTAGATTCGAGCCCAGTGGCCAGCGAGGGCCTTTCTGTGTGGAGTTTGCATGTTCTCCCCGTGTCCGCGTGGGTTTCCTCCGGGTGCTCCGGTTTCCCCCACAGTCCAAAGACATGCAGGTTAGGCTAATTGGTGGCTCTACATTGACTGTAGGTGTGAATGTGAGTGTGAATGGTTGCTTGTCAGCCCTGCGATAATCTGGCGACTTGTCCAGGGTGTACCCCGCTTCTCGCCCATAGTTAGCTGGGTTAGGCTCCAGCTTGCCTGCGACCCTGTAGAACAGGATAAGCAGCTACAGATAATGGATGGATGGATGGATGGATGGATATATTAGTTCTTATTCTGGTGGGTTGCGCCAGACTATCAATGCCTACAATATGGTGACAGAAACTCTAACCTGCACCAAATGTAGATCCATCCATGTGTCTTTGAGTCAGACTGTGCTTACACAACTGGACTTGGTTTGCAGATCAGAATTTCTAAGTCTGAAGAACCTCTTCAAGAGGCAAGAGTACTTCCTGCTGAACCCATGCCAGCATGACAGGAACATCAGTACCGGCTACTGTGGAGTAAAGCAGATCAGGCATGACAAAGGCAGACGGCCTCTAGTCAGCTCCCACACCCCATCATGCCAAAGAGGCCAGTGAAGACTCCCCCAGCACCAGAACCCCTTCTGACACCTCATAGCCTCACACCAACAGGACTAATACACATAGTCCTTCCTGTGCCGGTGGTTCAGGGCACCATCCCACAATTTGGTCCACCTACAGTGGCATGCAAAAGTTTGGGCACCCTTGCTGAAAATGTCTGTTACTGTGAATAGTTAAGTGAGCAGAAGATGAACTGATCACCAAAAGGCATAAAGGTAAAGATGAGACATTTCTTTTCAGCATTTTATGCAAGATTTGTGTATTATTTTTGTTTTGTACAATTGGAGAGTGAAAAAAGAAAAGGAACACCATGTGAAAGTTTGGGCACCCTAATACATTTGAGTTCTCAGGTAACTTTTACCAAGGTTCCAGACCTTAATTAGCTTATTGAGCTGTGGCTTGTTCAAATTCTTCGTTAGGAAAGGTCAGATGATGCAGATTTCAAAGCTGTATAAATTCTCTGACTCCTCAAACTTGTCCCTAAAATCAACAGCCATGGGCTCCTCTAAGCAACTCCCTCACATTCTGAATAATAAAATAATTGATGCTCACAAAGCAGGAGAAGCCTACAAGAACATAGCAAAGTGTTTTCAGGTAGCTGTTTCCTCAGATTGTAATGTTCTTAAGAAATGGCAGTTAACAGAAACAGTGGAGATCAAGGTGAGGTCTGGAAGATGAAGAAAACTTTCTGAAAGAACTGCTCGTTGGATTGCTAGAAAGGCAAATAAAAACCCCTGTTTGACTGCCAAAGATCTTCAGAAAGATTTAGCAGACCCTGGAGTGGTGGTGCACTGTTCTACTATGCAGCGACACCTGAACAAATATAACTTCATGGGAGAGTCATCAGAAGAAAACCGTTCCTGCGTCCTAGCCACAAAATTCAGTGTCTGAAATTTGCAAATGAACATCTAAGCAAGCCTGATGCATTTTGGAAACAAGTCCTGTGGACTGATGAAATCAAAATAGAACTTTTTGGCTACAATGTGCAAAGGTATGTTTGGAGAAAAAAGGGTGCCAAATTCCAGGAAAAGAACACCTCTCCAACTCTGAAGCATGGGTGTGGATCGATCATGCTTTGGGGTTGTGTTGCAGCCAGTGGCACAGGGCACATTTCATTGGTCGAGGGAAGCATGGATTCGAATAAATACCAGCAAACTCTGGAAGCAAACATCACACCATCTGTAAAAACGTTGAAGTTAAAAAGAGGACGGGTCCTACAATAAGACGATGATCCAAAACACACCTCAAAATCTACAATGGAATACCTCAAGAGGCACAAGCTGAAGGTTTTGCCCTGGCCCTCACAGTCCCCTGACCTAAACATCATTGAAAATCTGTGGATAGATCTCAAAAGAGCAGTGCATGCAAGACAGCCCAGGAAACTTGTAGAACTGGAAGCCTTTTGCAAGGACGAATGTGTGAAAATCCCCCAAGTAAGAACTGAAAGATTATTAGCTGGCTACAAAAAGTGTTTACAAGCTGTGATACTTGCCAAGGGGGTGTTGCTAAGAAATGACCATGTGAGGTGCCCAAACTTTTGCTTCAGGTCCTTTTCATTTTTTGGTATTTTACGCCTGTAAATGATGGAAATAAAAATGTAATCTTGCGGAAAATATTAAAGAAATGTCTCTTCTTTACCTTTATGCCTTTTGGTGATCAGTTCATCTTCTGCTCACTTAACTATTCACAGTAACAGACATTTTCAGTAAGGGTGCCCAAACCTTTGCATGCCACTGTACGTACCACCACAATGAAAGCTGGACCCACCCCCAAAAAAAGCATATCAGTGAACCGTGGAAGCAAATACACGCAAAAGGTGTGGCCGGTTCCACACCGCTGAGTTTGGACACAGCCAGTACTGCGGCAGAGTTTATTGCCCTCTTTCTGAATCTCTGCCAAAAAACCAGTGGTTGGAGGAAATGAGGGAAAAGTTTGCTAAATAATAATGCAGAACGTAGTGTAAATAGTTAATAGTTGGAAATAATAATTTTATTGTAAATAGTTTAAAATATTGTTTATTAAAGTAGTGATGTAGTATTCTGTTTACTGTTGCATGAAAATAAGTATTTATACATTTTAAGTCTACATTGTATTTGTTTTACTTTTCATGGTCTGTTTTAATTAAATCTTTGAAAAGTGTTTCTTGATACTTTTTTTCTGTGAACAAACAAAACTGGTGTGAAGCAGTGTACAAATACGTGTTTTAATGACAGTTTGTATAAAACAGCGCAAAACAACAACAGTAATAATAATATGGGGCGGCATGGTGGTGTAGTGGTTAGCGCTGTCGCTTCACAGCAAGAAGGTCCGGGTTCGAGCCCCGGGGCCGGCGAGGGCCTTTCTGTGCAGAGTTTGCATGTTCTCCCCGTGTCCGCGTGGGTTTCCTCCGGGTGCTCCGGTTTCCCCCACAGTCCAAAGACATGCAGGTTAGGCTAACTGGTGACTCTAAATTGAGCGTAGGTGTGAATGTGAGTGTGAATGGTTGTCTGTGTCTATGTGTCAGCCCTGTGATGACCTGGCGACTTGTCCAGGGTGTACCCCGCCTTTCGCCCGTAGTCAGCTGGGATAGGCTCCAGCTTGCCTGCGACCCTGTAGAACAGGATAAAGCGGCTAGAGATAATGAGATGAGATGAAATAATGAGATGAGATAATAATATGCCCAAGATTGACACAGTAACATGGTATGTTATTTACAAGTTAATTAACTTGACACTTGAAAAAACAAACAAACAAACAAACAAACAAACCCACCATGTTATGAAATAGGTGAAAATGAAACCGAGGAATTTACAGTTCTGGTAAATATAGGCAATGATTTCTGATATACATGAGAACATTCAGCAATGGAAAAACCCCATCCATGTCATGGGATGTGTCCTTGCAGTGGGCATTCTCGATCTGCAGGTAGGTGGGAGAAGAAAATTAAGACTTATCACACATATGTCCATGAACATGACACCAGCTCTGACCATCGGCGTCGCCAGGGGTATTTTACTGGGGCACGTGCCCCAGTATAGATCTGTAGTGCCCCAGTAAAAAAAATCCAGTGACGAAACGCTCTGAATTTTAAACTTGGGAATAGCTGCAATTTAATTAATTCATAACGTGGGGTAGGCTAACCGATGCGCGAAGAAGACCATCTACAATGCTTTTACATTGGTAGTTTTGGCTGGCCTCGCGCACACTAAGCAATGTGAAAAAAGTGTGCGCGTGACATGAGTAACATCTTGGTTGCTATGGGGACCGCAGACTCCAGCAGCCCTCAGATGCAATGAAATTCAGAGCAGGGGAAACCATCTCTCCGTGTTTTTCAACTGTTTACAGGTTAGTAGACAGTAATTCCACTGTCATTTTTGTAACACACACACACACACACACACACACACACACACACACACACACACACAGTGGTGCTTTTAGAGGCTTTTGGATTGTGTTTAGAGATGTTCAATGCTGAAAATGCGTGTGCTTACAAAGATATGTTTGGTGATTTAAAAGGTATCAAGTGTGAATACTGTTGGCCATTAAGTACTCTTGGTTGAGTTTAAAAACTCGGCAGTGTTGTATTGTATGTTAATATGTTCTTTTACAATATTACCAACAGTATAAGTATTACATTGCTATTATCACAAATGTTGCAAATATTCATACTGTTATTATTAAATGATTGACCTGGATTCAGTGTCCTCGTAATCATTTTGAGTTTTACAGCTCTAGTGACTAGTTTTAAGCAGGCCGTTTCTAAATATAAATATCAATATATAAATATATATTACATAAAATATAATATATATTACATAAAATGTAATATATATTATATAAAAAATATAAATATAAATATATAGTGCAAAATTTTTAGCTCGCGCGCTTCGCGCGCTCGCATACATTTCCTGTGCCCCTTTTGTGCCCCAATATGGTCTTGGGTCTAGTGACACCCCTGGCTCTGACAAAGGCAGCAGGAATTGATTAAGCCAGTAGTATTAGCTATCCAGTTACCATTACCACTGGCATATAACAAACAAACAAATAAATAAATAAAAATAAAATAACCTGGCGCACAGGAGAAACATCGCTTCACTGTGTCTCATCTCATCTCATTATCTCGAGCCGCTTTATCCTGTTCTACAGGGTCACAGGCAAGCCGGAGCCTATCCCAGCTGACCATGGGCGAAAGGCGGGGTACACCCTGGACAAGTCGCCAGGTCATCACAGGGCTGACACATAGACACAGACAACCATTCACACTCACATTCACACCTACGCTCAATTTAGAGTCACCGGTTAACCTAACCTGCATGTCTTTGGGGGAAACCGGAGCACCCGGAGGAAACCCATGTGGACAACATGCAAACTCCACACAGAAAAGCCCTCACCGGCCACGGGGCTCGAATCCGGACCTTCTTGCTGTGAGGTTACAGCGCTAACCACTACACCACCGTGGCTTCACTGTGTATTTTCTACCATCACTACTTCCTGCATCAATCTGTCGAGCTGACCAGAATATTGCCACCAAGTGTACCCAGAGGAACAGGAACTCGATCGACTGTGAGTGGCCACCAACAGTATATGCTGTGAACATAACAAAGTCCAACACCAAGCTCCATCTCTTTTCCTATATTCCTAGAACAAGTAGGATGTGGAACTCTCTACCAGCATCTGTATTTATCTCTGCTCCAAATATGGATGCATTTCTGAGAATTACTAATGCATACTTTTTGGACTTAAAGGAACAGTCCGCCGTACTTCCATAATGAAATATGCTCTTATCTGAATTGAGACGAGCTGCTCCGTACCTCTCCGAGCTTTGCGCGACCTCCCAGTCAGTCAGACGCAGTCAGACGCGCTGTCACTCCTGTTAGCAATGTAGCTAGGCTCAGCATGGCCAATGGTATTTTTTGGGGCTGTAGTTAGATGCGACCAAACTCTTCCGCGTTTTTCCTGTTTACATAGGTTTATATGACCAGTGATATGAAACAAGTTCAGTTACACAAATTGAAACGTAGCGATTTTCTATGCTATGGAAAGTCCGCACTATAATGACAGGCGTACTAACACCTTCTGCGCGCTTCGGCAGCGCATTGATATCTGAGCTCCGTATCAATGCGCTGCCGAAGCGCGCAGAAGGTGTTAGTACGCCTGTCATTATAATGCGGACTTTCCATAGCATAGAAAATCGCCACGTTTCAATTTGTGTAACTGAACTTGTTTCATATCACTGGTCATATAAACCTATGTAAACAGGAAAAACGTGGAAGAGTTTGGTCGCATCTAACTACAGCCCCAAAAAATACCATTGGCCATGCTGAGCCTAGCTACATTGCTAACAGGAGTGACAGCGCGTCTGACTGTGTCTGACTGACTGGGAGGTCGGGCAAAGCTCGGAGAGGTACGGAGCAGCTCGTCTCAATTCAGATAAGAGCATATTTCATTATGGAAGTACGGTGGACTGTTCCTTTAATTAAATAATGTTGTTGTCAAATGAATTAGTCACGATTGCTTATTTGTGATGCAATAGTCATGTGCATTGTCCCATAGGTCGCTTTTCATCAAGTTTGATGATGGCTCCATTAGGGCCTTGAATCACTTTAAAATAAATAAAATAAGGGCGGCACAGTGGTGTAGTGGTTAGCGCTGTCGCCTCACAGCAAGAAGGTCCGGGTTCGAGCCCCGTGGCCGGCGAAGGCCTTTCTGTGCGGAGTTTGCATGTTCTCCCCGTGTCTGCGTGGGTTTCCTCCGGGTGCTCCGGTTTCCCCCACAGTCCAAAGACATGCAGGTTAGGTTAACTGGTGACTCTAAATTGACCGTAGGTGTGAATGTGAGTGTGAATGGTTGTCTGTGTCTATGTGTCAGCCCTGTGATGACCTGGCGACTTGTCCAGGGTGTACCCCGCCTTTCGCCCGTAGTCAGCTGGGATAGGCTCCAGCTTGCCTGCGACCCTGTAGAACAGGATAAAGCGGCTAGAGATAATGAGATGAGATGAAATAAAATATAATAAAAATCCAAGCACTCTTGGGCGCCCTCTGGTGGCCACAGGAGCCCTAAGCAGGCGCTGAGTTCGCTTTTCTGCTTCAGTCTTCGGTTCGAGTCCCTCCCCGGTGTGTCCAAAGCATTTAAAAGCATTTCCCTACTTGTTTTCAGGCAGCTAGAAACACATTCATTGAACAGAAATGGACACAAAACATCCACATTTCTCTTTCTCTTCTTTGACGAACGAATGTTTCCCATCCTACCGTAATACAACAAGGAGCTGAAACTAAGACCGTAAAGCGATTGTTGTGTCGCGAAAAGAGCGTCTTGCTTTTTCACGACAACCGGAGCACACAGTGCCGTAAAGCGTTTCTCCTCAACACATGGGTGAGTTTTAAACGTGTCTGTTTGAATTGATCAGAATAACGCTTGTCTTTACATGAATGTGTCTTAAGTCTCAGATTTGTTGTATTTTCAGCCACCATTTCCTTCCTCTGATGAAGCTAAAGAATAAAACATTTATCCAGTGGTTATTAATAAAGTTTATATGTAGCATGGCTCGAGCTTTCAGCTAATGATAGTTGGGCTGCTGAAACAGTTCTGCCAGAAAATATGCAGGATGTGGATATTTACAGATATTTTTCAGTGTTTTACAAGAAATATTTCTCAGTGACATTTCATTATGTTGTTGTTTTTGTTTTGCAGTTTGGTTGGACACAATGGAGTCCAAACCAAGAAAGAAATCCTTCAACCTTAAAGATGGAAAGAAAGCTGGGTTTAAAGGGAAGGGTAAGAACACTTTATACACCCAGTCTGTGTCTTCAGAGACATTATTATTATTATTTGCTCAAGGTAGCATCAACCCTCCAGGCGTTTTTGTTTATTATTGTATCTAATTTATTTATAATTTATAAAATTCAAGTACCTGGGGTAGGGCTGGGCGATATGGCTGAAATCTGTATCACGATATAAGTGTTTCATATTGGTCGATATCGATAATTATTGAAACATTTTATGACCTATTTAAAATAAGGACCAGGAGGGAACAATACTAAATTCAAACATTTATTTTAAACTTAAACTTCCTCTGACAGCCAATAAGCAAGGAATGTCAACACGCATGTTCAATGTTACGATCACAACAAAAACTGAGCAATTATCAATAATAAAGTGCTTAAAAAACTCAAGTGTTATAAAAACATGAGCAAAGTGTTAAATGTAAACAGAGCAAAACCTGCTATGTGAGAAGGACTGTCATATTTTTAATTTTTTACTGCAAGTTTAGTGCAAAAAAAGTTCACCCTCTGGTGAATAACATTTAAAAACATAAATAAAAATATGCAGTGCTTTATAAACATAAAAGAAATTGAGTGAAACTGAGGTAGACTTAGACTGTACTTAAACTATTCAAGTATATTTTCATTGAAGGTTTAATAAAATAAAAATAGTGTTTTGTAAACATAGAAGAAATTAAAGTAAGACTGAGGTAGACTTAAGACTTTACATCTGTAACATCTGACCTTACTGACTTTTATCCACAATTTCCTCGCTCGTTCCGGCACTCATCTTTCTTTTCTTGGCCACGCTGTTTCTGGAAAAAAAATAAACACGACCACGAGACAACGAGATGGCGCAACCAAACCAATACTGTTACATGATTGGCTATCAGCGTGTCACTCCCTATGCGTTGCTAGGCACCAGAGGACGAGTGCCTTTGCTCATGCAACCAAGCTTGCTTCGCAACAACAGTTGATTGAAAGCGGACCTAAACCAGAGAGGGCTCTGGCTAACGCTTGTTTCTTGAAAAAAAAAAAATTCTATCGAAACGTTCTATCGAACGCATTTTCTATTGATATCAAGTATGTGTCTATCGCGATACGTATCGTTATCATTTTATCGCCCAGCCCTAACCTGGGGTCAACTGTGCAGGAAAATGGGGGGGGACTCCCTAAAGTGAATGACGCATGAAATGGAATGACAGGTAGTAAGTTTGAACAATAAATGGTCCCTTGTCATTCAGAATTTGAGCTTAAAGTATGTCATTCCACCTGGAAACGCTGTCATTCCATTTGTAAAAGGTGATATCACTGATAACATAACCTAAAAGTATGTCATTCCACTTAGAAACAATGTCATTCCATTTCATGAGCTGAAAGCATGTCATTCCACCTACATTTCAATCGTTATTCCATTTATAAGAATCTGAATGACAAGGGACCATTTATTGTTCAAATCACTAGCTGTCATTCGTCATTCCATTTCATGCGTCATTCACTTTAGGGAGTCCCAAAATGTGGGCTGCGATAGTGAGGTGAGAAAGAGAGTGCAGGCAGGGTGGAGCAGTTGGAGAAGGATTTCGGGAGTCATTTGCGATCAGAAAGTCCCAGCAAAAGCGAAAGGTAAGATGTATAAGACAGTAGTGAGACCAGCTGTGATGTACGGATTGGAGACCGTACCCTTAACGAAGAGACAGGAGGCAAAGTTGGAGGTGGCGGAGTTGAGGATGTTAAGGTTTGCGATGGGAGGTTGGACAGGATAAGGAACGACCACATCAGAGGGACAGCACATGTAGAGAGCTTGGGAATTAAGCTAAGAGAGATGAGACTGAGATGGTACGGGCACATGTGGGAAGGAGAATGTTGAGGATGGAGCTGCCAGGCACACGAAAACGAGGAAGGCCAAAGAGGAGATACATGGATGCGGTGAGAGAGGACATGAAAGTGGCAGGTGTGGTAGAGAAGGATGCGGAAGACAGGGAGCGATGGAGACGAAAGATCCGCTGTGGCGACCCCTAATCGGGAGCAGCCAAAAGAAGAAAAAGAATTGTATCTAATTTATTACATGGTTAATCAGGACATATTTCTGATGGAAATGCCTCTACACATTCCCCGTTGTGATTTTTCAAGCTGTCGATACATAACGGGTTAAAAAAATCATAAATAAAAGACTACGTTGTTCTGTGAAAACTCTTAGGCAAACCTGAAGGAAAGCCTGCTGGTAAACGTCCCTTTAAACCTCACAACTCGGACAAAAAGAAAACTTTTACAAAACCAGGAGGAAAAGGAGGACCAAAGAAATTCTTAAAGCGAAAGCCAACAGAAGGAAAGATGACCAAGAAGAGAAAACTGTCAGATGATCCTAAAAACTCAGACGAAGGTAGTTGGTGTTCTTTATTATTTTTAACAGTGTAATTTGTACAATTGAACGGTACACTGTAAAAAAGAATAGTTGAGAATGCTTGAAATTTCAAGGCAACCGTCTGCATTAAGAATTTTATGTTTTGCCAACGATGTATGCCCATGATAATCCAAACTATGATAACACTGTTATCTTTATTAAGAATTCTTAATTAAGTCAATTTTCAATTCCTCATTCTGCCAACATAGATTTCTCTTTTTGCTGAACAGTGGCATTCACAGTAGTACAAAAAGGCAATTGAGGTTATCACAAATTTTTTTTTGGATATTTTTTTGGGGCTTTTTTTACCTTTATTTGGATAGGACAGTGTAGAGACAGGAAATGAGCGGGAGAGAGAGACGGGGAGGGATCGGGAAATGACCTCAGGTCGGAATCAAACCCAGGTCCCCAGATTTATGGTATGGCGCCTTATCCACCTGAGCCACGACAACATGAACTTCAACCGGAGAGAGAACCACATTGCCCAGCCCTTGCATTTGGGAGAGGAAACCCCGTGTCTTGGTCATTAAGAGCATGCGCTGAATAAACACCTGTGGCAATTATGTATTTTCAATTCAGATTATTCACTATTGCATATTTACACATCGTTGAGGTGCACCCTATCAGTTTGATGTGGATTTTTCTGTTCGTTAATAATTATTCATATTTTCTTGTCCATTCAATTGTGAATATGGAATTACTTGAACAAAGTGTAATTCTATTTTTTAGAATTATCCACATCAAGAAAAATCCACATCAAACTGATAGGGTGCACCTCAGATGTGTAAATATACAATAGTGAATAATCTAAATTGAAAATACATAATTGTCACAGGTGTTTATTCAGCGCATGCTCTGAATGACCAAGACACGTGGTTTCCTCTCCCAAATGCAAGGGCTGGGCAATGTGGTTCTCTCTCCGGTTGAAGTTCATGTTGTAGTGGCTCAGGTGGATAAGGCGCCATACCATAAATCCGGGGGCCTGGGTTTGATTCTGACCTGAGGTCATTTCCTGATCTCTCTCTCTCCTGCCTATTTCCTGTCTCTACACTGTCCTATCCAAATAAAGGTAAAAAAAAAGCCCCCCAAAAAATTTGTGATAACCTCAATTGCCTTTTTGTACTACTGTGAATGCCACTGTTCAGCAAAAAGAGAAATCTATGTTGGCAGAATGAGGAATTGAAAATTGACTTAATTAAGAATTCTTAATAAAGATAAGTGTTATCATAGTTTGGATTATCATGGGCACATCGTTGGCAAAACATAAAATTATTAATGCAGACTGTTGCCTTGAAATTTCAAGTATTCTCAACTATTCTTTTTTACAGTGTATGGTCATTGTGGATGTGTGTGTTTATTTTGAACTGTGCAGGCTCGGAGGCAAAGAAACCCAAGTGGAATGAGTTTAAACAAAAGAAGAAAGAGTTAAAACAGAATCGACAACAGAACGATAAGAAAGAAACCTACCACATAGTGAACAGAGCCAAACAAGTGTGGGAGATGGTCAGAAGGTGAGCAGTTCTCTATTTCAAGGTCATTTGTGTGTGTAGTGTGTTTTAGTGCTGCTCGTTCTCTTTTTTTTTTTTTAAATATGATTTGCCTGCGACCCTGTAGAACAGGATAAAGCGGCTAGAGATAATGAGATGAGATGAGATTACAATATTGGGTTTTTGAGATCCTCCAATACTAATTTCCTCAAAGTGACTGTGACACATTCTCTACAAAATTGTATACATGCAAAAAAAAATTTAAAAATAATTTACAATAAGGGCTGGGTGATGAGACAGAAATATTACGGAATTTGGAATTTTAAACCTATATTTGTCACATGTACATTCAAGCACAATGAAATTCTTTCTCTGTATTTAAAGGGGAACTGAAGGGAAATTTTTTATCATCAAAATTCTATTTATCTCATTTTATAAAATATGCATTTCTGGCAGCTATTTTGTCGCTGCTATAGCAAGTTATGAGTGTTTGAAATATGCTCTGTAATACATCAGTCCATACGTCAAAGCAACGGCCGTAAACGGGATTCGTTGAGACCTGTGCGAGACTTCGTAGGACGGAAGTAAAACGTACAGCGGAAATCAAAGTGACCAACATCTGCCAACGTTGTCAAAAGACGCGCGCGCCCTCCTTTGAATGCTGACGTAATCAAGCCGGAAGTTTTCCCTGTGTCCGAAATCGCTCCCTACTCACTATATAGAGCACTATATACTGAGGACGCCATTTTGTAGCGCTGTCTGAAACCTTAGTGAGGATTATGTGGGAAATGCGCTCAGTATAATATGGATTTATCACAAAAATACACGCATGTATTTATTATTTTGAAAACCCATCAGCTGCCTGATCTGGCACGTTTTAATTGTGCGACAGTAATGACGTACATAGCAGCGCGACGGACTAGTCCTTATCCTGTCGTCTTTCCAGCTCTTCTCTACTCTACGTTGGTTTGAAGTCGTATGGAATGATCTCCATCGCTGATGAAGCTGGCAGATCTCGAAGTGAATCTAAATGGGAATGATACGGCGATCTGGCCGCTGTGTAAACGGTTTTCAAAATGGCGGCGCTGACACTTCACGTTTGAAGTCTTGCACAAGTCTCGTGAAGATCGCGCGGATAAGCGACGCCTGCGTGGACCATACGAACTACATTCAACATGGCTAAAAACCGAATAGGACGATAAGTGTAATATAAAATATATGCCAATATGAGTCACGATATAAGGTTAATAAAACCGAAAACGTAATCGAATAACACGTTACTTACGAAATAAAGCAAGTTTAAAAATGACTTCAGTTCCTCTTTAACCCACCTGAAGCAGTGAACATACCTGGGGCGGTTGGGGGTAGATGCCTTGCTCAAGGGCACTTCAGCCACTCCACTGTAGAAGGAGGGGAAAGTGCTGCTCATCAGGAACTTGCATTAGACTGCATCTTGTCACAGAGACGCGTGGTTTGAAAATACACTACCGTTCAAAAGTTTGGGGTCACTTTGAAATGTCCTTATTTTTGAAAGAAAAGCACTGTTCTTTTCAATGAAGATCACTTTAAACTAATCAGAAATCCACTCTATACATTGCTAATGTGGTAAATGACTATTCTAGCTGCAAATGTGTGGTTTTTGGTGCAATATCTCCATAGGTGTATAGAGGCCCATTTCCAGCAACTCTCACTCCAGTGTTCTAATGGTACAATGTGTTTGCTCATTGCCTCAGAAGGCTAATGGATGATTAGAAAACCCTTGTACAATCATGTTAGCACAGCTGAAAACAGTTTAGCTCTTTAGAGAAGCTATAAAACTGACCTTCCTTTGAGCAGATTGAGTTTCTGGAGCATCACATTTGTGGGGTCGATTAAATGCTCAAAATGGCCAGAAAAATGTCTTGACTATATTTTCTATTCATTTTACAACTTATGGTGGGAAATAAAAGTGTGACTCTTCATGGAAAACACAAAATTGTCTGGGTGACCCCAAACTTTTGAACGGTAGTGTAAGTCGTATACAAACACCAGTCAGTCAGAAGAATAAAAAGCCCTCGACACCGGAACCTGTGTTTTTTAGGTCTGTATTGGGTTGAAGAATCAACCATACAACTGTGTATTTTCAACTGTGTCTAAAAGTATACATTTGAGCTGCGACACACATCTAAGCTTTTGCGTAGTGAACAGATTACATTTCCACACACGTGTGTAACTCGCATCATTTGTCTGTGACTACACTGTGGTTGTTTTTGGCTGCAGGAAAGACTGTGACGCAGATAAGAGAGTAAAGTTGATGAAAGAACTGCAGGAGCTCGTGCGAGGCAAGATAAAGACGGTAAATATTGTTTTAGTTGTTCATGCTAACAAGACTGTATATGTTAGACAGAACGGCAGTAAGTGTTTATGCACTACCAAGCGCTTTGAGATTTTGGTTTTGTCCAAGATTGACACTTGGAAAAAGACCAAAGTTAAACTCGTAGAGATGGAGCATTCCCGCTGAATGAAGGCTGATAGAACATGTAATTTAAAAAAAAGCATATAATTTGATTTGCAGTTGCAGGAATAATTGCCAGCTTATGTTGTTCTAGATTGCGTTTGCTCATGACTCGACTCGAGTGCTTCAGTGTTTCATACAGTTTGGAAACGACAAGCAGCGACAAGAGATCTTTGATGAGCTCAAAGGTTGGTGTTCATGACCGCAGTATTTTAGCACATTGGGCTGATATTGTTTTTATAAATTGCATTTGATATATAATTTTTTTTTTTTTATTTGGCCCTCTTTGTCTAGATCACTTGGTGGAGTTGAGTAAATCCAGATATGCAAGGAACATTGTAAAGAAATTTTTAATGTATGGGTAAGTAACCATGTGACAGAACCACTGTGATTAGGCACAATATCGGGCACATATAGTACCAGGCAAAAGTTTGTACCCACCTTCGAATTCAACGTTTTTTCTTTATTTTTATGAATTAAAAGACACTTTTTCATGTCTTAAAGGTCCCATGGCATGAAATTTTCACTTTCTGAGGTTTTTTAACGTTAAAATGAGTTCCTCTGACCTTCTTAAGTCACCCCAGTGGCTAGAAATTTCATAATGTGTAAACCAAACTATGCCCAACATTTGAGAATAGCGCGTCAAAACGGCGCGTTGATAAACTCTTCCCTTTACTACGTCAGCAAGGGAAATGATCCCCCCCCCCGGATTCCCACCCACCGTATGAATTGCCCGCCCAGTTGTAGTGAGGAGACCATAGAGGACACAACAACATGGCACCACCTAAGCGAGCGAAACATGGAAATTGCGCTGTACATGGATGTGACAACACAGAAAGGAGTCTGTTTTTACTGCCGGCGGGAGAGCCCCTGAAGACGCAGTGGCTTAATTTTATTTACTCCAATAATACGCCGTCGAGTCTACCTAAGACGGTGTATGTTTGTCGGAAGCATTTTCCTGAGGAATGTTTCCACAACTTGGGACAGTACAGGGCAGGTTTTGCACATCAGCTGTCACTGAAGCCTGGGTCCGTACCAAGCATCCCTGCCGCATCAGCCACAAACACCGAACAAGTAAGTGTATAACTGGTCGTTTTGCCGTGTTTTAAAATCGGTGCGTTTGCAATGGCTACATTAGCTGTGCAGCTAACCGCTTCCTGCAGTTAGCCAGGTACTCTGCGCTACCTCTGTTATAATAGCCAATCAAAACAGTTTTTACAAAGACACCCACATTCTTTTTTTTAAGTCACTTGTTCATTTTATTTGTTTGTTTGTTCACTAAAAACCCAAACATTTGTTGAATTTATTTTATTTCCTCGCGTCGCACCTTAATGACGTCAGCGCACGGTATTTTTCCCTGATTCTGGGCCGGGGTGTCGTGAGTGGCAGAGCAGCTCCATCGCTGCGATCCATTGAAAGTCAGCCCTAGATCCAATCTTTTGTCGGGAGCCGAGGTCGCGCGGGTGGCCCTCCAGCGGCACCGGCCGCCCGTGGAGGCAGCGGTTCTCTCAGGGGCGAGTTGGGGGGGAGGAAACGGCAAAGTCCCCACTCCTCCATGGTAAAACTGCTCAAAACTGCCGACGGGAGAGTTTTACCATTTTTTTAGACAGGGCGGACAGACCAGGGCATTCGCCCGCCTGGCCGTGCCCGACGAGGAGCGCTCTCGGCCGGCTTGGGAGGCAGACGGCAGCCCCCCATGGCACGCCCCCACCCTCTACCCTTCCCCGCCTCCATGCTTCTCATTAGCAAAACAACGCACTGGGAAAAGGGCTGAAATGGGGCTTTCTTCCAGGAGGCTATATCTACGTTCCGAGGGTTCATTTCGAGAAAGGCTGCGGATATAACATCCGGAAGCCTCCACGATCCCGTTTAAAGCATCAACAAACCACCATGCCATGGGTCCTTTAAAGTATTAATGGTCTTCTGTCGTTTCTCTTGACTTGGTGCGTATCCTGGACCAATTTCTTTTTTTATTTTTATATGAAAGTATGTCCCTTTACACACTCATCCAGAATAGTAATTTTGCACAAGACCTTTCTGTTTACAACAGGAAAAAATAAAATAAAACACGTCTGGAAAAATCCCAAGGGAGTCTGGAGCCTGATTCGTGACGTCACCTGCGGAAGCGCCAGCAAGCTGCGAGAACTTTGCACGGTTTCAGTGCACAGCCTGTGTAGACCAAGTTTAGCAGCTAGGGATTTTGCATTGAAATATGGAATTGTCACCTGAGTGCAATGTGGGAAACGATGAGTACTAATCCCATCATGATTGGTGTTGCTACACCCTCCTACGATACATCTGTTAACCATTTTAATAATTACATGATAATGTTGAGAAATTTGCAGAAAACCACCAGGTCATTTTCTCATAAACAAACCAGCGCTGATGTAGGATTCAGAGGGAGGCGTCCCGCACGTGACGTCACGAAAATCAATGTTTGCCGGGAAATCCAAATGCCAAGTTTTTTCAGAGACGGACCAATTCGCCTCAAATGGCTTGATTTCAACTGAATTTTTCTGGTATTGTGCAAGGTAAAAACAATTGCACAAAATGCAAAATCTGACAGATATTTGACCAAAGTTTAATATAAAATAGGAGAATTACAACCCCGATTCCAAAAAATTGGAACAAAGTACAAATTGTAAATAAAAACGGAATGCAATGATGTGGAAGTTTCAAAATTCCATATTTTATTCAGAATAGAACATAGATGACATATCCAATGTTTAAACTGAGAAAATGTATCATTTAAAGAGAAAAATTAGGTGATTTTAAATTTCATGACAACAACACATCTCAAAAAAGTTGGGACAAGGCCATGTTTACCACTGTGAGACATCCCCTTTTCTCTTTACAACAGTCTGTAAACGTCTGGGGACTGAGGAGACAAGTTGCTCAAATTTAGGGATAGGAATGTTAACCCATTCTTGTCTAATGTAGGATTCTAGTTGCTCAACTGTCTTAGGTCTTTTTTGTCGTATCTTCCGTTTTATGATGCGCCAAATGTTTCCTATGGGTGAAAGATCTGGACTGCAGGCTGGCCAGTTCAGTACCCGGACCCTTCTTCTACGCAGCCATGATGCTGTAATTGATGCAGTATGTGGTTTGGCATTGTCATGTTGGAAAATGCAAGGTCTTCCCTGAAAGAGACGTCGTCTGGATGGGAGCATATGTTGCTCTAGAACCTGGATATACCTTTCAGCATTGATGGTGTCTTTCCAGATGTGTAAGCTGCCCATGCCACATGCACTAATGCAACCCCATACCATCAGAGATGCAGGCTTCTGAACTGAGCGCTGATAACAACTTGGGTCGTCCTTCTCCTCTTTAGTCCGAATGACACGGCGTCCCTGATTTCCATAAAGAACTTCAAATTTTGATTCGTCTGACCACAGAACAGTTTTCCACTTTGCCACAGTCCATTTTAAATGAGCCTTGGCCCAGAGAAGACGTCTGCGCTTCTGGATCGTGTTTAGATACGGCTCCTTCTTTGAACTATAGAGTTTTAGCTGGCAATGGCGGATGGTACGGTGAATTGTGTTCACAGATAATGTTCTCTGGAAATATTCCTGAGCCCATTTTGTGATTTCCAATACAGAAGCATGCCTGTATGTGATGCAGTGCCATCTAAGGGCCTGAAGATCACAGGCACCCAGTATGGTTTTCTGGCCTTGACCCTTACGCACAGAGATTCTTCCAGATTCTCTGAATCTTTTGATGATATTATGCACTGTAGATGATATGTTCAAACTCTTTGCAATTTTACACTGTCGAACTCCTTTCTGATATTGCTCCACTATTTGTCGGTGCAGAATTAGGGGGATTGGTGATCCTCTTCCCATCTTTACTTCTGAGAGCCGCTGCCACTCCAAGATGCTCTTTTTATACCCAGTCATGTTAATGACCTATTGCCAATTGACCTAATGAGTTGCAATTTGGTCCTCCAGCTGTTCCTTTTTTGTACCTTTAACTTTTCCAGCCTCTTATTGCCCCGTCCCAACTTTTTTGAGATGTGTTGCTGTCAGGAAATTTCAAATGAGCCAATATTTGGCATGAAATTTCAAAATGTCTCACTTTCGACATTTGATATGTTGTCTATGTTCTATTGTGAATACAATATCAGTTTTTGAGATTTGTAAATTTTTGCATTCCGTTTTTATTTACAATTTGTACTTTGTCCCAACTTTTTTGGAATCGGGGTTGTACATTGATCTCGCTCTGCTCGATGGCTATCAGCTCTTGTATGACTCAGTTTTGTGGAATAACTGTTAAATATGCTCTAAATAAAGTGCGCCTAAATCCTTTTTATCCTTAGACACATTATCTTCCTTTGTCAGAGCACAGAAGGATCAGAAGCAGTGCACTTCCTTATCCAAGCTTCCATCTTTTAGATTTCCTCACTGGCTTGATGGGACTTCATTAGTCATTAATCACTAAAACGTTTGTTAGACAGTGAAGGCTCCTTGAGGATTTACTGTTTATAAGCCTCAGCTTTGTCCAGTGATGTTTCACACACCAACTGAAAGCAGGAGATTGGGCAGCGTTCACATGAAAGTGCAGCAAAATTGAAAATATCAGGCTGGGTATTATGATGAGTGTCCAGGTAAAGACACATCTGTGTCGCATATGAAGCATAAAATAACAGTTGATTAAACTGGAGGAAGAGGAGTCCGAAACTGAAAAGAATGGAAAAAGTAGACTGCGTAGATTTTATATGGTCAGCGTGAGAATGATTAAACTCTGTGCTCCATCAGGAACAAGAAACAGGTGGCGGAGGTGATGGTGGCCTTTAAGGGGAAGGTCAGACAGATGCTCAGACACTCTGAGGCTTCGTCTGTGGTTGAGTACGCTTACAACGACAAGGCCGTCCTGTCCCAGAGACTCATGCTTACAGAAGAGCTTTATGGAAACACGTTCCAAGTTTGCAAGGTAGCAATATTTTCAGGCTTCTGTTTCATGTTCCAGTCACTTATGGCTCTTGGTTTAGAGTTAATTGACCCCTTGGGAGATAGTAACAGCAGGATTTTGTTTCCAGTCCTCAGTATGTCCTACGATAGAAAAGGTCCTGGAGAATAATCCCGATAAAGTCGAGAGCATCATGGAAGAAATGAAGCAGATCCTCACACCTATGGCTCAAAAGTAAGTTTGATTAATCGGTGACTGTTCAGTGGATTCATGTCCTGTGCCATTCGTAAAGTGGGCAGGGTTCATTTAGAGTGAGGACTGCGTGTCTCCAAACAAGGCTGTCAATCAAGTGTGTACGTTACAATATTAGGCCACGCCCATGAATTCAGCTGATGTTTTTGTGTGTTTTTATTATTTCTTTTCTGTTTTTTACTTTACTTTTTTTTTGGTTTCTTTCACTCAAGTGTGGACATTAGATTAAAAGGCCACACCCACCACAACAGTTTTTATCCCCCGCTGGCCGAAAGGCCCGAAGGGGGATTATGTCATGACGATGTCCGTCTGTCCGTCCCAGGAAGGGTACTCGCCTTCTGAAATCAACTCCTCTCACAATTTTTTGGAGGAATTTCACGAAAGTTGACAGGATTCTTTGTTATATATCGGTAATACGCATATTGCAATTTCATTCAATTCAGTCGCATTTTACCAGAGTTATGGCCCTTGATTACCAAACTTGTACTTTGACAATTTCATGAGGGTGTGCTTGCCTTCTGAAATGAACTCCTCTCACAATTCTTGGAGGAATTTCACGAAACTTAGGAAAAAGGCTTTGTTATATGTTGGTAATACACATATTGCATTTTAGTTCAATTCGGTCGATCTCTCCTCCCCTCCCAGAGTTAGGGCCCTTGATTACCAAACTTGTACTTTGACAATTTCATGAAAGTGTGCTCGTCTTCTGAAATCAACTCCTCTTACAATTTTTGCAGGAATTTTCCGGAACTTTGCAAAAGGCTTTGCTATATGTTGGTAATGCGCATATTACAATTTCGTTCAATTTGGTCACGTTTCACCAGAGTTTTGGCCCTTGATTACCAAACTTGTACTTCGACAATTTCATGAGGGTGTATTAAGCACTTATAGCATAGATATAGTTGCCAGCAGGGGATATCATGCTCTCAGAGCACTCTTGCTAACCCTTTGGTGACTGACCCCTTGAAAATGGTTCCTCCAGGAACCATGACGTTTCAGTTGTCAAGACAACGGAAAAACTAAAATACAAATACAAGAGCATTTTGTTTTGTGCACAAGAGCATTGTGACGTATCTTTCTGTTTTTGTATTTTAGTTTTTCCGTTGTCTTGACAACTGAAACGTCATCGTTCCTGGAGGAACCATTTTCAAGGGGTCAGTCACCAAAGGGTTAAATTAGTCAAGTCAGCTAATGGTGTGGGTGGGTGTTTTTTTTTTTTGGGGGGGGGGGGGGGGGGGGGTGTCTTTTTTTTTCGTATTATGTTTACCTTTGCTAATGTTTTTGAAGGAGGTTATGTTTTTGCCTCTGTTTTGTTTGTCTGTTCCCAACATAACTCAAAAAGCAGTGATTGGATTTTGATGACATTTGGAGGAAAGGTGAGCCATGGACCAAGAAACAATTGATTAGATTTTGATGCAACTCCGGATACGTACAGTATGTGGATCTAGGATTTATTTTGTCTGTTACCAACGTAACTCAAAAAGTAGTGAACAGATTTGGATGAAATTTCGTGTACAGCTTTAGGGCGTATTCACACCTACGTTGTTTGGTCCGGACCAAACGAACCAAATTTCCCTTGGTCCGGACCTTTTGGGTTGGTCTGAATACAAACCACCGAACTCTGATCCGGCCCAAACAAGCGGACCGAGACCGAGCTGCAAGGTCGGACTCGGTCCGGACCAAAGGAACCCTGGTGCGGATCTTTTGGAGGTGTGAAAACAGACCGGACCTAATCCGACAGTTTTGCTTTTTTGTACCTCGGGAGCTTCCGTTGTTTGTCGAGCATTATGGGAAACAGAGTCTTGACACTCCACCGCAAAGTGCAAACACTGTTTCGGTTGTCAAGGGAACCTTACAACAGTCGTTCAGTCACCAGTGGTAGGCGAATACAAAAAATGAGTAGGGGGCAAACGTGGGCCGAGGAAGAAACGCGTACCCTTGTGGATATATGGGCAGATGTCCACATATCTGAGCTTTTGGAGAGAACACACAAAAATGCCGACGTGTTTGCTGTATTCAGTGAGAAAATGAAGGAGAAGGGGTTCACGCGCTCCCCAGAACAATGTCGGCTAAAAGTGAAGAAACTCCGTCAGACCTACATTAAAATCAGGGACATTCTTTCAAAAAGTGGCGGTACTAGCGACGCAAAAAAGAAATTCATCTATTACGATGACCTGGATACTATTCTGGGGTCAAAATATAATTGAGGCGTGGCTTTGTTGACAGATTTTGGTCCGCTTACTAAAATGTACAGTGTGAAAGCGAACCGCACCAAAATGAAAAAATAAAAAAAACATTTGGTTCGGATCAAAGCAAGTGAACTATCGAACTATCCTGGTCTGAATACACCCTTAGTATTCTCTTAGGTTCAAGCAGTTTTGATGTTGATCCGGATCAGGATCCAGATTTTGGATCCGGATCAATTTTTTATCATCAAGATAACTCAAAAAGTAGTGGATGGATTGTGATGAAATTTGGCATGTAGCTTTGTCCTAACCCAGCTTCGAACTGGTTAACTCTTGGAAGTGATCTGTATCTTTTTTCTGGATTCTGGATCCAGAAAAGTGTAATAGAGTAAGTATAGATAGACCTCCTTGGACTCAAGATCACATGATCTGAAATGGGTAAACACAGATAGAAAATGGCGGTCTCTAATAGCTCTACTAGTGCAGCCAGAGATGATACAATTTGGACAAAAAAAAAAAACCCACAATAAAATAAAAGTGTCCACGATTACTATCACAATTCATCTTTCAAAGTGTGGTAAATGGAAGATGTCAATGCTACAGTGCACACAACTACTAAACAATGCAAATTCGTTTGTAAATTTAATAATTTATCTTCTGAAGTCTTTTATCGGTCGGAAAAGAATGAAATGATGGACTACTATCAGTTGAATTGTTATTGCAGCCATAAGGTTTTCGAGGAGAGTTTTTATTTCGTCCTCAGTTGGTTCAGCAACGTGCTCCGCCATTTTGTTTTTCTCTACTCACGGTATATGAGCCTAGTTGTAGAGTAGCCAATCGGAGCACGCAATTGCTGATATCCAATGAATGTGGATATAATAAGTCCAGATATATGGTGGCTGGCAGGAGCTGCTGCTAATCGGAAGGGAGAGAGAGAGAGAGAGACAGCCAGCAAGAGTCCAAAATTATGTTATAAGAGGAAAGTGGAGTTGATTGAGTTTTTAGTTTTTCTTGCTGAACAGATAAAACCGTTATTATATATTTATTTGTTGTCTAATTTGGTGGGAAGCTAGAAAATGATGGATGATGGTTGATTTGATGTTGGGTAGTTAAACATGGGCACTGCAGCTGGATCAGGTAGTCAGAGTAAGCGCCGATGTTAGCGAAAGGACAAGATGTTCTTGGGAGATTTTTCTCAATTATCTGCTACTCTGGTAACTGTGATGGTCACACTGATGTGCACAATGAATACCGACTAATCCTGACACGTGAATAAACCTGGATGTGCCAGCTTGGTGTGCATTTTGGGACGCAGCCTTGAATTCTGTCTGAATGGGTAAATTAACGTGCACAGTGGAGGAAGAGTTAGTACAACCCATGCTTCAGAATGTTCCTCCGCGAAATAGCACCAGAGACGATGACATGCCAGAATCTTACATGCTGGAGCATTAAATCCAACACTCAATTTCGGAATCATTTTTAATAGTTAAATATTTTGCTTTCCAGTCTATTAACATTTGTGTAATTCTGTCGAATCTGCTTGTTTTTTCTTGAACAGAGAAGCTGTCATTAAACACTCACTTGTCCACAAAGTGTTCCTCGACTTCTTCCTCCACGCACCAGACAAACAGAAAACAGTAAGAAATCAGTCCATATGAAGAGCAATTGCATTTAAATTCATACAGTCTGTATATAATGCACAGTTCAGAATTTGTACAGATCCGTGTTAAATCTGCATTGCAGGAAATGATCGAGTCTATAAGGGAATCGGTGGTGTATATGGCGCACACACATGATGGTGCGCGTGTAGCTATGCACTGCTTGTGGCACGGAACAGCCAAGGTGAGCTCTCACTGCCTCTGAAATCCCGTACGAGGGAGAAGTCAGAGATTTACCTCTTTTCTTGTTATACTGCATTGTTCTAAGTGTGTGTGTGTGTGTGTGTGTGTGTGTGACCTGTATTTCAGGACAGGAAGGTTATTGTGAAAACCATGAAGACGTACATGGCGAAGTTTGCGATGGTAAACTGAGGTTTTATACAGCAGCATTGCACAATAAGTTTGCTCAGTGACGGGCAAAATAATAACCAGCTTTTTATTTTCAGTATTGAAATAATTGTCATGACAATTATTTAGCTAGTTTTTGCTACAAATGACTGCGTATTGCACCATATCATTTTATGTTTCTCTTATATACAGTGGGGCAAAAAAGTATTTAGTCAGCCACCAATTGTGCAAGTTCTCCCACTTAAAAAGATGAGAGAGGCCTGTAATTTTCATCATAGGTACACTTCAACTATGAGAGACAGAATGGGGGGAAAGAATCCAGGAAATCACATTGTAGGATTTTTAATGAATTAATTGGTAAATTCCTCGGTAAAATAAATATTTGGTCACCTACAAACAAGCAAGATTTCTGGCTCTCACAGACCTGTAACAACTTCTTTAAGAGGCTCCTCTGTCCTCCACTCGTTACCTGTATTAATGGCACCTGTTTGAACTCGTTATCAGTATAAAAGACACCTGTCCACAACCTCAAACAGTCACACTCCAAACTCCACTATGGCCAAGACCAAAGAGCTGTCAAAGGACACCAGAAACAAAATTGTAGACCTGCACCAGGCTGGGAAGACTGAATCTGCAATAGGTAAGCAGCTTGGTGTGAAGAAATAAACTGTGGGAGCAATTATTAGAAAATGGAAGACATACAAGACCACTGATGATCTCCCTCGATCTGGGGCTCCACGCAAGATCTCACCCTGTGGGGTCAAAATGATCACAAGAACGGTGAGCAAAAATCCCAGAACCACACGGGGGGACCTAGTGAATGACCTGCAGAGAGCTGGGACCAAAGCAACAAACGCTACCATCAGTAACACACTACGCCGCCAGGGACTCAAATCCTGCAGTGCCAGACATATCCCCCTGCTTAAGCCAGTACATGTCCAGGCCCGTCTGAAGTTTTCTAGAGAGCATTTGGATGATCCAGAAGAGGATTGGGAGAATGTCATATGGTCAGATGAAACCAAAATAGAACTTTTTGGTAAAAACTCAACTTGTCGTCATGTTTGGAGGAGAAAGAATGCTGAGTTGCATCCAAAGAACACCATACCTACTGTGAAGCATGGGGGTGGAAACATCATGCTTTGGGGCTGTTTTTCTGCAAAGGGACCAGGACGACTGATCCGTGTAAAGGAAAGAATGAATGGGGCCATGTATCGTGAGATTTTGAGTGAAAACCTCCTTCCATCAGCAAGGGCACTGAAGATGAAACGTGGCTGGGTCTTTCAGCATGACAATGATCCCAAACACACCGCCCGGGCAACGAAGGAGTTGCTTTGTAAGAAGCAATTCAAGGTCCTGGAGTGGCCTAGCCAGTCTCCAGATCTCAACCCCATAGAAAATCTTTGGAGGGAGTTGAACGTCCGTGTTGTCCAGCGACAACCCCAAAACATCACTGCTCTAGAGGAGATCTGCATGGAGGAATGGGCCAAAATACCAGCAACAGTGTGTGAAAACCTTGTGAAGACTTACAGAAAACGTTTGACCTCTGTCATTGCCAACAAAGGGTATATAACAAAGTATTGAGATGAACTTTTGTTATTGACCAAATACTTATTTTCCACCATAATTTGCAAATAAATTCTTTAAAAATCAGACAATGTGATTTTCTGGATTTTTTTTTTCTCATTTTGTCTCTCATAGTTGAGGTATACCTATGATGAAAATTACAGGCCTCTCTCATCTTTTTAAGTGGGAGAATTTGCAGAATTGGTGACTGACTAAATACTTTTTTGCCCCACTGTATTTAAGTTATTCCATGAAATCGAGTCGTACACGAGCTGATAGCCGATGAGGCGCGTAGCACCGAGTCAGCTATAAGCCATGTACGACGAGATTGAATGGAATAACTGTTTTGTTCTATCCACATTCACTGGATTTTAAGAAATGGGGCATTTTTATTTTTTACAAATTCAATAAACAAAAGCTTTATACAAAACGTCTGACAAAATCATTTCCGGCAAACAAACCGGCGAAATGACCGTATCAATTTGTGAAAAATGCTATAATAATAATTCTTAAAAAAATAAAAAGTGACATTCTTACCATCAAATGCTTTCATTCCATATTTTGTCGGTTTTGCTTTTTTGGGGTTTTGTTTTCGAGGAGAGTTTTTAATTTCGTCCTCGGTTGATTCGGCAACACGCGCCGCCATTTTGTTTTTCTCTACACACTGTATAGAGATCTTGCAGTCACGTGACCGGAAAGTACACAGCCGCCATCTTGTCGGTAAAAAACACCGCTGAATACTGCTGCACTCGTGTACAAAAAGGATAAATTTCAACCGACGGACTACACGGCTCATTTTTCTAATGAACAGATAACTAGATATATGTCTAAAATAAACGACCTACAGATTAGTGACCCTTATCGCTTACCGGACGTAGTTTTCACGACCGTGTCAGTGGATATGGAACTGCCAGAGGTGGAATACCCAGATGTGTATAATTACCTCATAAACTTTCCCTCGCTGTTCAGTGGTGAAGCACTGCGTGCTTATAAATCTCTGGACAGTTATCTTTACAGAAATTCAGGATTTGTCAGCCGCCCTCAGATGTGGCATCTTGTAAACAAGAAAATAACAATCCTCATTGGACGGGTAAGTCACTTAAGTATTACTAGTACTGATACTAGATATATCAGTAGTACCTAGTATAGCACTGACCAGCCGATTATAGAATAGAATAAGGTAATTCCAGGTGTAATTCCAAATCGTCCGTCTTGTTTACCATGGATCTGGCGTTGGAGAGATAGAGGCTTGGCAGTGGAGGTTTGAGTGGCTGTTTTCTGAGCTTAGTCAACAGGCCGGCTCTGCAGCCTCGCTTTTGCTTCCTCTCCCGACGCCGCCTCCTTCGCCTGCCAGACCCGATAACAATCCACGGAGACCCCGCTGGTCTCGCTGTGTCGTCCGGAATGTTGTGCATGCGATGGAAATCGCTACAAACCGTCATTTTCTGCTGGAAACCAATGTCCAGTAAGTCCATACGGTTGTAGTGGATATTGAAGTCCGGTACAGACGATCAACATGCAGAAATACACACAAAAAACATAAAAAACGTGCACAGGTAGGGAGAGCTTGTAGCCGCAGCCGTTGTAGTAGAATTGTATATAGTAGGGTTTTCCAGAAGAAAAGGTAGAAGTAGAAGCAGAAGGCGGAAATATGGCGTTTGACCGACAAGATGGCGTCTGTTACAATCTGGATCGGCTGTGACGTCACATGCAAGATCTCTATATGAGCTGATAGCCTAGTAGTAGAGTAGCCAATCAGAGCGTGCGATTGCTCGTATCCAGTCAATGTGGATAGAATAATGTGGATTATCCATTTTGTTATTTGAACTTAGCAGTTCGTGACTCTGATGCTCTGTTTCACAGGGAGAATTCGGACACTTGGTGCTGCTCGCAGCCTTCGACTGCATCGATGACACCAAACTTGTCAAGCAAGCAATTATATCAGTGAGTGCTTTAAATTTTCATGGACACAACATGATTCTGGTCATTAATCATTGAAGGCCATTCATCAGGTGTTTTTTTTTTTTTTAAAGCCTCTTTTTCCTGAAGGCTCAGGGAATCTGTCTGTAATATTGTGATTCTGGCGGAGAGCTTTATTAGAGATTGCACATGTATTAGATTTTGAAGACTTTTCAGATCTCCTGTTCCTGAGATCAAGTAAAAACAAATGAAAAAAACATGCACAATTTTGATGAACGTCAACGGATGGGGTTTTGTAATTCCCAGGAGCTGGTGAGTTCCCTGGCAGAGGTCTTGCATAATAAATACGGCAAGAAGGTGCTGCTGTATTTGCTCAGCCCTCGAGACCCAGCTCACCTGTTACCTGAAATGGTGCAGCTGCTGGAGAAGGGGGACGGCAATGCCCATAGGTCGGTCTCTCTCAGTTTCTCACACACACGCACACCTAATTTATTGGCTCCTGTCTACATGATCCTCCAGTACAATTTCTTTTCAAATACCGGGGTGATAGCGTTCTGGCGCCGCGCCGGATTTCCGGCGTACCGTGGCTGGGGAAAAAAAAAAAAAATCTAGTTCGCCCATCATTCTGAGATGTGCAGATAGACAGTAAAGGGAATTCCGAATTCCCTTTACTGTCTATCTGCGCATCTCAGAATGACACAGGACAATGGGCGAACTAGATTTTTTTTTTTTTTTCCCCAGCCACGGTACGCCGGAAATCCGGCGCGGCGCCGGAACGCTATCACCCCTGCAAATATAATAATCTACAATTTTTAAAACAAGATGAGATCTTTCTTCACTAATAACTGAAAAAGTCATGATTTCTATATGGAAAACAATACTAAAAAAACCAAAACACTCTAACAGGACATGCTGTAGAACCAAAAGTCCAGGAGGTGGAGCGGGACCTGATCTAACTCCTCAGCTAACCCCAACCCTTAACCCTAACACACCAGACACTGTACAATAGCCTGAAACACACCTAGTTTTCTCCATCCCCTGGTCTTTTGGTGTGACTTTGCCCAGATAGGAGGAGCTGGATCAGGTCTGACTCCACCCCATCGACTTTTGGTTTGTTAGTGAGGAGTCCTTGATTTATATAGGTATCATAAAGAGAGTGTTTAATATAACATACTGGAATAAGAACCAATTCCTGTACTGGAGACAAGCTTGTAAGTTAAACCTGGTTTTAACATCTTATGGCTAATACATTGTTTGTTCTGTAGTAAAAAGGACGTGGCAGTGAGGAGGCGAGAACTCTTGGAGGCCGTGTCACCTCCTCTGCTACAGTACCTGTGTGAGAACACGCGCTCCATGGTGATGGATAAAGCCTGCAGCGTGGCAGTCAGTGACATCCTAGGAGCCGCCGTCGGTGACCTCCGACCTGCCATGGAAGCCGTAGCGCAGCTGGCAGCTGAAGACTTTGTGGCCGGTGGTGTGGAAGGACAGGTGTGTTTATGAAAGTGTAATTAAGGTTATGGAATATCCAGGCTTTTAGTACAGTACTGTCCAATTAGATTTGTGCTCAGAAATTTAAATGTATAATTATTTTGATGTTTGTTTCAACATGAATAATTGGATAAATAGATAATTGGGTTCTAATATGTGACATAAACCTATGGTATACACTACCGTTCAAAAGTTTGGGGTCACTTTGAAATGTCCTTATTTTTGAAAGGAAAGCACTGTTCTTTTCAATGAAGATCACTTTAAACTAATCAGAAATACACTCTATACATTGCTAATGTGGTAAATGACTATTCTAGCTGCAAATGTCTGGTTTTTGGTGCAATATCTCCATAGGTGTATAGAGGCCCATTTCCAGCAACTCTCACTCCAGTGTTCTAATGGTACAATGTGTTTGCTCATTGCCTCAGAAGGCTAATGGATGATTAGAAAACCCTTGTACAATCATGTTAGCACAGCTGAAAACAGTTGAGCTCTTTAGAGAAGCTATAAAACTGACCTTCCTTTGAGCAGATTGAGTTTCTGGAGCATCACATTTGTGGGGTCGATTAAATGCTCAAAATGGCCAGAAAAATGTCTTGACTATATTTTCTATTCATTTTACAACTTATGGTGGGAAATAAAAGTGTGACTTTTCATGGAAAACACAAAATTGTCTGGGTGACCCCAAACTTTTGAACGGTAGTGTAAATATACCAATTAAAAAAAATTATTAAATGATACAAGAATCAGAACAATTATAAGGAGGAGACGTAGCTTCGTACTCTTCAGAGCTAATACTTTCCTTGTGTCCGAAATCACTCACTCGTTCGCTACTCCCTATATAGGGAATTACTGTATAGAGAACTATATAGTGAGCTCATTGGTAAAATGAAAAAACGCTTTCGGACACTAGTCCGTCGTGCTGGTATTTACGTCATTACTGTCGCACAATTAAAACGTGCCAGATCAGTCGGCTGGTGGGTTTTCAAAATAATAAATACATGCATGTACTTTCGTGATAAATCCATATTATACTGAGCGTATTTCCGACATTAATAAATACAAAGCACCTGCATCTTTCAGTTCTTTTAAATCAAGGCTGAATACTTTCTTTCTTCTTTGCCACTTTCTTTCTTCTTTGCCGCTGTCTTTTATTAAATTGAATTTGAGACTTTTAATTTGATTTCTTTCAGCACGACTGCAATGCATGATGGGATATATTGCTTGGTTAGTGACCGTCGGTTGTACACTACTTTTTGTGATGCATTGTGGGATACTTTGAGTGCACTGTACAGGGTGTAAATAATCCTCACTAAGGTTTCGGATAGCACTACAAAATGGCATCGTAACTCTATAGTGCCCTATATAGTGAGTAGGGAGCAATTTTGGACACAGAGTTTCGGATTAAAATCATGAATCATGTTGTATCACATCAGAACACATGCAGATTGTATTTAATCGTAGGCCACTTAAAAAAATATATAAAAAATAGATTGCTTGGATTGAGAAATCCGTTGTATTGTCATAAATGGAGTAATGCACATCACTGTTTAAAAAAAAAAAGTACTTCAAGTAAGTTATATTAAATAGAATTAAATCTTTATGGCCAAAGTCAAAATCTCCCACCTTTTCTTTTTTCTAGCTGCACATGGCCGAACACCCTGCTGGTCATCTTGTGCTGAAATGGCTGATTGAGCAGGACTCTAAGATGAAAGCATCCGAGCGAGAGGGTAAGGGTGTAATGTCTCTATACATTATTACAGTATTGTAGTTGTGACTGCTTTAGCCTTAGAAATTCAAATAGTGAAAAAAAAATAATAATAAAAACCTCACCTTCAAGTTTTGAAATATATTGAGTTGTGATTTATAATTTGTGACACTGCTATAATAATAATAATAATAACTAGATAGAGACTGTGACTAAAGTTACAGTAATTTGCGCTAGTCGTTACAAACCGGGATGTCTGGTCACTGTACCCTATAGATCCGGAATGGTAAGAGATAGAGAATGGCAGTTAGTGAGGAAAAGTCGCATCCTGCCACTCTGAACAAAATAAAAAAAAATTATTGAAAAAACCATGAAAATTGACCAAGTTACACTACCGTTCAAAAGTTTAGGGTCACCCAGACAATTTTGTGTTTTCCATGAAAAGTCACACTTTTATTTCCCACCATAAGTTGTAAAATGAATAGAAAATATAGTCAAGACATTTTTCTGGCCATTTTGAGCATTTAATCGACCCCACAAATGTGATGCTCCAGAAACTCAATCTGCTCAAAGGAAGGTCAGTTTTATAGCTTCTCTAAAGAGCTCAACTGTTTTCAGCTGTGCTAACATGATTGTACAAGGGTTTTCTAATCATCCATTAGCCTTCTGAGGCAATGAGCAAACACATTGTACCATTAGAACACTGGAGTGAGAGTTGCTGGAAATGGGCCTCTATACACCTATGGAGATATTGCACCAAAAACCAGACATTTGCAGCTAGAATAGTCATTTACCACATTAGCAATGTATAGAGTGGATTTCTGATTAGTTTAAAGTGATCTTCATTGAAAAGAACAGTGCTTTTCTTTCAAAAATAAGGACATTTCAAAGTGACCCCAAACTTTTGAACGGTAGTGTATAAATGATTGAAAAAATCCTGTTTTTCATGGATCAGTGATCCAGATCACCACCAAAAGTCATAGCAAGGTAATTGAGCCCAGAGGTACTCTTCATGTGAAATTTGGTGATTGGTTGAAAACTGAGGGAGAAATAGCATCCTAAAAATGTTAGGAGAAATAAGAATAAAGTGGAAAGATCCTGAGTGAGAGTAACAATTTGCACCAGTGCTGCTAACACAAACTAAGTATTTTAATTTAATAGTGATAATAATAAGTAGTTACATTTCTATCGCGCCTTTGACTATCCCAAGGTCGCTCAGCTATTTAATGGTTTGCTGTGTGCATTTGTACAGAGCGTTTCTCACGGATCCTCCTGGAGACAGTGGGGTTAGAAAAGCTCAAAACATGGGCTTCAGTCAACCGCGGAGCCATTATGCTGTCCTGGTGAGTGAGCTTGCTTGAAGTACTTAATTTAATTTAATTTAATTTTATTTTATTTTAGTTAAAGTCCTCATACACTTTGGGAAACAATGTTGAGGAATGGAGGACTCTTATTGAAGGAAGGCAAAACTACAGACGTTTAGTGGCGTAAAATATGGAGCGGTGAAATGTATCCAAAGGAATTTTGAGTCACCGCCAAATGACTGCAGCTGAATTGCTGTAATTCATGTAAAAAAAAGAGCATTTCTCAAACTTTCAAAGCAGATTTCTTGCTCTCCCGTCAGCCTGCCGTTGCACAAAGCCGCCTTTTATTGTAAAGCCATATTCCACTGCACTTGGCCCGAGTGTAAGCCGGTTGCATAGCGGCCATGCCGCAGGTCCCCCCCCACAGTGTTCGTGTGCTAATAAAGGCCTACACAGTGTCCACCTCCTTCCATTCAGCCTTCTAGTAGGATTACTTCACTTCTTCATAACTCTCCTTGCCCTCCCTGCTCTTTGTGCATGACCTCTTCTAATCTGCCTAAGACTTTAAGCAGCGAGAGATTTGTCTGTTTTTCCTCCATACACCATGCGTGCACAATGGAGTTTTGTTTTCATATAAAAAGGCTTTTCATTAACATGTGGGACTGTAATGTTTAATTTTATACCTCAGCACTGTCGAGCTAACTTGTTTCTTGGACATTACACATTATTAAATGCAATTATAAACAGATAAAGTATGACAAATTGTTAGTGGTTAGGTATACGCAGCATCACACTGATTATTTTCCAATAACGGCACACCCTGAAGTGCTGAATACCCAACATTGCTGGTGATATTTCATGAGAACACTTCCCAAAGATGATGGACTGATTCCGCCCTTAATTCCTTGAAAATCAGTGAACATTGTTTTATGCATAATTTCCTATGGGCCTGTCCCAATTATGAACTTTTAATAGATGATTGTGAATATTCACTTTCATAATCTTTCCTGTTGCTACATAATCATGTAACGATGTTCTCTTACCCTGTAAGTATCAACGCTATGGTCAAAAGTATGTGGACACCTGACTGTCACATCCATTTGTGCTTGTTGAACACCATCACATTGTGAGAACATCGGCTTCCGCACTTAGGTTTTAGAGTGTGGCTGTGGAGATTTGTACCACAGATTCACCCACAAGAGCATTAGTGACTGATGCTGGGTGAGGAGGCTTGGACTACGTTCAGACTGCACCCTGAAACGACCCATATCCGATTTTTTTTGCCCATATGCGACCTGTATCCGATTTGTTATTGACAATCTGAACGACACAGATCCGATTTTTTTCACATGCGACCCAGGCCGCTTGGATATGTGGTCCTAAATCCGATGCATATCCGATATTTTCACATGCGACTGCAGTCTGACCGGACAGGTCGCATTCATGCGACCTACACGTCATCAACAAGAGACAAACGTCACTATTCTGCGTTGGCTAATCCCGCCTCTTTGGTGGAAAACAACAACATTTGTACAGTTTTCAGAATTTAAAAAGACTTTTATAGAATTGATCAAGCTAATGGTGGATTTGGTAGGGACCTGGATGTTGATCTGTTAGCCTGATTAAATAAAACAGTTTCTATAACTGATTTATAACTTAAACCATCCTGTATTACAAGATTATAAGATTGTTCTGGAAATTTCCAGTAATTTGACACCTTCGGTCTCATTAGTCTGCTGCCCACATTAATCAGATTATTGTGTGAGTTCCGCCGCCGCCACAAAAACCACATCGCCAGGTCTCGCCTCATCTCCATAGCAAACCGCACTGGTGTTTCTGCACCTTGAGCCAGCGCTGAGAGAAGTTGCAGAATTCAGCTGGCTATAAACAATCTAAATAAATATTTATAAAAATGTAGAAAAAGTTTATTAATATGACGAAATAAATATGTGCAAATTATTAAGCCTGAATTAAGAGTTTGGTAATACAGCGGCCGTATCCCAAACGACTGCCTACTGAAGCTCGAGTGCACTATATAGAGTTTAAAAATCCATTACTTCCTAGTAACATGTAGTGCACTTATATAGAAATTAGAGAGACATTCAGGAGTCAACCCTCGTTACCAGGCTACATGTTTTCATTTCAGTTCAGAAACAAAAACACACACGAGACCTCACACTTTAACACTAACCAGATAATTAAACAAACAAACAAACAAAAGAAATCATTAAACATGAAGAGTGCGCTTTTTTTTGTTTACGTATTACGTAGATGTGCTTATTACGTGTCAATTTGCGCATGCGGGACACTTTTGGGTTGTTTTCCGTTCATATTGGAGATCGCATACAAGTCTCATATAATTGGTAATGTGAACAGCCTAACAAAAAAATCGGATTTCACAACAAATCGGATATGGGTCGTTTCAGGTTGCAGTCTGAACGTAGTGTTGGTGTGCAGGCAGTGTTCCAGTTCATCCCAAAGGTGTTCAGTGGAATCAGAGGTCCACATATAGGTATGATGGTCAGGTGTCCACATACTTTTGGGCATATTATGTAAAGAAATGAACATTGGATTTAATTTTCAAATGGAAGACCTGACCAATACAGTAAATTCTGTTACTAAAACTGAACAGTACAGTTTCACTGAAGCAAATGGCATAAATGAATAATGTAAACTCAAAAGCCTTGACCACTAAAACCTATAGATGATGAGGAATTCGAGATGGTTACAATTTGGTTAAGTATTCCTGTAATAGATGACAAAAAGATATTATAGTACAAAACCCTTGACTGAGATTACTCAAAAACTACAACCATGTTTCTGAAAAAGTTGGGATGCTGTGTAAAATATAACTAAAACAGAATGCAATGATTTTCAAATCATGGAAACGGTATATTTCATTGAAAATAGGACAAAGACAACATATCAAATGCTGAAACTGAGAAATTTTATTGTTGTTTGAAAAATATATGCTCATTTTGAATTTGATGTCAGCAACATGTTTTTAAAAAATTTGGGACGGGGCATGTTGCATCACCTCTACTTTTAACAACATTCTGTAAATGTTTGGGAACTGCTGTAGTTTTGAAAGTGAAATGTTGTCTCCTGTTTGCCTGACATACAATTTCAGTTGCTCAACGGTTCACGGTCTCATTTGTCATATTTTTCATTTCATAATGGATGACAGGCCTGAACTGCAGGCAGGCCAGTTTAGCACCTGGACTCTTTTACTATGTAGCCATGGAGTTGTAATACGTACAGAAAGCGGTTTGGCATCATCTTGCTGAAAGAAGGAAGGCCTTCTCTGAAAGATGTTATCTGGATGGCAGCTTGTTGCTTGAAAACCTACAATCATCATTCAGCATTAACGATGCCTTCCTAGATGTACAATCTACCCATGCCATGTGCACTAATGCACCCTCATACCATCACAGATGCTGTGCTTTTGAACTGTGCTCTGATAACAAGCCGGATGATCCTCCTCCTATTTAGCCTGGAGGATATGGTGTCCATGATTTCCAAAAAGAATTTCAAATTTCTGCTCAGCAGACCACAAGACAGTTTTCCACTTCGCCTCAGTCCATCGTAAAAGAGTTTGGACCCAGAAAAGGTGGTGGTGTTTCTGGATATTGTTTATATCTGGTTTTAACTTGCATTTGTGGATGCAGTAATGAACTGTTTTCACAGACGTTGTTTTTCTGAAGTGTTCCTGAGCCCATACAGTGATTTCCATTACAGACATGTGTCTGCTTTTAATGCAGTGTCTCCTGAGGGCCTGAAGATCACAGGCACCCAGTGTCAGTTTTCAGCCTTGTCTCTCGCATACAGAGATTTCTCCAGATTCTCTGAATCTTTTAATGATATTATGGACCATAGATGATGTGATCCCCAAATTCTTTGCAATTTTACACTGAGGAATGTTATTCTTCAATTGTTGCACTGTTTGCGCACGCAGTCTTTCACAGAGCGGTGAACCCCTCCCAATCTTTACTTCTGAGAGACAACGCCTCTCTGGGCTGCTCTTTTTATACCCAATCATGCGAATGACCTGTTGCCAATTAACCTAACTGTTTGAGAGATATTCGACAAAGTGTTTTTGCATTACATATCTTCCTGTCCTTTGTTGCCCATCTCAGCTTTTTTGAAAGGTGTTGGACATTTAAATTAAAAAAATGAGCATGTTTTTTTTGAAAAATATAATAATAATTTCCGAATTTCAACATTTGATATGTTGTCTCATCTCATTATCTCTAGCCGCTTTATCCTGTTCTACAGGGTCGCAGGCAAGCTGGATCCTATCCCAGCTGACTACGGGCGAAAGGTGGGGTACACCCTGGACAAGTCGCCAGATCATCACAGGGCTGACACATAGACACAGACAACCATTCACATTCACACCTACGGTCAATTTAGAGTCACCAGTTAACCTAACCTGCATGTCTTTGGACTGTGGGGGAAACCGGAGCACCCAGAGGAAACCCACGCGGACACGGGGAGAACATGCAAACTCCACACAGAAAGGCCCTCGCCGGTCACGGGGCTCGAACCCGGACCCTCGTGCTGTGAGGCGACAGCGCTAACCACTACACCACCGTGCCGCCCCTTGATATGTTGTCTTTGTACAATTTTCAAATGTAGGGTTTCCAAGATTTGAAAATCATTGTTTTTATTTACATTTTACAGAGTCCCATCTTTTTTGGAAACAGGGTAGTATGGTGGAATAACAACTGAATTTGAACGATGATGAACTTCCTCAGTAATCGATAGATTAATGTTTATTTGTGACAAATGTAGTGTTACTTCTGTTTACTTTTCTGCCAGTAACTTAACCTGGGTCGTGATGATGATAAAGGTTATGAATTGAAATTACCATTAGTAGTAAATCCACTTGATATGTAATGGTCTGTGTGGTTTCTGCATGTTTTTACCCTCTCCAGTCTCCTCCAGAGTGCAGATGAAGGTGTTGTGCAGGAAGTAAAGGCTGCTTTACAGTCCATTCGTACTGACCTACAAAAAGTCCAAAACTCAAAAGGAGTGGAGGCTCTGCTGGAGAAACTGGCCGAGTAAAATCTTGGTTTCGATGCACACTGCCTTTATACCCCGCAGCTTTCTGGTGCATTAAGGACATCAAGACGGTGATGTGAATTCTCAGCTGAAACTGTTTCCCAGTTTGTAACTAAGCAAGAGGACCTTAATTGCATAATGTAATGGGTTTTATAATTCTTTTCGATTTTTTTTTTTTAATGTAATGTAATTGTTCACCCTGGAATTATATGTATTTAAATACAAAATACATGAACACACACACACTGTTGCATTGGTCAATATGTCAAACTTGTTTAACAGTTCTTTAATCTTTAATATTAATCTTTAAATATAATATTAAATTAGTGCTGTCAAAAATGTCGCGTTATTAACGCGTTAACTTGACTCAATTTTAACGGCGATAATTTTTTTTATCGCGAGATTAACGCTCTGTGACATGATGCCACGCCCCGCACAGCCAGAGTCCTCTGCCCTCCCCCGAAGAGCCACGGTGCTTGGCTTAGGTTTCGTTTTCCCATCGGCGGCTCCAGCCCCACTTTGCAGTGGCTGTGACAAGACGTGTTATGCTCTGCAATAAAAAAAAAACATTGGTACAACCAGTGTTCGAACTATGCCGATATTTTCGGGGGGGTCCCTTATTTTCCCTTGGGGGGGTGCTTGCGCTTGTCTCAGAGCGCGACTCTCCATCGCGCGCTCACTTCGGATATGCAAATGCTTCCCGTTACACACGATTGCTATGTCAATAAACATCATTTTGCCAATATTTTAGAGACCCCCCAACCAGGGCTCGAAATTAACTTTTTTTCTTTGTGTCCCCCAGTGGTCCCGAATTCTGTGTTGTATTGTCCCGAATGGAAGCAATAGTGTCCCCATTTTTTTCCTCTCTGAAATAACCAGTGGTTAATATTATCATATGAAGTTACTATTATATTTGTAACTATGCGATTTTGAACCCTTTATATCATTTTTACAATAAGTCACAAAACACAAGTGACACATGTCCTATACATCATCTACTTCAAAATTACAGTTATTGCATTTTCAGTTTATTAAACTTTGGCGATCTCACTGTATGAATAGATACCCATTTATTTAAAGGGGCCAACTAGCTCATTCAGAAAATGTTTCAACTCCCTACATCTGCAGTACACTTTAGTTGAAAATAAGACCCCTTTTATGTTCATTTCATCTACTTATACCTTGAATATCTGTTGGCATTTATAAGCCCAACTTATCATTTTCACCATTACCGTTATCCATTTTTATGTAATATACCTGTTGCCCCATTCAGAGATGTTTTGAAAGCCATCAGCCATACCATCAATAGATGAAATGCCCTTGAGCAAGGCACCTACCCCAACATTGCTACAGGGACTGTAACACTGTAAAAAACTGTAAAGTCACTTTGGATAAAAGTGTCATATCATATAAGTGCAAACAAAGCAATGTAATCCAAGTTTTTTTTTTTTTTATTGTAACCTTTAGTCATAGAAATCATTTACATTATTTACAGTGCTTAATTTCATTTTCTTTGACCTAGATAAATTTCCCATTCATTTCTATGGAATTATTTGAAAAACTACACACATTTTCAAACATCCGCTGCTCTGGCATGCTTTCACCTAGAGACATGATTCAAACTTTAAAACGTAGAGAAACTTCTCCTCTGTGGATCTGGCATTCAACTTTTTGCTAGGTTCTATACTTTTGGATCAGTCCCAGCTCAAACACCATGTGGGTACCTGGAGAAATTCCGGCTTTATAATGGGTGTCTATTGCGTTACACACCAATGGAGCTCGTTAAGTTAGAGTGTAGAGAGCTTGGAAAAATAGCTCAAACTTTCTCATTTAAACTGTGTTTTCAGCCCCAATTTTCACTCTACACACACAATTTTCTCAAAAGTAGTAGCCACACTTGTCCTGATTCACACAATGTGTCTACCTACACGATAGGACTTGCAGTTTTTGAATGAGAAGCCTGAAAGTGAGGAGAGGACAGCCGCGCAGCCCCATAGACTGCCATTATAAACGTGGCTGCGCTTTGACTGTTAAATCAGAAAAGCCACTCGTTTTTAACTCGTTCTAGTGTCCTCAATTTTTACACTACAGACAAAAAAAGTACATCAGTGTGTTCAGGAGACCCTTGTGGCACTCAATGTGAAATAAGTTTGTGAATATCTCCTTCTGTTTTCGTGTAAACCCCGTTGTTTGGAGGGAGCGCTCTGACGGAAAGCTGCCCTTCTTGTGTGCCCCTCCCCCACCCGCACGCTGAGCAGAGAGAGACAAAAATACAGTCCAGCTCAGCTCCGGCAACTGTGACTGCTACGCGCACTGCATCACTCTCACGATTTCCCCCGGGGGAATTGTCGTCTCTAGATCTATTTTTTTCCATTGTCCCGGGATTGTCCCAGATATGATAATTTTGTGTCCCGATGACATTTTTTATGGTCCCCGGGACATCGGGACACCGTTAGTTTCGAGCGCTGCCCCCAACATTTCCCAAATCATGTTTTCAAGGGATCTCATGTCTGTTTCAGGGGATCTCGGATCCCCCGTGTACCCCCGTAGTTCGAGCAAGCCCATTCACTTTTTTATGCTGATAAGAGAATTACAATGGTTTTTCATGTGACAAAAATGTGCGATTAAATTGCGATTAATCGCGAGTTAACTATGACAGTCGCGACATTAATCGCGATTAAATATTTTAATCGCTTGACAGCACTATATTAAATACATTTCACCTTAAGTATGAAAGTGCGGCTTTGAAACATGAAGTCTTGCACGGAGTCACATGATTGCTTTTAGAAGTATAGAATTATTTGGACCTTGTCAAAATACAAAGCACAAAACTAGTTTTCATTTAAAAAAAAGGTTTATTTCGGTTGTTTGTAATTTACCGCTGAGTTTAAAATGTTCAGTTTTGAGGATTTTTCTCTTTCAGAGAAAAAGCAGGCACACTCATAAGAAAATGGGTTCTAGGGTTCAGTTGAACTGCACCACACCCGTCTGTCTTCACAGAATCTACAACGCTCGTGTCCTCATGTTCAAGGGTTCGTCTTTGAAGGATCTCGTACTTGCGTGATCATCAGTTTTAAATGAATTGCTTTTTCATTGGTTTGTTTTGTAGCTTTGTTCAATGGAAAGTCTCAAACTTTTAATTACAGTTTGTGTCTGTCTCTTTTTTAAAAGAAAAGTTACATAACTTTTTTGTTGATGCACAGTATACGTTTTTTTTTTTTCCACCAGCAGGCATGGTTTTATGAATTTTCTAATTCGTCAGGCGCACTAACCTTGTTGCTTAAAGGTCCCATGGCATGGTGGTTTGTTGATGCTTTAAACGGGCTCGTGGAGGCTTCCGGATGTTATATCCGCAGCCTTTCTCGAAATGAACCCTCGGCACGTAGATATAGCCTCCTGGGAGAAAGCCCCATTTCAGCGCTTTTCCCAGTGCGTCGTTTTGCTAATGAGAAGCAGGAGGCGGGGAAGGGTAGAGGGTGGGGGCGGGTCTTATCATTAATATTCATGACATGTAAACGTTTTACCTCTGATTGGCTAACAGCACTGTGACGCTACCTCCAGTGGGTCAGAACAAGCTGATGTGGGTGTCTTACTATGGCGAGAGAGAAGGAACAAACCGCGAAGGGAAAAATAGCGCGCGCTGACGTCATTAAGGTGCGACGCGAGGAAATAAAATAAATTCAACAAATGTTTGGGTTTTTACTGAACAAACAAACAAATAAAATGAACGAGTGACTTAAAAAAAAGAATGTGGGTGTCTTTGTAAAAACTGTTTTGATTGGCTATTATAACAGAGCATGCTGCATGCTTTTTGGTTTTGTAGCGCAGAGTACCTGGCTAACTGCAGGAAGCGGTTAGCTGCACAGCTAATGTAGCCATTGCAAGGCTAACGTGGCACCGATTTTAAAACACGGCAAAACGACTTAACAGTTATACACTTACTTGTTCGGTGTTTGTGGCTGATGCGGCAGGGATGCTTGGTACGGACCCAGGCTTCAGTGACAGTTGATGTGCAAAACCTGCCCTGTACTGTCCCAAGTTGTGGAAACATTCCTCAGGAAAATGCTTCCGACAAACATACACCGTCTTAGGTAGACTCGACGGCGTATTATTGGAGTAAATAAAATTAAGCCACTGCGTCTTCAGGGGCTCTCCCGTCGGCAGTAAAAACAGACTCCTTTCTGTGTTGTCACATCCATGTACAGCGCAACTTCCATGTTTGGTGGCAACTTTTGAGCTGGGCGGGCAATCCATACAGTGGGTGGGAATCCAGAGGGGGGGCGTGGGGATCATCTCCCTTGCTGACGTAGGCAAGGGAAGAGTTTATCAACGCGCCGTTTTGACGCGCCATTCTCAAATGTTGGGCATAGTTTGGTTTACACATTATGAAATTTCTAGCCACTGGGGTGACTTAAGAAGGTCAGAGGAACTCATTTTAACGTTAAAAAACCTCAGAAAGTGAAAATTTCATGCCATGGGACCTTTAAGACAATGTGTTTATATTAAGCCTAAATCGGCTTTTGCAGATTGAATCTTGTCCAGACGTTTGTAAAGGTAAAGGGTACTAGACATGCCAGATGCTAGCCCTTGAACTCATTATATTTATATATAAGCCATCCACACAGGATTATTTATTTTTATTCTCATGGATTGACCTTTTGACACATTCCTTAGAAAAGCCAGCATGTGCATCACTGTTAAAATGAGTGAGAACTTTGTGAACAAGTCAAATATATTCAGTATCCTACTGTGTGACCTTATCGGTGGTATTGGAGGACAAACACGTGTACATAATTTTACTTCACCAGGTGTGTAGGTGTTTTTGCACCATCACGAATAAAACGAAATAATATTTTGCTGACAGTTAAAATGAAATGCAATTCAAAGAAAAAAAAATGTGAAAAAGCATGTAAAAAATAGCTTTTATTTAGAAATTGAGCAATATTAATGAGCAGTAAAAACAGAGATCTAAAAACGCTAATGCGAAGCAATCATTGCAATGATGAGTGTGTCTCAGTGTGCTTATTCTAAAAAAATTAGGGCTCCATGTGTGATGGGATTTTTATTACGCATGTTCATTAGCCAAAGTACAATTGAAATAAGAAAAAAAAAACCCAACCCACCACTCTTTGTTGCTTTTATAGTAAAATCACTTGATTCCCCCCTCCCTCTTCCTAGAGCACTTGGCAGGACCTCTCTTGGCAGAATATCCAGTGGGTTAGTGTCAGGCTTCCTCACAGCACTCTACAAACTTCTTGACAGCCCTTTTGGCAAACCTCACCTTGCCACGTGCCTTCACAGTGGAGGTGTATTCATGGGATTTCAGCTTGGAGTAATAGTCGGAGAACTTGTTGTATAAGATGGAGATGGGCATGCCATTCAGAATAATACCAAATGAGATGCAGGCAAATGCAAAAATCCTACCCAGGGGCGTCTCTGGGAACATGTCACCGTAGCCCACTGTGGAGATACTCACCTATAGAACAAAGAGATGAACACTATTTAAATGCACTTGTGCAAGTGAACTTAATCATGTGTAACCGTTTAGAGTTTTGTGTACACTTGACCTGAGCAAAGGGTTGCGAAGAGAAATGTGTTGCATAGATTGCAAGGGCTGTATTCACACTAAGCCAGGCAATGTTTAATAGCATTACGTTATGATGTCACTGCTTGGCAACTTATACCTGATCAATGTCAAGTTGGGATACAAGGAAAGCCCTGTGCGCATAATCCCGGCTAGAAAACGAACACCACTTCAACTTGGACTATTGGGAATTTAACTTGAACAAAATAGTTGCATCCTGGAAAGGTCTGAAAGCCTCTTTGGATTATGAATTCCCCCTTCAAGATGCAGAAATAATACTAATAATAATACTTACAGCTGCCCACCACCATGCATGAGGTATGCTAGTAAAGTTTGTCTGGTGGACGTCGTGCTCCACAGTGTAAACCATGGCCGAGAAGGTGAATATTCCCATTGCGATGAAAAGGAAAAGGCAGCCAACTTGCTGATAGCATTGACGGAGTGTGAAGCCAAAGGCTCGTAGTCCAGTGGAGTGTCTGGCCAACTTCAAAATGCGAAAGATCCTCATGAGCCGCATGATGCGCAGGACCTGTCCCAGTTTCCCCACCCGTCCCACTGTCTCAATGTCACTGCCATGCTTCTCAAGGTCCTCATTTTCAAAGCATTCCAGAATCATCTGGAGATACAGTGGGAGGATGGCGATCAAGTCCACGGCATTCAGCATACTCCTCCCAAAACGTCTGACATCTGGTGTAGACACAAGCCGGAGCAAGTACTCCATTGTAAAGAATGCGATGCAGAAGGTTTCCACATATTCTGCATAGGTTCTCCCACTAAGCTGGCCAGTTGGCATTCTGTACTGCATCTCCTCCACGGTGTTGAGGGTCATGGCCACCAATGACACCAAAACAAATAAGCTGGAAGCCACAGCCATAACTTTGGCCGTGATTGAAGAGAATGGTTTTTCCATGAGGTTCCAAATTTTGTGACGCGTATGCCCGAAAGCCATTCCTCTGAACAGCTCTTCGTTTTCTTCTACCTCAATTTCAGCTTGCAGTTCACGCTGCACTTTCAGCTGCTCGTTCAACTCATCTTGTCGTTCTTCAAACGAGATGCGGCAACAGCGGTGAGTGTTCTTGATTCGGACACCCCAGTAGTTGATTTCCTCCAAGAAGTTGCGAGGACACAACTCATCTTTTATCCAGAGAACCCCAGTCCGATAGAAATTGAAGATGATGTGAAAGACGTCTGGGTCACGGTCAAAGAAATATTCGTTATTCTGGACAATGTAGTCATCGCAGAGGTCAAGCTTTCTGTTATGGTCTGTGTACGTTGCAAGTCGGCCAATTCTGGTCTTAGGATATTTGGCTGCCACTCTGTAAGATATCTGGTAAACCTTACCACCTACATTGATATTCAGCATGTAGTTTTTAGCTGGAGATGATATCTTCAGAAGGGCTGGCAAAACCTTGTCACCATCGTCATCATCATAATACTCTTCTTCGAGGTTATAGATATCTCGCCTGAGTTCTTGCATTGAATTCCATGGCTTCAGCCAGTTTTCCTGGGCAAACGGAAGCTCGTTCTTCACTGGATCACTGGGAGTAAGGGTTGTGCCCCCAAGCTTGTAATTGGGGAAAAGGCTTCGCCTCCTGCTCTTAAGCTTGAACATGGTGGTCATGTCCTCTCAGCCAGTCTCACCAAGTATTGAACATGCAAGAGCAAGCATGTCTCTAATACACCCCTCCCGCAACAGGGGTCCTAGCATACCAGAAGAGAGAAAGCAGCACTGACGGTCTAATGTTGCTGACTGAGAGGATCTGTGTGCTTAACGGTTTAAATACTATTATCCTCTCCCTAGATTCCCCACCCCAATGTCTTTCATTTGCCTTACATTCACAAATCTCAACAGACTTTAGGTATTATCCCATATGCTGGACACAAACACTAATAGGGTTTTCACTCTTTCCATACTTGATCTGGATTCTAAACAGAGGTGCTACTTCATTCCATTAGAATCTGGTGTTCTGTTTAGCTTATTTGGAATAATGTCAGCATCTACAAAAAGGAAACAATGACACCATCAGAGTTAATTTTGCTACTGATGCACACAAGCCAGGCAAATTGAAGCCATGGTCTAAAGGTTAGAGAAGCAGCTTTGGTACCAAAAGGTTGCCGGTTTGATTCCCTGGACCAGCAGGAATGGCTGAAGTGCCCTTGAGCAAGGCACCTAACCCCCAACTGCTCCCCAGGCTGCTCTGGGTACACTGTATGTCACTCTGGATAAGAACGTCTGTTAAATGCCTGTAATGTAATGTAATGCCATCACCCTAATATGCAGAAAAGCCTTTGAATGTCAAGTACATTAAGTCAACCTCTAATCCTAATTAACCTGAGCCATATAACCTTTTCATAGCGTTGCATCCACCTTAGTGTATACCTTGAATAGTTATTCCAAAAAATTTAGTAATACATGAGCTGATAGCCGACGAGGCGCGTAGTGCCGAGTAGGCTACAAGCCATGTATGATAAGATTGAGTGGAACTGTTATATCCACATTCACTGGATTCTGAGAGCGCATTTTTCTTCATTTCTGCTTCAAATGTAAGCAAACTGGTAAAATGACAATAGCAATTTATGAAAAAAGGTATAATTCTTTTTAAAAAAGTTATCAAGAACTACTTTTCCATAGTTTGTTGCTTTTTTGGGGGTTTTCTTTAGGGTTTTTTGGCAGTTAGCAAACCAACTTAAAGGTGCATTAATGCCACTGACTGGGCTGGAGTGTGGAACAAGAGATATTGGAGGGTTTCTTTGAGCCATTTGTCTCATCTCATTATCTCTAGCCACTTTATCCTGTTCTACGGGGTCGCAGGCAAGCTGGAGCCTATCCCAGCTGACCACGGGCAAAAGGCGGGGTATACCCTGGACAAGTCGCCAGGTCATCACAGGGCTGACACATAGACACAGACAACCATTCACACTCACACCTACGGTCAATTTAGAGTCACCGGTTAACCTAACCTGTATGTCTTTGGACTGTGGGGGAAACCAGAGCACCCGGAGGAAACCCACGCGGACACGGGGAGAACATGCAAACTCCGCACAGAAAGGCCCTCGCCGGCCACAGGGCTTGAACCCGGACCTTCTTGCTGTGAGGCGACAGCGCTAACCGCTACACCACCGTGCCGCCCTGAGCCATTGGTTTCTTTTAAATACTTAAAGCATATACTCAGAGCCATGGCTTCACTTTCGTTTATAAATGCCTTGAGACCTCAAGAATGGCACAGGAATAGTTTTAGCGCTAACAAATATAACATAGTAATTTTTACGATTAAAGTGATTTATATAGGTAACGGTGAGTGAATGACCTTGACATCCGTAACGTCACAGCAGGAAGTCTATTGGTCTCATCACCGTTTCCGCTATACTAAAACGCAACTTCGATCCTCCATTTTGAGCTAATTTATCACCATGCCACATAGATTTGTTGCTGCACCCGCCAGCAACACGACAGAAGGTGGATTTACATTGCATTCATGGTCCAAGAATGTTCAAACTGCAAAGATTTGGATGCATTTTGCAAGTTGTTCATGGGCACATTGGGTGCCTACGAAGTGGTCTCTCTTCTGCTCTGCACATTTTACTGAAGACTCGTACGAAACCTCTGATCTATTGAGGAGCGTTGACTATGAGCTTGTATTGAAAGAGGGTGCAGTACAAACAAAAAACTACAAGAAAAGGACAGTATTTCTCATGCCATTATCTCTAGCCGCTTGATCCTGTTCTACAGAGTCACAGGCAAGCTGGAGCCTATCCCAGCTGACTATGGGCAATCTTATTTTATTTTTTTGAAAAGCAAAGTTCAGTTGCACCAGTCCTCCCGGAGTGAGCTGAGAGTTGTTGCTAAAACCCGGAATGTAACATATCGCTTGGGCAGTGACCTCCCTGCGGTTGTTGCTAAAACCAGTGACGTCCCGTTCTGGGTTTTAGTAATTGCCTGAGCCGAGCAGTAATGGAGAAAGAGTGGACCAGCCGTCTTACTTCTAAACTGGATAATGCTGCCATCTTGCCCTTACGTGGAAATGAATTAACTGAGAACTGAATGAACAACTCAAAGTCAGATTGTTTCAAAACAGCCAGCCACAAGAAGCGAGAACACAGATGGGTAAGCTCTGACTCGTTTGGATTTTTAAAAAAAGTTTACCTGCATTTAGATTAATACATGTAACTTGTATTGTGTGTTTAAGTTACCGGTTTAAGATTAATTTGCTTCAGAATGTGATTGTTTCAGTTCATCTGATTATTTAATTAGCCTTTTACATTATCCATGAAAATGCATGCATGTTGCATAAGTTATAACACCCATCCTGTTTTAATGAGAGTCAACCCACAATCAATGAAGTCAAATCAGTCTTAGTTGAACAAGTCGGTAACGGTATTTTACTTTCACCATAAGATTATTTATATATGACTTTGGTCTATAGCTGTAAAAGGCCTCGGCCTTACAACTGGTTACTGCTATGACGTCATGCACTCTGGCATGGCTAGCTCAGTGGGGCAGCTCAAATGCCAACTTTGCAGTCAATTTTAACCCTTTAATTCCTATTTATGCAGCATACAAGAGTCAAGGATGGAGATACTATCCACTCAAATGTATTAAAAAAAAATATTCTGCATATCCGCTTTAATTTTGGGGCTTTGTTTTCAAGTAGTTCATTTCATCCTCTGTTGGTTCAGCAACACATGCCACTATTTTTTTTTCTATACTCCCAGTAGATGAGCTGATAGCCTAGTAATAGAGTAGCCAATCAGAGCCTGCGATTACTCATCCAGTGAATGTGGATTATCCATTTGTTAGGAATTTCTTATCCTAGTACAAACCCTGCAATGCCAAGGCTCTCTTCCTTTCTCAACACTTCTCATTTTCCATAAACAGCAAAATAACGTCAAGGAATTACTTTTGCAGTGATGTACAACAACCACCATTTCCTTTTATTTTAAGTATTTGCAAATTTCCTTGATGCAGATCATTTACTCCTTCCTGTACAATGCTATAAAAAGGTAACAGGAACAGCACGGACATACAAAATAGTTAACAAACCTCTTAAATACATTTTAATCTACCCTGGTCCTATACCCCACCATAGCAAAGTTGTTGGTCAATTGTATACAATCTTATTTACACATGACCATTTGACCAAAGTGCTTGGAGAATCCTGATTACTCTAAGTTGGGGATATTTACAGTTTTGTTTTTACAAAAATGTACCAACAGCACTCCTTTTATAGAGCTTACATCCTTAGTTATGTAGTGCTTTGGGCATGTTTATTAAGAGAAGGAAACAAGTAAATCATTGTATTTCACACACACAAAGGAGACACACACACCACCCCTAAGAAAAAACAATAGAGAAATGCACTTCGGAAGGCATCTGACTGTCAGCCTGCTGGAACAGCAGTGTTTGGCAAGTGTCACGTGGACAGTTCATAAATAGGAGCAGTTTAGAGGCCTGTTATGGCAAGTCATCTTCTGTGTTGACTATAGAAATCTGAAAAAGAACAGAAATGAAATTAAGTGACCCATAAAAATAACCACATCACAATAATACCATAGGACTAAAACTTACTGATTCATTTGGACCTTGAGATCATTGTAAGGATGATCCAGCCACAATAATCTGTGTACCATGTCCAAATTATGATGCATGACCTTATACCCTGGACTTGCAGTAGAACAGAACTACCATCACTATTCAATCCACATTCACTGGATATGAGCAATCGTGCACTCTGATTGGCTACTCCATCAGCTCATATACCATGAGTAGAGAAAAACATGGCAGAGCACGTTACTGAACCAACAGAGGATGAAATAACTCCCTCAAAAAAAAAAAAAAAAAGCAAAATATGGAATGAAGCATCTTATTTTTCAGGAATTACAGCATTTTTCACAAACTCACTTCACCAGTTTCACATTCCAAGCAGAATATCAGATGCTTTGTATAATCAAATTTGCAAAAAAAAAAAAAAAAAAAAAAAGCTGTTTCTCAAAATCCAGTGAATGTGGATAGAATACAGTTATTCCACTCACTACGCTCCTCATCAGCCATCAGCTCATGTACGACTTGATTTTGTGGAATAATTGCTAAAGGTATTCAGTGAAATACATTACATAATTCTCAGGATTGGTTCCTTTTGTGAAAGCTGAAACTAATCCAGCTTGAATAAGGCTCAACCCAAGAATATCCACCACATCCAAGTGCAGTCATCCTGACCTTTACAATAGATATATTTTCTGAGAGTTTAAATCCCCAAAGTTGCCACAACCATCTGTGTCCAGGAGTCCAAGACGGCAAAATTGGAAGAAGCGTTCTTGGTGGGGGAGAGATGCAATCTTTTCTCCATCATCAACCAGCATGACACTAGCCAATCATGTGCATCTGCAAGTTCATGCATGCAGAAGAGGGTAGACGGCGCTTCTAGTGCGTTACACTACCCTGCGACATAGCAGTTCGAAAAAGGGACAGTAAAACCTAACATTTCTGGCTCACAGTATTATTCCTGATGTACAATAAACCGAACATGACTGACTTTCTAGTTGAGCATATATTTTAGGGTGTACCATGTTCAATTAAGTAACCAGTTCATAATCCTGTAATATGACACTAGATGCAATTGTGAAGCATCGTCATAAGAGTATTAAGTGATGGGGAAAAAATAATTTTTATTCAGTGCAAAAATGGAAGTCACTCACAGCAGGATACGTGTGACCAACTGAGGCAGTTTGTCTGCTGATGTCGATGTTGAGATCTTCTTCTGTAGTCTTCAGATACACCGGATTGTCAAAATTCATGCTCTTTTTATTCTTCGTCTGCCAATTCCGCCACATTATATAACCCCCAACTGCCAGCATGGCCAGCAACACTACAGGACGGTCACATTGAAACTTTATACAAACAAGCAAGACACGTTTCCAATAGTAAGGAAAGGGAAGAGCAGAGTAGGATAAACTTACACACTGGCAAAGCTGCCCAGGCTGCAGCTGATCCTTTGGCTGTTTTCACTTCATGCATGGAGGTGCTGAGATTTCTCTCTGTATAGATTGATGAAAAATTAAAGTGCTCAGTGAGACACTGAAGAACACATTAAACATGATTCATTCAAATTGGGGAAGAAACTAGATTGCTAAGGAAAATGAAGACTTTTTTAGAAAAAAAAACCCAATCCAAAGTGAAACCTGGATGGTGATTAAATGCAATTTCATTAAATGATGAAATAAATTTAAGAGCACAGACGGTTTCAACAGACAGCCAACACCCCTTTCAGCAAACCAAGAATTTCACACCTGCCCTTTAGTTAATCTGATCACAAGTATTTGTTGAGGCCGAAGAGCCCAATCCAACAAGATCTACTCCATAAATGTGTTCGTGGTCTTCAGAGCAAGCACTCTGCTAAACAGCAGAGCTTACTGGCAGGTTCTGAGTACGCTGCAACCTTGCATTTTGGAGCGTCTGAGAGGGAAGGGTTTCAGTAGCGCAATAACAGTCTCCATGTCATTCCTTACACAAATACATACTGTTGACAGAAGGTTCAGCAACCAACCTGACAGATGACCTCTGTGCTATGGGTTGCGAAGTGCAAAGATGGTGAGTGTTGATAGTCCGCATTAAACACTGCATCTAAAACTAGGTCATAGTGCTGGACTAGATACCAAACAGGTCTATTTTTTGCAAAGTGACCACTACTGCAACTCCCCTTATTTAATCATGAGATAAACAGATGACTTATGAGAAGGGATATTGCATCACTTGGTTTGAATTAACCTCGTTGAAGGTTAAACACGTTTAGGTTCCAGCTTGATTGATGGATAGATGTTCCCACCATGCACTACAGGACAATCTCAAAAGCTACGAAGCCAGTTTGACTGCATGGTTTTTCATGCACATGCAGTCTAAAAACTTGCAATGGGAGACTGCATTACCTGGAGGATGTGTGGGGTGTACGAACACCCGCCCTTCATCTTGTAGAACAGCTGTAGATGCCACTGTTACAAAAGAGCACAGCGATGTAAAGCCATGGCCAAAGCCATCTATACTACTTATTTAGGAATCAAAAGGTAAAAGATGAATAACTGGTGACAGCATTAGAAAGCAAGCAAGGAGCTGGAATGGAAAAAAAAAAAAAACCCACGAGCTAACCATCAAATGATGGCTACCAACCAGGTGTGTGAAACTTGAAATCCTATTGGGTAGCTAACGTTACTAGAAAAGACTTCTACATTTGGCAAAACATATCTGAAAAGACTTCAGACAAGTTAGTGTTATTCATGTTAGCATAACTCCATTTTTACATGCTAACAATGTCCAAGTTAGCTAGCTGGGTGTTGATGTTAGTCGTGGACAAGGCTACAGCAACTTGGCAGGCAAGTCCATAGAAAGTCATTTGACTAACCAAACTGCATAGTGCTGTTTGCAACGTTATCACAAGCTCAAAGCATAGAGCTTTTGATAAAGCCCTTTTTTGTTGCAAGCTTTCTCTTGGAAAGAGACTTGTATACTTTTCTTGATCTAGTATAGTAGGAAAGCCAATATACATTTAGATGCTTTTGCAGGTTGGACGGCAAGTTTTTGTAGACCATGATGTGGTTCATTTTAGGCAAACAAAGCAAACATTTAAAACGAAACGAATATTTAATCCTTTCAGAAAACTGAAACACTGGTTCTAGGTATGGCCATGGATGTGTGCATTCCCCAGAAGAACCGTCTCCTTCCATTCTGCCATCAACTGAGTGTGTTCAAATAATGCTGCAGAGAAATCGTTGAACTTGATTTTATAGTCTATGGACATGACCCTAGTGATTACTGATAGGCTGTCTCAGTGTCACCTTGGGTAAAAACCAAATCACATTTTAGAAAAATAAATATCCACTTTCAAAGCCACTTCATAGTAACGAGTACCTTTCAAATGTAGCGAAGTTAGTCATAAGTTTGCAAAAAAAAACCCCGCAACACTCAAGTACAGATACTCAAAGTGTACTTAAGTAAATGTACTTAGGCCCTGTCCACACGGCAACTGATTCAGGTGAATCTCAAAATTGTTTATCGTTTCAGCCTGGTGTCCACACAGCACCGGCGTTTTGGGTGCCCCAAAACGAAATCTTTTGAGAATGGGTTCCAGAGTGGAAAAATCTGGGAATGGCGCTGTTGCAAAGTCGTCTGGATGAGTAGAACTGATTTGTTTATGATGACGTCACAACCACATGACAATCCCGCCAGCAAAAATAGGGAGGAAAAAAAAAGCGATCTCACCTCTTCAGATGTTGGTTTAAGTCTGACAATACATTCCTCAGAAAGGGCATAGAAGAACAAAGTAATCCATCAATGTGTAGCATTCAATTTATTCCAGACCGTTAAAGAATTCTGGAGGATCTCAGAATGTTGGCATACCGGCTTCCATCTACTCCCGTTCATTCCTCTTTCCGCATCTCCATTCAAAAAACAAAGCACATGATTTAAATGGACTATAGCCATAGGACAGGGAGTGAGAAGGTGTGCACGTGTGACAGGGAAGAACCTAGGCTCATGCTCACCCTGAATTTCTCTTAAAGTGAAGGCAGAAAAACGTTCAGCGCCTGGCCAGGCTTTCTATGTATTAATTTACATAGACGTTTTAATATGAAATATAAATAAGTGTCTTCAACAATAGATACTATTTTACGCTACTGACTAATAATCAAAACTTTATGTGGCTGATGCTACAGAAGAAGGGGTTTATGCGCATGCGTCTACTTCTATTGTTCTGGTGTCTCCGATGGGACCGTCTTACAGCGCACGTAGAGGTGTGGCATGTGTATTGCATCGTTTTCAGCAAGCGTTGCGTTGCCATATGAACCTGATATTTTACTGATCCGTTGCCCATATGGACACGATATTTATAAAAAAAAAAAATCTCGTTGCCGTTGTCGTGTGGATGTAGCCTTAGATACGGTCCACCTCTGCTGTGATTGACCAGGAAGATGCAGTAATGCCAACCCCTCCTACACCAAGCACAGCCAGTTTTGCTCCTGGCTGTAACATTTGAGATTCAGACTCATGATCTCCAGAAGATATGGCAATGATGTACCCAGTGATTCTTTTGGTGAAATTGGTGGAGTGGGAGCTCTTTGAATTAACACTGAATTGGATGATCAGTGGCTCAAATAGCAAGTGTCTGGGGGAAATAAAGACAGGAAATGGCAACACAAAGTTGGTGTACACTTGGGGTGGGGGGAATGGATTTGCTGCAGAAATCCATCCAAACCAAACACCTGGCTTGAGATGCACTAGAACTGTCAAAGCATTCGTTTTTAGTGCCAGTTTATTTTTATTTAAACTTCTAACATGATGTTTTACAGGAGTACCAAAACTCTTCTTTAAAATCATTTGGATACAGACATTTTCTTGATCTAGTAGTTTATAGGAAAGCCGAGAAAACGGCATCTCCAAGCACTTGCTGCAATTTTGATTGCTCTTAGGTGACCTTTAGCTGAAGCCCAGATACTTAGATGATTGACATTACAGTGGCTATTTGGCAGAAAACCATCACACTGGAATCCAGGTCTAGCTTTCTACAAGTTTACTGTCCTTCAAATCTCCTCACAAATGTTGCACAAATAAGACATCATCTGGAAGGCATTACAGCACTTTGGGTAAATCAAACGAGGCAATTTCAAGTGTGCACATGGAATAAAACTTCTTTACTGGAGGAGAAAACTTATGTTGATCTAGCTGTAGCTCTGAAGGGAAGGCCCATGAAAACCTAGCCCATTCAGACACAATGGAGTTAGAGTTCTTTATCTTCATCTGCTGAAAGCAATCATGCCAGAGAACGGTTTACTGCTCTTGCATTCTTCATGGAGGCAATTAGAGGGCTCTCCTGCTACCATCAATGTCTTGCATAGTTTAAAAAAAAAAAAAAAAAAGCCTCTTATTTTGTTTAGGTTTAAGAGCCATAAAAGTATTCATGCAGTGATGGCTGTCCTTGAAACCCCTTTCCTTAGTTCCTATGGATTCTGCTTTAGTGTCGTGCAGTTAGGCTTCATTGCCAAGTCCCATCCATATATTACTCAATGTGGCATATTCTCTGTGAAAGGAGTATTCAAAGCCCCTGCTTAGCTTCAAGAGGAGAGAAAGAGAGGCACAGAGGGGGTGAGGTGGTGGACAGGGCCTGAAGGGAGCCATCAAGCTGTACAAGCACAACATTTCAAACTGACACACAAGAAGCAATAAATGCAAAGGAAACTGCTGCAGAATGGAAGCTGAAGAATAGAGAAAAGTAAAGCTTTAGCACATCATTAACCCTCAAGACACCAGATACTTGCCTGGTCTACACTGCAAGCCATCTGAAGCCAGCTCCTGACCTTCAGGACACACACACGTATACTTGGGGGAGTGTTTGTTGATTTGAGGTGCTGGCAGGCACATGTAGGAACAACCTCCATTTTCTACCTTCTCGTTGCACCAGTTGGTGCCTATAGAGAAACAAAAAACACTGGTTGATCAAAGGTTTCTTCTCCCCCATTACAGACTAATTTCACACCATGTTTCTCTCTGCCTGCCATCCCCATAGCCAACACGCTCACCAGACAGTTGTACGAGTTCATGGTAGACAATAATGTCCTGTGGTTGATTCAGGTTGTTGGCCAGCATAGTCACATCTGATCCTGTAAACTTGTTTGCCCCATAAATAGCCTCACTCTCACCATCTGTCCAGAAAACTCGATCCTGTCAAAATAAGGCGAGGGGTGTTTTTTTTTTTAATAAAAAAAAAGTACCTGCCAACTAAAATCTTTCAGTCAAAAGACTGAGGTGTAGCTTTCTCCAGAAATAAAGTTAGCATGCAAAATTAAAGGACCCCCCCCCCCCCCCCATATGCAAATTTTACCTGCCACCATTAAAATAAAAATGTATATAACTGATCCTTATGGATCACTACTGTAAAAGAATTTAAAAAAGTACAGTAGATGCACTTTCCTAGTCAAGAGATGCATACAAAATATACAACCACTGATTACATCATCCTAGGAATAAGGAAAAGTATAATTTAGTTCGGGGCGGCACGGTGGTGTAGTGGTTAGCGCTGTCGCCTCACAGCAAGAAGGTCCTGGGTTCGAGCCCCGGGGCCGGCGAGGGCCTTTCTGTGCGGAGTTTGCATGTTCTCCCCGTGTCCGCGTGGGTTTCCTCCGGGTGCTCCAGTTTCCCCCACAGTCCAAAGACATGCAGGTTAGGTTAACTGGTGACTCTAAATTGACCGTAGGTGTGAATGTGAGTGTGAATGGTTGTCTGTGTCTATGTGTCAGCCCTGTGATGACCTGGCGACTTGTCCAGGGTGTACCCCGCCTTTCGCCCGTAGTCAGCTGGGATAGGCTCCAGCTTGCCTGCGACCCTGTAGAAGGATAAAGCGGCTAGAGATAATGAGATGAGATAATTTAGTTCGGTACTCTTATTTCTGAGGTGGTGTGGTTCATTTGCTTCATTAGGACCAGGGTTAAACCCTACTGCTTTTTTTTTTTTTAAATAAACTTGTGTTTTTGATCAATTACTGCAGCCCAAGCGAGAACATCTTGGACAACACTATGAAGAGCTGATCACAAACTTTGCTTGGGGTCCAAAAGGTTAGAAATTCTGTATGCTCTAGAAAAGCACAGTATAAAAATTACACCCATGTACTCCAATTTGGAATGGAGGGGAGAAAAGCTACATAGAGCAAAATTTGATGATCCAAAGTCCCCACAGTAGTGTAGTCTAGCGACTGTCTACAATATCTTAAACCCAAGCAAAACCAATTCAGGGAACCAATTTAAAAAGGCTGTTCATTTATGAGGCACCACAGCAACGTGGCACAAGGAAAGGACAAATACTCTCATACCTCAAACACCGTGAGGGCAAAGGGGTGAGCCAGGTAGTTATGGGACTGCAGGATTTTTTTCCGGTTATCTCCATTTAGATCCACACTACACAGTGTGTGCAGCTTGGAATCCACCCAGTAAAGCCTGCTTTTGATCAGATCTGTAGAGGCAGGACTAGTCAGCATTATTTCCAAAACAGGTAGCCATTTAAAAAAAAAGCCATCCTGCTCGTCATAACTCGAACTTCATTTCACCAGTACTTACCAAGGGCAATACCATTGGGCCACTGAATGTCCGTCTCAACCAGGACCTGTCTGTCTACCCCATTCATTCCAGACTTCTCAATCCTTGCTGGCTCACCCCAGTCCGACCAGTAAAGGAACCTACAGCAAAAACTTTTCAGAACTCAAACTTGAACAAATTATAATAAATATTAAAAAAATAAAATACCCCCCCCCCGCCAACCCTACACAGTCGTATAAGGCTCGAGTTGCAATTTCCCACCTAGTATACTGGATGAACAACAGTTTGAATATCCTATATATAAAAATAGCAAAGGAGAACCATCAGGAACTTCTAGGCCTTCAGAGAAGGCCCCAAAATATCAGCATTTCAAATGTTAATTTCTTTCACTCTAATTCTTTCATAGTTTAATTATAATTTCTCTTCTAATTCGGCCTCATTTTCCATCAAATTTGCTTCAGAAATGAAAGGGTCACCGTCCTGAAAACATTAAAGAGTTATCCAATGAGATTTTTGTCGTCTCACGGCTGAGAAGAGTTTAGAGCTGGCTCACTCAATGGTTAGGACTTCACTGCTGGAACAGAAGGCCATGGCAGTGCATGTTTATACAGGAAGTGACAGATGATTTAACCAATTAGATTTTGATTTATAGTGGGAGGGACCAAAATTTTATCACCCTCTGTCTTCTTGAAGGCCAGCGCAAGCTTAACTGCGAGTCAGTGCCATCAGCGCAGTAGTGAAGTCACCTTCTAGCTGGTGTAGCATTCATTAGTAGTGTTAGCAATCGCTAATAAAGTAGTCAAACCAGTGCTATCAAGAGCAAGTAGCACAGGCTAACAACCAAGAAACTAAGACTTCTGTCTCCAGAATCATCTTCCACACATACTCGCTACAGTATTTCACTCCTACTTAAATATTCATTTCCCTTTGTAATTTAAGCCGTGTTCACACTTGTACCAGTACGATAGTGGTAATAACTATCGATACAAAGTATACCGGTACAGTTTAGTGCATCTGTCCACACTAGCGAGAAATGTTTGTGGTTTTCTTTCACGGTAGTTGAGATGCGCGTGCGCGAAATGTTTCCGTGGTTACCGAGTAACTTCCTTCTGAGAATATGGCGGATGAAACAACGCATGTGTGCTTTTTGTTGTCAATGTACAGTCTATTTCTGGTGGTCATTTATTCAGTCGAATCGTATAAAACGCGCGAGGCAGTTGAGAAACAAAGAAAATGAATCTCACTTTCTCCCCTCCCTTCCTCCCCCCTCCCTTCACTTTCTCCCCCCCTCCCTTCACCTTCCCCCCCTCTTCCTCCCTTCTTCCTCCCCCCTCCCTCCCCCTTTCTTTGCTCCATGTAGCTCCACGGTCGTTTTGAGCCATTTTGACGTTTTATTTACAGCTGGAAAGCACGTGCGTATTGTATTGTATGAATAACCCGGAAGACGTAGGAATGGTTCATTGCACATGCGCATTATATTTGTATCGATACAGAACTGCTTCATCTGTCCACACTACAGCAAAGCGCTACAGTACCGATACTGTACCGGTACGAAACCCATACATTTGTGGGTTTCGTACCGATACAGTTATACTGCTACAGTACCGGTATAGTTGCTAGTGTGGACAGGTGTTGTGGTACGAAAGTAGTATCGTATCGGTACAAAATCCCTAGTGTGGACAGGGTATTACTTAGTTACATTTTAAATCAACATCGACAACTACACACAATGGAGCTACCTGGCAGCCTGCCACTCATCCCTTGCAAAATCCTTTGTTTTGTCTGGAGCTGCCAAGATTGTTTTACACCAAATAAGCAAAATACTCAATTACCCCAGATGTAGGTTATTGCAAACAAAGGGTAACCCTTTACCTATTCTTTAAGATATATTGCAAAGACTTTGAAAGGGAGATTTATTGACTGGATAATAAATGAAAGTGCATTGCAGATACTGCAAATTAGAAGTGTGCACCATAGTGAACTTTTTTCCAAGGCAAGGGGGGGGGGAATAAATTTTCAATGCCCAAAGTCTTTGGGTTTGTTTCACATGTCTAGTCTGAAAATTTTGATGAGGCCCAACAACGCTGAATGCCAGGACGAGGCACACCATTTAAAATTCACCTTATGATACCTTTATTCAATTTGCTTTTGTAGCATAAAGTTACCCAGAGAGAGGATCCACCACGATTGAAGCAGGCTCCTTTAAGTCCCTGTCAAACAACACTTTCTGCTTCGTGCCATTGAAGTTAGCCACGGCTATCGTCCTACTATGCAGATCTGACCAGTACATGTTCTTGTAGATCCAGTCCACTGCTATCCCGACAGGCATTTGGACATCAATCACTTTGGTGTGGCTGCTCGCATCTCCAGGCTTATCCAGTGCTGTACTGTGAAAACCAAGTTTAAAAAAAAAAAAAAAAAAAAAAGATTAAAAATGTTGACAAAAAAAGTTAACTTCATTTAACTACGTCAAGGTACTTCAATATTTACCAACCACCCCCTCACTGTGGGTTGGTGCAAGTACCTGAAGATGGCCTTCTGTCCCAGGTCTGCCCAGAAGATTTTCTGATGGCTGAAGTCTACGTCCAAGGCCACGGTGTTGCGCAGCTGCTCAACAATCTGTGTGTACTCACGTCTTTCTAGCCCCAGCTTCCGGATGTCTCTCCGGTTTGTGAAGATCAGACAAGGTTCCTTGCCTGCAATGCAAGAGATTGCACTAAAGGTCTGGAGTGATTGTATCGGCATTCATATGGCTTATGAACATTCAAGTCCAACCAAGGTTTGCTTCACCCGTTTGCCCTATGAATGGGTACATGTACACCAGCTTGACCTAGCAAATGAATCAGCACTGGTGATAAACTGGCTCCAGACAAAAGCAACCATCAGCAGTGAGGAGCCTTGAGAGCTCAGCTGATCAATTTCTCTTCTCCAGCACACAACACAATCTCACTTACCGACTGCCTTACACACTCCTGTACTGGAGTTCATCTGATAACCCTCATGACACTCGCATTTGTAGCCTCCTTTCAGGTTGATGCAAATCTGACTACAGATTCCAGGATTCAAACATTCATTGATGTCTGCAAGGGAGGAAGAAAAACACTGAAGCACTTCAGACAAAGCAACTACTGAACACTAGAGTAATTGTATGAATGGCATTTTGAAAATACTGGAAATGCAACTCCTTCGAAGAGCTCCCTTTTACAGCTTCACTCAGATAGACCCAGATGAGTTTTCAATCATTAATCTGGACAGTGTGTATGGCTTCACGCACCCCCACAGGTTTTATGATCGATGAGCTGCAACCCAGGCGTGCAGCCACATTCATAGCCAACCACCAAGTCATGGCACAGGTGTGAGCATCCACCATTGTTGATAAGGCACTCGTTTAGATCTGAAATGAGAAGCCAGGCCAGAGAAAAGAAACAAATGTTCAGTATTCTACCAATGTTGGAGGGAATGGTGGAAGCAGACAAATTGGACACAGAGTCCTTGGGATGCTTAATAAAGGGAGTCACAAATTGACAAATATTGCACTTTTGTAGCCACAATACCAAAATGACAAATGCAGAATTAGATCAAGGTTAAAATCAACCAGTGGTGCAAAAGGCAGGCTTTAGACCAAGAAAAAGGGGTTCCTCTTCCAAGCTTGTAGTACTCAAGTCCAGGACTCTGACTTGAGCCTCAATTTTAAGGACTTGTGACTTGACCTTAAGCACTGATGACTCAGAGTCATGCATTAACTGCATTCAGACTTGTAAATTGGAGAAGGACTTGGATTTTTTTCTTCATTTTTTGTAACCTGCCATAACTTGGTCATAAGATTTATCTACATTAATTTTTATACTGGGCGGCACGGTGGTGTAGTGGTTAGCACTGTCGCCTCACAGCAAGAAGGTCCTGGGGGTTTGAGCCCCGGGGCCAGCGAGGGCCTTTCTGTGTGGAGTTTGCATGTTCTCCCCGTGTCCGCATGGGTTTCCTCCGGGTGCTCCGGTTTCCCCCACAGTCCAAAGACATGCAGGTTAGGTTAACTGGTGACTCCAAATTGACCGTAGGTGTGAATGGTTGTCTGTGTCTATGTGAGCCCTGTGATGACCTGGCGACTTGTCCAGGGTGTACCCCGCCTTTCGCCCGTAGTCAGCTGGGATAGGCTCCAGCTCACCTGCGACCCTGTAGAAGGATAAAGCGGCTAGAGATGAGATGAATTTTTATACTAGTTTCATACAAGAGAATGCACATTCACCTGTCCAGGAACAAACTAATGTTACTGGTGCTAAAATACCTGGAGAGAACACCCCTAGGATTGTCCCTTTACTTATACAGACTTCTCGTGCAGTAGGGGGAAAAAAGAAAAAAAAAAAAACACGCACTGCTGTGTGTTTTTTTTTTTTCCCCACCCAGAGAAGTAAGGGACACCATGTTCATTGCTCTACTGATAGTGGAGCTTGCTGAGCGATGAACTAGCTAGTGTTGACCCTTTCTCATGTTACCTGCCCCGTTAGTAGGCGGGGCTTGCTGAGCAATGAACAAGCTTTTTATCTGTATCCTATGAACTAAAATGGGGCAGTCAAGCAGTAATGTTAGTCCAACACAGTAGCAGAGATGCTTTCACAAAGGCAGCCACCATCAAATGGTGCAGTTAGGGTCTTGTTCTCAGACTTGACTGATCAGTAGTGGACTTGAAATGGATTCAACTCAATTTCCTTTAATGACTTGGACTTGAACACTGGGAACTTGAGACTGGACTTGGACTCAAGGTTTAGTGACCGCTGTAACACTGTCCTCTGTGAGAATATAACAGTCCCACATTTGTAATCAGTCAGAATAACATTGTGACCCTTCTCTCAAAAAGGATGAATGGGCTAAAACTATCACCTAAATTCCCCACAAAGCTAAGCCCCTGGTCACACTACAGCTCGTGATAGGTTTGCAAATACTTAATGAAAAATTGGTAGCATTGCCACCAATTGCGCAATACATTGCAATTGTTAGAGTTGTTTTTTGGTGTCTCCACCTTGTGAGTGGCCAAAAGCATTGTGGAAAGTTTCAATGTATGCACTGAAATCTGGTGCCAATGTTTTTGTTGGCAAACTAAACAGCGAATACTTGCAGAAGGGTTTGGGAATATTTCCTGAAACTCCGGCCTCTTGAGATGGATGCATCTCAAATCCATGTCCCTGATGCTTGTGGGAGCCTCAACACAGTGGCTCAGTATAGCCCAACCTTCCCTGAGACTTGAGTGCATTTACATTCAGGAATCCTTCAGAGCATGTTGTGTGCACACTTGGGACCCAGTCGTTATGGGAAACACTGGATGCTGATTTGAGCGCAATCGGCACACACATAAGGACACTTCATAGGGACTTTGCAAGTATCCTTTCAGGTATGCAGTGGTAGACAGATCTAAGTGCAGGAGGAGGATTTATTAGCAGGTGTGATTTCCAAAACCAAAAGCAGAGTCAAACATGGCTAGAAATAAACGTGACTGATACTTCAAAGATTCTGTGTCCTTCTACATGCGTGCTATTTGTGCTCAAATCAGCATCAAGTGTTTCCCATAATGACTGGATCCTGTGAGTGCATGTGGCCACTTGAGCACACAAAGGCATGACAGTCAAATGTTTGCCTGGTGTGTGACCACAACTTTTGGCTCACCTGTACATCAAGTATCACCACCAAAACTCCATTTTTCATCAATAATCCATCAAAGCATTGCAAGCTGTAGTACGACCATAGCTTAAAAGTGCTGGAACCCCCCTCACTGTAAGGGCCTAATCATTAAGGCCTGTACTTCTCTCAATGCATGCCAGGTCATCAAATCACCATTCTAAAGATTAGGTTCCACACCACTGAACTCTAAAACATGTATGTCTTTGCACTGAGGGGTTTAACAACCTGCAGCCCTACTACAATTCATCATTCTAGATTAGTTGTGTACAGACTGCTCTTGCTGAAAGTCATGTCCAGTTGAGTCTCTTAAGTCACGTGAACAGTTGCTTCCAATTTCCTTACACATCACAATCTTTACCATAGGTCTAAATGCAGGCCACTTTAACCATTATTCCTGTTGAAATATGAACCAGTTGAGCAGCACCACCACAATCAAAAACCCAAATTAAGGGAATAGCTTTTGGAAAAATGGTTTCCATCTCTCCAGTGGAGTTCTAAAAACTTGCAGAATCCATTCCAATATCCCCTTCGGACATGATGTGTACAATTGAACACATGAAGTTCCACAGCATTTTTCCTCGTGTCCGAAAGGGTTAAACACTTTTTCCAGCTCAAGGTAGCCCAACACCTTTAATCTGTATTTATTCTTTCCACAAAATCAAGTCGTACATGAGCTGATGCAGACAAGGCATGTAGCACCATGTTGGCTATAAGCCATGTACAAGATTCAGTGCGTTTACATGCACATCCAAATTGAGCTACTGTTGGTAATCGAGCCAAGGGTCCCAGCAGGGGTGCCAGAGAAATCCAATCCTACATGCACACAAGGAAATCGAGCTATTGTGTGAGGTACATTGTGCACCTGAGCCACAGGTGGCGCTACACGCCCCATCATGTTGGTACACTTCCGGTTGTCGTCATGAAGAGCTATTCAAGAGTATAAACAAAAAGTTATCAGTTCCGTGTTCACAAGAAGAACGACGATGAGGACAGCAACATCGAGAGATGTTGTTCCTCCTGACCTCTTCTGCTGCTCACTACTACTACTGTTGTCATGCCAACCAAGGTTGTTGTGTTTCCTGGTTGTGGTCTCATCACTCCTGGAAGGGGCAGTGCTGAAGTAAGTAGCTCGACTACGTAGCTCGATAGGGTTTACATGCACGAAGTAGCTCGGCTACAATCGCATAATCTAGGTCACGTAGCTCAATTACAAGAAATCCAGTTCGGTTCGATTTCAGCCGAGCTAAGGTGTTTCCATGGCATTTGGAACTTCGATTTCAGTCGAGCTATGGCAGAAATTCGATTTTCTCTATGTGCATGTAAACGCACTGACTGAGTAGAACAACTTGTATCCACATTTATTGGATTTTGAGAAACTTTTGCAAATTCGGTAAATAAAAACTTTACACAAGACATCCAACAAAATTTCCACTTAGAATGTAAATAAACCGCAAAACGACAGGAGAAATTTGTGAAAAATGCTATAATTCTTGAAAGATATGCTCTTGCCATCAAAAACTTATTCCATATTTTGTTGCTTTTTTGTATTTTTGGGGGGTTTGAGTTTTTATTTCATCCTCAGTTAGTTCAGCAACACGCGCCACCATTTTGTTTCTCTAGTCACAGTATAGGAGCTGATCGCCTAGTAGTAGAGTAGCCAATCAGAGCACACGATTGCTCATATCAAGTGAACGTGGATTATACTGCATGTGTACACAGCATCTTTTTAAAAAAACAAAAAAAAAACAAAAAAGACCCAACTTGACTTTTGTCACTTATTTCTCAAAAGTAAAGCTGTTCCAGAAACAAACTGCATTATTTTCCACTTACTGCATTCTTTTATCGGTTCGTCGCTCCAGTCACTGCAGTCACGGACCTTGTTACAGACTTTGCTCATCTCAATACATTCTCCACTCCGACACTTGTACTTGTCTGGGCTGCTACACCGAGTCACTACACCAGCAAATGAACAGAAGAGAGAAAAAAAAAAAAGTTATCGTGAAAACTACATCACACATCTAAAGCAATGGGCATTAATAAATCATGCACATGGTTTCTACATGCCAAGCCAATCTGCAGTGCGAGACTGAAACCCTAAGGTAATACAAATCAATTACAACACTTCTAGATTTCTGCAATAACCAGGAGGAACTGTATATTGACTGGATTTGACCCAGTTTCTCACATCTTGTGCACATTTGACCTAATTTACAACAACCTGTCTATAAAAAGGGTGTGTAGAACATCTAGAGATTGGAAAACGATTAGTGTTTCAGTGGCCTCACGGTTTTTGCAGTTGTCTTCATCCGTGCCATCGGCACAGTCTCGGAAACCATTGCACTGCCGGCTGCCATGGATACAGCTGCCATCGTCACACTTAAATTGGTCTGGGCGACAAGCACGAGTAGCTGCAGGGGGAGTGGAAAAAGTTACGAGTCACCTTACAGGCTAAACCATGCAGGAGAGCTGACCTCTAACAGCATGCCACACACACACACACTCCTTATCTACTTGGCGTTCCTCCAGTTTTGGCACTTGGCCAAAGGCAGTGGCTGATTTGTAACCTTGCCTTTAAGCAGCTGCAAGCTCACACCTACGGAATCCCAGCCAACAGCTGTGTAGTGTGATTACATTACAATTGTATCACTGTCACCCAGTCAGAGTCCTGGGCTGCTTCACAGTGCAAACTCTTGGTAAATACCAAATACAAAAACCACCCACATCTATTAAAAGTCACCATAAACCCAAGCTACTCACGGCAGTTTCTTTCATCGCTGCCATCTTTACAGTCAGCATCTCCATCGCAGCGCCACTTGGGGTGAATACATTCTCCTGAGCCGCACTGTATCTCGCTTGCTGAGCATTTCACGGATGGTGTAGGGTTCCTCCCACAGTGCAGTGGCGATTCATCTGATTGGTCCTGACAGTCTACATCATTGTCACACACCCAACCAATAGGAATGCATGATGCATTGCCACACTGGAACTGGTTTGGGCCGCAGGAGGAGGGAGCGCAGCCCAATTCATCAGTACCATCACCGCAGTCATCCTCACCATTACACACAAAGTTCTGCGAGACACAGCGGCCACTGGCACAGGTAAATTCCAGAGGAGAGCAGGTAATATTACCTAAAGGGGGGAAAAGGTATGCAGGCTTGTCAGATTCAACAAATTATACTTCTCTACAGCACTGGTTCCCAATCCTGGCCCTGGTCAGGCAACAGGTCAGGCTAACCCCAAGGAATCACTGAACTCTTTCTCTCCCCCCCCCAAAAAAAAGCCCCCACCCTACAGGGCTTTCACAGACAGATTTTTGCCTTCACCATATTGCCAGGCAAGCCAAGAAACCGCTGCAACAGCTAATAATGAAAATTGAGACGACTTCAGTCAGTACAATCTCTTGGAAACAAAAAAATTATACCAGCAGATTGTGTTACATCCAAAAACAAACATGCAGGCATCACAAATCCATACAATTTACCCACAAATGCATTTTTTATTCTGCACACTGCACTCATGCTCTGTTCACCACTTCAGGGGGATTCTATGCAGAAGTGGAATTTCACCGTGCTTGAGTGTACATGACAAAAAAAGGTTTCTCAATTTACCCACAAATGTACTTATTCCACTTGAAGTATTCAGCAAACCAGCTACCAGATTTGGGATACTACAACATCCTGAACTATTTAGTATTTGGAATTTCTAAATACACTAGAGACATTAAAGGCTTACAAAAGTACAGATGTCTACCGATATTTTGAGGCAGGTTTCATGGTGGAATTTTATGGGAAATTCCTGATAAAGAAAAATACCTTATGAAAAAGGTAAGCAAAAACATGGACTTCTAATAGTAATAAACAAGCCAGGGCCTAGATCTAGCACATTTTAGTGTTTAGCCTCGTCGACATTATCAGTATATAAAACAGGCTGCTAGTCGAGCCAAGCATTAGATCTAATGAAATATACATTTTAACATTGCACTAAGCTTTCACACTAACCAGATATAAAATGCTCTCCATACACACGGGAAAGTTATCATCCAGTCTTCCTGTTTAACAGCAGCTTGCCATTTTTCTCATCTTTCTGGGTTCACCAAGAAGCAGTAAAAGTCAAACCAGGCTCATCTCCACATCTGTTCTCGCATCCAAAAGCACTACAAGTCTCTGGCATTGTTCCTTTAGATGCAACTGCAAGTTTATCTTTAGAGGTTTACTGAATTTGGCTTGTAAAATCACTTGCTTACACTTGTGCCAGTTGCTGGGAGAAACAAAGCTTGCCAGGCAATATGGCTGTCTAAATAAATCTGCAGTTGTGCGGTCACATGAAAAGTCCCCTATAGCTTTAGAACGTCATGTACTGTGCATTCTGCCTCTTAATCCATTAAATATTTTGCATTTCCTCATCTTAAATAACTCATCGTAGCCTGGTAAAAACTAGTTCTATTCAGACATACTGGAACCTGGAATTAAGGCCACTTGAGAAATGAGCTTGTTTGCATGTCATGCTACTGTCTGCACTCAAGTCAAAGTCAGAGCTCATTCTTTAACTGCATTCAGACAAACATGATTCATTTATTCAGCTGTATTTCTAATTTTGGCAACACTTAGTTTGGAATTTGATGAAGGATACAAGTTATTCTACAAAATCAAGTCACACGAGCTGATGACTGACAAGGCATGTAGCACTGAGCTGGCTATAAGCCATGCATGACAAGACCAAGTACAACCCCGATTCCAAAAAAGTTGGGACAAAGTACAAATTGTAAATAAAAACAGAATGCAATGATGTGGAAGTTTCAAAATTCCATATTTTATTCAGAATAGAACAGATGACATATCAAATGTTTAAACTGAGAAAATGTATCATTTAAAGAGAAAAATTAGGCAATTTTAAATTTCATGAAAACATCTCAAAAAAGTTGGGACAAGGCCATGTTTACCACTGTGAGACATCCCCTTTTCTCTTTACAACAGTCTGTAAATGTCTGGGGACTGAGGAGACGAGTTGCTCAAGTTTAGGGATAGGAATGTTAACCCATTCTTGTCTAATGTAGGATTCTAGCTGCTCAACTGTCTTAGGTCTTTTTTGTCATATCTTCCATTTTATGATGCACCAAATGTATTCTATGGGTGAAAGATCTGGACTGCAGGCTGGCCAGTTCAGTACCCGGACCCTTCTTCTACGCAGCCATGATGCTGTAATTGATGCAGTATGTGGTTTGGCATTGTCATGTTGGAAAATGCAAGGTCTTCCCTGAAAGACACGTCGTCCGAATGGGAGCATATGTTGCTCTAGAACCTGGATATACCTTTCAGCATTGATGGTGTCTTTCCAGATGTGCAAGCTGCCCATGCCACACACACTAATGCAACCCCATACCATCAGAGATGCAGGCTTCTGAACTGAGCGCTGATAACAACTTGGGTCGTCCTTCTCCTCTTTAGTCCGAATGACACGGCGTCCCTGATTTCCATAAAGAACTTCACATTTTGATTTGTCTGACCACAGAACAGTTTTCCACTTTGCCACAGTCTATTTTAAATGAGCCTTAACCCAGAGAAGACGTCTGCACTTCTGGATTGTGTTTAGATACGGCTTTTTCTTTGAACTACAGAGTTTTAGCTGGCAACGGTGGATGGCACGGTGAATTGTGTTCACAGATAATGTTCTCTGGAAATATTCCTGAGCCCATTTTGTGATTTCCAATACAGAAGCATGCCTGTATGTGATGCAGTGCCGTCTACGGGCCCGAAGATCACGGGCACCCAGTATGGTTTTCCGGTCTTGACCCTTACGCACAGATTCTTCCAGATTCTCTGAATCTTTTGATGATATTATGCACTGTAGATGATGATATGTTCAAACTCTTTGCAATTTTACACTGTCGAACTCCTTTCTGATATTGCTCCACTATTTGTCGGCGCAGAATTAGGGGGATTGGTGATCCTCTTCCCATCTTTACTTCTGAGAGCTGCTGCCACTCCAAGATGCTCTTTTTATACCCAGTCATGTTAATGACCTATTGCCAATTGACCTAATGAGTTGCAATTTGCTCCTCCAGCTGTTCCTTTTTTGTACCTTTAACTTTTCCAGCCTCTTATTGCCCCTGTCCCAACTTTGAGATGTGTTGCTGTCATGAAATTTCAAATGAGCCAATATTTGGCATGAAATTTCAAAATGTCTCACTTTCGACATTTGATATGTTGTCCATGTTCTATTGTGAATACAATCAGTTTGAGACTTGTAAATTATTGCATTCCGTTTTTATTTACAATTTGTACTTTGTCCCAACTTTTTTGGAATCGGGGTTGTAGAATAACTTGTTTTATCTGCATTCACTACATTGAGAGCATTAATTTTTTGTAAATTTGATAGATACAAATTTATACAAAGCGTCCGACAAAATTTCCACTTAGAACGTAAACGAACCAGTGAAAGAGTAGCAATTTGTGAAAAATGCCAATGATTTGGGGGGGGGGGGGGGGGGGGGGGGGGGAATACATTCTTACCATCAACTACTTTTATTCCATATTTTGTTGCCTTTTTTGTATTTTTGGGGGGTTTTGTTTTCAAGTCCCCCCCCCATTGGTTCAGTAACACTGCCTTTTTTTTTTAAAAAGTCAGTTTTTTGGCAGTTGGCAAACCAACCTAAAAAGGCACATTACCACCACTGACTGGGCTGGAGTATGGAACAGGTGGTATGGGGTGGGTGGGTTTAAATACATTATTTTAGCCATTTCTGTTTCTTTTAAAATACTTGATAGATATCTGACTTGATGCACTCTGCCATTGTTTCTCTCTACTCATGGTATATGAGCTGATATCCTAGTAGTAGCCAATTGGAGTGTGATTGCTCATATCCAGTGAATGTGGATAGAGTAAAATCTAATATACCATATGCTAAGATGCACTGGTAATTCCGGATTATGTAATTATGGTACATTTGATTGTCAAGCACCACTCAACTAAGTAAAGAGAAAGGACATCCATTGTTACTGTAAGACATGAACTATCAAAGCATTCAATCAGGTGGCATGTTCAAACTTTTGACTGGTACTGTGGGTAATATCAAAAGGTATTTTCTGATCATCTTCCACAGTACCCCCATACTCCCAACATACCAGATTCTCATCAGCCCTTCCTGAGTTGAAGTGGGCATATCTGAGCAGTAAACCCCTGAAATGTGCAGCTAAGGGGCTTCTCCAGGACCAGTGTTGGAACTCATTAGGTCCTTCTTGCATTGAATCAGCAACAATCCAGGAACACTTCTGTATTCCTGAAACCGTTTCCAAACCATGGCTGACTCACCCTTTGTCGCATGTAATAAATGGTTACACTTGCATCATGTGACACCTAGGGCTATGTACTCCAAGCAGTTTGCTCTGAAGCTATTCCAGTCAGTCTACTCTTCACAAAGTATATGCTAAGGCAGGCACCGACTCACCGCAGCTAGTCTCGTCTTCTCCGTTGTCACAGTCTCTCTCGCCGTCACATTTCCAAGAGACAGGAATGCACAATGTGGAGCCTGTGCCACAGCTGAACTCATTCATACGGCAGCTTCTGGTGACTGAACGAAAGAGCAGCAAGTTAGACAAGACTTTAATATGCTGGTTTAAAAAGGCTATGAAAACACTTCACTTAGTCCTGGGAGAATTATTCTGTAGCATTTGCAGTCTTGTACAAATACTGGACTTCCCTGAAACACTCCCAGGAGCCAGTAGAACTTGAATTAGATGGTTTTGAAAAAACTTAACCTTAAGTCTTTCTGTAAACTATTCTTTCTTGGGCAAAGGTTAAGGACGTGCTTAATACCAGCTTAAAAAAGGTTCAGCTGGAAGCAAATCTATTCTGTAGAACACGGAGAAACTACATGTAAACCATTAAGGTGATGATACACGGGGCAACTTTTTGGGCAATGTTGCCGAGCAATGTTGCTGGCAACGGGCAACTAGGTGAGACAGGGCAACTTTTCAGGGCAACTAACAATGGGCAACAACAGTTAGCAATGGCAGTTTACAGTTAGCTTTAAAAAAAAAAAAAAAAAAAAAAAAAAACGATGTCTTAATTTTTGCTGTGACCATTTAATCAAGCTGTCTGTTGTTTTTTAGAGCTTTGGTGAGGTAAATTCCTCCATATAGAATATTAAAATAACTTACCGGCGTAAAAACAGATGAGGAGTCTCTCCATCTCTTCACTCTACTGACACTGAGCGGCCGCCATATTTGTTTGAAATTTCTGATCCGAACCTCACTGGAGGTCACATGACTCGATACTTGCGTTCTGATTGGCTTCTCAAAAAGTTGCCAGAGATTATCAAAACCATTCAGAAAGAAACAATGTTGCCCAATCTCAATAGAAAAGAGTCAAAACGCAATTGCCCAGCAACATTGCTCGGCAACATTGCCCAAAAAGTTGCCCCGTGTATCATCATTACTTGGCGACATGAAATCAGATTTTATCCTTTGGGAACAGGTTACAATAATACAGCCTTTGAGTCCAAATATTAAATAACCATGAAGGGATGTTTCTGATTAAACTAGTGCCCCAAACTTAACCTGAAGGACATTTTACCCCCATGTTTGTTGAAGGTCACCTTCACAGTGCAAGTTCCCAGTCACAAGTCAGAAAAAAGCTTTTTTTTTTTTAAAAACCCCACACCCCCTACACAAGCCATTCCAGTGCTCAGGACACTCCTTCCAAAGATGTGACTTCCAACACATACACTGATCACCACATGCACAAACGCGCACGTGCGCACACGTTCCATTTATTACCAGCTTTAAACAGCTGCTCAAACAAGAAGCATTATGGACACCTGCCACATGGGAACAGAACATCCAATGCATAAAAATACCTTGCTGGATTGTGCAACACTCAAACAAAATACAATGGGTTAGTACACATGTATATGAAAATCTCATATCATCTCTAGCCACTTTATCCTTCTACAGGGTCGCAGGCAAGCTGGAGCCTATCCCAGCTGACTACGGGCGAAAGGCGGGGTACACCCTGGACAAGTCGCCAGGTCATCACAGGGCTGACACAGACACAGACAACCATTCACACTCACATTCACACCTACGCTCAATTTAGAGTCACCAGTTAACCTAACCTGCATGTCTTTGGACTGTGGGGGAAACCGGAGCACCCGGAGGAAACCCACGCGGACACAGGGAGAACATGCAAACTCCACACAGAAAGGCCCTCGCCGGGCCCAGGGCTCGAACCCAGGACCTTCTTGCTGTGAGGCGACAGCGCTAACCATTACACCACCGTGCCACCCGTATATGAAAATCAGACATTTAAAAGGATGTCCCTAATGTCTGATTGAAAGTATGTCAAGATACATAAAGGTTTTGTTCATTATAACCAGTGGTCAAATTTATAGGGACAGTGGGTTCTAGCAATAGGTGACCATTTTACCAACAAAAAAAAATAAAACCCATATGGTTAACATATTAGCCAGTCAACTAATGCAATAACCGATTTTGCTGTAATTAATCTGTGCTAGCAGCGCTGACAAATTGTTACCCTCACCCAGGATCTTTTTACTTTCTTATTCTTCTAGAATTCATTTAGGATGCCATTTCTCCCTCAATTTTCAACCAAATTTCACATGAACACCTGGGCTGAATTAAGTTGCTATGACTTTTGGTGCTGATCCAGATCACCAAACTGGAATGATCCATGAAAAACAGGCTTCACCCCCACTAATCATTCTCTTACTGTTCTGGATCTACAGGGTACGGTGACCAGCTGCCCCAGTTTGCAAGAGCTAACGCAAACCACGGTGACTTTAGGTCACAGTATCTATCTAGTGTTCAGTTTGCCATTTGAAAATGTTGAAACTTTCATACTGAAACAGGCCACTTTAATTTAAAAAAAAACAAAAAACAAACAAAAAAACCCAAAACCCACATCCTCAGTTGGTGCATGCATGTTTTGTCCTGCAAGGAATATACAGGCAAGGAAAATGATCAAGGACAGGGTGGTAAGATCTAGCCCGCTGAATAAAAAGTTTATCAAAGATTAACCAAGATCTTTTTAAAGTGGCGATTTTAAGGAGAACTGAAGGCAAATTTATCAAAATTCTCATTTTATTAAACATAGGAATGCATTTCTGACAGCTATTTTGTCACTGCTATAGCAAGTTATGAGTGAAATATGCTACGTAATACATCAGTCCATACGTCAACGCAATGGCCGTAAATGAGATTCGTTGAGACCTGTACGAGACATGGCAGGACGGAAGAAAAACATACAGCAGAAATCAAAGTCACCAACATCTGCCAACGTTGTCAAGAGACGCACGCGCCCTCCTTCGAATGCTGATGTAATCAAGCTTGAAGTTTTGTTGGTTTTGATAGCAAATCAGGAAAGTTTGAATATACAAGGTTACTAAAACCGAAAATGTAACTGAACAACATGTTAAGAAATAAAGTTTAAAAATGACTTAAGTTCCCCTTTAATTTACTTATGTTCAGCTTAGACCATGTGCCCACCGTAAAGGTCTGACAGTTAGCAGTCATTATAGAAATAATGTACACGAACAAACCTTAAACTTCCAACTGGCCTGCTGCTACAGAAAACTAATCAACACACCCTGATCAGATTTACACACACACACGTGCAAAATTACCACATGCCCAGTAGCCCAACGCTATCAACTTTTTCGTCAGGCCATAAACTATAAAAAGTAGTGAGTCCGTCATGCCACAAACATTGACCTGCCCGTGAACGTACATTTTGACGGTTTCATGCTTGTATTACCATGTCCCTAACACGACACGTCCACCTTTTGCAAGGATTGTTTTCATTGGTTATTTTGTCAGATATGTCACAAATCTGTAAAACGAAAGCGAATCAGCTGCCATCTCTTAAATGAGCAGTTTATCACATTACATTTTGCCGACATTGTGGTGTGAGATTTTACAGGGAGTGCGCTTTTTCGCCTTTTCGTGACAATCATGTGGAAGTTTCTGGGTTTGCCTGAGGAAAAAGAGTGAAGAAAACCAAAGAAGAAATCTAAGCTACTAAGAAGCGATATGAGGAAGAAAAGCAGGAGAGGACATTTAAACCAGGTTGGCTGCAGACATACAATTGGTTGTTGTACTCGTACACACCAAAAAAAAAAAAAACCCCACACACGACGTTTTGCTGACCTTGCCATTCAATTTATGGTCCATACGTGGTTAAAACACCCGGACTGAAAACTGACAAATATCACAAGTATGCGAATGCTCCTCTTGTGTTGGGCTCACAGAACTTAAAAAAAAAAAAAACACTAGACGTGCATCAGGCATCTGAGGGTCATACATTTACACTGGCCATCAACTTTTAATGCTGGCCATGAACATTGAAAAGTTAAGAGCCCTGTTAGCCATTTCTGATTTTCAAGATATTTCACACACTGACACCATCTCTGTGCAATCGGATTATTAAAATATCAAAGATAAGGATTGAAAAAGTGAAATAGGATCATTTTATGAATGAGGATCGCGTCACACACCTCAGAGCTCATTCCTGTAGACATGACACGAGGTACGGTATCTGACCTTAGGCAAGTTCTTCTTGCTAGGCCTGATCAAAACAGATTGCTCGGATTTCTCAGTGAGGATTAAGTGCTTTGTAGTCAGATCTAAAGAACGCATCTAAAGCGGCATTAGAGAGAGAAGTGGGACGTAACCTGACCAGAAATGCTGACTGATTTGCTGCTATTACCATAAACGACACTGCTGCTGAAATCAGGTGAAGGGACATCTGCATTGGGAGTGACTGATTTGGAAGCGCAGCAGATGACAGTGACTCATGGGAGATGGAGCCTTGTATGAAAAAAAAAAAAAAATGCAGATTTTCGAGAATAATTTTCAGACTCGTTCTTTTTTCTGATTCATTCTCTCTCAACCCCACCTACTCAATCACCCACTGATGTGAACCAAGCAGCTCCTTCTATTGGAATTTGTGCTATAGTTTGCAAAACGGGGCGGCACAGTGGTGTAGTGGTTAGTGCTGTCGCCTCACAGCAAGGTGGTCTGGGTTCGAGCCCCGTGGCCGGTGAGGGCCTTTCTGTGCGGAGTTTGCATGTTGCTCCGGTTTCCCCCACAGTCCAAAGACATGCAGGTTAGGTTAACTGGTGACTAAATTGACCGTAGGTGTGAATGCGAGTGTGAATGGTTGTCTGTCTATGTGTCAGCCCTGTGATGACCTGGCGACTTATCCAGGGTGTACCCTGCCTTTCGCCCGTAGTCAGCTGGGATAGGCTCCAGCTTGCCTGTGACCCTGTAGAACAGGATAAAGCGGCTAGAGATAATGAGATGAGTTTGCAAGACACCATACTTTAATGCACACTGATTAGGTGGCCTTGATAACCTCTTTTTACCAACTGTTCAAAACAGGAGTCAGACACAATGGAAACAATGCAAAACCTATTTGACTCACGGCACACATCTGCGCTCTCATCTGAGCCGTCTTCGCAGTCAGGTTCACCATCGCAGTGCCATCTCTTGGGGAGGCACTGACCGTTGCGGCAGACAAAATCCTGCGCCGCACACGTCTTCCTCACTGCAACAGAGATGGGATTAAAATTAAAAGAGTCTCGAGGGTTTACATTTCAGCCTGGTAGCCTGATTAAAAAGTATGAGGAAAATGAAACAACAAGCTCAGCAAAGATTCTGCATCAGGTGCAAAAATCATGGCCCAGAACATGTCCTCTGCTTATTTACTGCATTCACATACACAAGACTACAGAATACAAAAATGCTACAGATAAATCAGGTTTTTAATTACAGGTGCAAGCTGAAACGTGAATAGATGTTCCTAGAGATTTGATAATCATAATTTCAAAGATACCTTTGAAATACTATACTGCACATCATATCTGACCAGTTTCTTCTAGCTTCTCCATCCTTCTCGTCTACATTTTTTATGACCCAGAAAGTCTGCTCCACAGCCAGCCATGACCAAACTGCTCAGATCTGTGCTTCATACACAAGACTGATTATAGGACAGGAGTGTCCTCATTGAGCTTACTATACACCTCAAATGAGGACAAGTAAACCTATACTTTCATGTCAACAGTCATACCCTACAAGTTCACAAGGAAGCCCGTCTCCCCCTTGGCACAAAGCCCAGCCCTATTATCAGTCACTTCATGTCCACTCAGGGTACAAGTGTGCACTCCAATGAAAATAGGCTCCTGTGGCTAGAATAGTTAGAAGTGCCTGGAGGGCTCCCGAGACATAAATCAGCATGCTCACTCTCAAAACTAGAAATTTACACCCTCACTGGGTTAGATTGTGGAGGAGTGCACACTTTGGGGACAACATGCAGGAAGGGATTGGAGCCTTAAAGGAACAGTCCACCGTACTTCCATAATGAAATATGCTCTTATCTGAATTGAGACGAGCTGCTCCGTACCTCTCCGAGCTTTGCGCGACCTCCCAGTCAGTCAGACGCGCTGTCACTCCTGTTAGCAATGTAGCTAGGCTCAGTATGGCCAATGGTATTTTTTGGGGCTGTAGTTAGATGCGACCAAACTCTTCCGCGTTTTTCCTGTTTACATAGGTTTATATGACCAGTGATATGAAACAAGTTCAGTTACACAAATTGAAACGTAGCGATTTTCTATGCTATGGAAAGTCCGCACTATAATGACAGGCGTACTAACACCTTCTGCGCGCTTCGGCAGCACATTGATACGGAGCTCAGATATCAATGTGCTGCCGAAGCGCGCAGAAGGTGTTAGTACGCCTGTCATTATAGTGCGGACTTTCCATAGCATAGAAAATCGCTACGTTTCAATTTGTGTAACTGAACTTGTTTCATATCACTGGTCATATAAACCTATGTAAACAGGAAAAACGCGGAAGAGTTTGGCTGCATCTAACTACAGCCCCAAAAAATACCATTGGCCATACTGAGCCTAGCTACATTGCTAACAGGAGTAACAGCGCGTCTGACTGCCTGGGAGGTCGCGCAAAGCTCGGACAGGTACGGAGCAGCTCGTCTCAATTCAGATAAGAGCATATTTCATTATGGAAGTACGGTGGACTGTTCCTTTAACGACTCCACCAAGTGTTACACTAATAAATTACACCATCTCACTCATATCTGTGCCACCACCATCTTCACACACTGTTTTCCCCACCCCTAAAGTCTATGACCCAGTTACCATAGATACAAGGAGAGCTGGATCATCCAGGGGACATTATAGCTCCCAGTGTTTAATCATGCACATCTGTAGTATGCAAGCCTGGTTTGTGTCAATAACAAGGAACTATGGCACCGCACTTTTTTTCCTCAGCGTCACACAAATTGCATCAGTGCTCTCTCTAAACTAGTAAGAGACTCCATAAAAACTGCAGAGTTCCAAGTCCACATCCTGCAGTTTCCATACAGGTTCACTGCACTGAAACAAATGGGGGCATTTTCCTTAAAAGGTAGACTGCCTTTCAGATTTTTCAAGGTCATAAAAAAAAAACCTTCCCCAACATGCAGTTATTTTGTTTAGTGAACCGAAAGCTAACTCGAATCAGACTTCCAGTTTTTATAAGGGTTTTAAAAAAAATGTAAAAATAGAAGTAAGGAATTTAGGGCCATGTGGCCCTAAATTCTGCTATTTTTTTCCTTCTTCAGCATGACCCAATTCAAGATATTACGTCGTGCATCACGTGGTGGGCTTTCCCCGTTTGCGCAAGGCATTGTGGGATACAAATTTGAAACAGGAGAGAAAAATGGAGGACGCGAGTGTGTGAATGAAACGTGAAAGACCGACTACAGTAACAGAACGTGAGAAAAGACGTCATGTTGCGAAGGAAAGGAAACGCAGGACCAAACTAATAGATATCGGTTGCCAGCGAGCACCTCGGTGTGATCAGCTGTTCGTTTAGCAACAGAATGATGGAACTGTCCGTGCATGCTCAAAGGTAAACCTGTAGATGGCAGTAATGCAACACTGGATGCCAGCTGTCATAAAACCCGAAAGAAAAGGAAGGTAAACCCACGCACATGCACACGGACTTCCTGTCTGCTTGATTGCAAGAAGTGAGTGATTTCATGCACATTATTTGCTCAGGAATTCCTTGAATTAAATAACTTCCCAGCCACAGAATGGCCTGTTTTTTTTTTTTTTTTAATAGATTACAGAAATGAACATGTATGACAATGACCAAGTTTCAGAGGGAACTAAATTTCAGAGATTCTGAAATCGAAAGGCCGTCTAGCTTTAAGCACTAGAATGAACATGTGTTCATACACCCACAGACACAATGACTCACCACAAGTGTTCTCATCACTCCCGTCAGTGCAGTCCACGTCACCGTCACACTGCCACACGGATGGGATGCAGCGGCCATTCCCACACTGGAACTGTGACGGCTCACATTCTATTCGCGAGCCTGGCGAGAAGAAAAGGACAAGGCAAAAGTGGCAGACCGTTACTCCGCTGGTTAAAAAGAAAGGCAAAATTGCTGTACTAATAGTATTTTGAATAATGCATTCTATTAACAGATAAGTTCTAAACAGATACAATCAGAAGGTGCACTATTCAGATAAAAAAAAAAAAAAAAAAAAAAAAAAAAAAAAACCCTTTCCAGAAACATCCACATGGCACCTGGTTGAGATTAGAGGTGTGTATCAGGTTGCTCGAATGGGCTCCCCCCTTTTCATGTAGGCAAACAGTCAGATATGAAGCTCGTGGTTTGTTTAAAAAAAAAACCTATCCACTAGGGGGTGTGCAAAATAATCGTCATGACAATGCATCGCGATACTAACTTTCACGATATACTGCATCGATTCTTGACGCCAAATATTAATTTTAAAAAATGAATAAATAAAATTGTATGAATGGTTGGCGAACATCAGCCAAAAACAAGTAGAATACAACTTCCAGTCCTGTAGATGTCGCCGTGGAGTTTTTGACACCTGCTGCCTTCATGCCAGTGGCATTTCTGGCGGCGGGCTACTGCAACCGACATTCTACACAGACATCACATGCGACTGTGACTCTGTTTACAAATCCCAACATGGAAGAAACCGAAAAGATTCGTCCGCCTCCGTCAAATTTTAAAGCTGATGTTTGGGCACATTTCGGCTTCAAGAACACAGAGGGTAAAAATGAAATTGACATGACAGACGCAATTTGCAGATACTGTAACACGAAGTATTGTGGGAACACAACAAACTTAAGAGCACACGTGCAGAGGCGCCATCCAGAAAAACTGGAACAGCAGCAAGCACCGCAACCCATGACGAGACAAACGACCATTGATGGCAAACTTGCACCTTCATCTGCACGTGCCAAAAAAAAAAAAATAATAATAATAATCACCGAGTCGATTGCTGAGTTTATTTGCCAGGATTTACGGCCGTACAGCGTGGTTGAGAACAGTGGGTTCAGAAATATGATAAACATACTCGAGCCTCGCTATGTGATCCCGAGCCGAAAACAATTTACAGAGGTAATGGTCCCAGACATGTACAAAGAGATAAAGCTACAAGTTAAAAAAAAAAATCCCTTGCCTCCGCAGAAAGCGTTGCCCTCACATTACCACTTGTTCATTTGGTTTTTGTGAGTGGACACTGGACACATGCAATTGATGCATTTTGATGCAGTGGATGTTTACAGTCTTATTTTTAGTTTTATAAATCCTTTGCACTTTTTTTCCTCTCAGTGTGTCCTCTGATGTTTGTGAAAGGGTATTGTTTGTTATAATGGCAGCTACCTCCAAAATGGGATATATCAGAAGTTTGAATGTTTTCAATTCACTGGTTTAAAGGACCACTGAGGCCAATTAACAGCACTGATCAGCCTTATTTTATTAGTTTTAGTAATTATGCTCCATTTTTTTTTTTACATTTTTCACTGAAGTATGTTGAATATATCGCAATGCATCGCAATAATTCAAGAATCGTGATAGTATCGCACCGTGGCATGCGAATCGTGACTTCTTTGCCAATACCCACCCCTACTATCCACAAACAATGGATTTACAGCATTCATTTGCCCTTCGAAGCTGCCAGGTCAGGGCTACAGGGGTTTAAAATTAGGCTAAAGTGTTAGACATTGGGAAATACAACCAAATATTTATTAGAAATGTCACAGGCAGGTAGAGAATTTTTCAAGATTGTTAATCTTGAAAAACTCTCGGGGGGGGGGGGGACGACGACACTAAGTACGACATGAACGTTTTCAAAAAGGTTTCTTGCTGAAGTTAAGGAGGAAAGATACATAACAGTCATCCCCTCTAAAGAGCTAGACAGCTTACTATGTAGTTCTATATACAAGCAAGGGGGGAAAAAAAAAAAAAGGAAATTTAGACTACGAACTGGACAGCGTCTTCCTTTTCATGAAGTATTCAACACTACCTTGACAACAGAAAGGTAAACATCCTGAAAAATGAAGTCCAGGGAAGTCCTGAAGTCCAAGCGCAGAGACCTCAAAAAATTGAAAAGGCAACAAACCAAATGCCACAGAAGTCTTGACGGGTGGAGATACTGATCGCATTTTTAAAAACAATTTTATTAAAAAGTGGTTAAAAATAAAATTCACTTTTCACTGAAGAAACCTTTGTCACATGCACACTTCAAGCACAGTGAGAGTCATCCTCCTTATTTAACCCATCTGAAGCAGTGAATACACGCGCACTCTGGTGGGGTTTACATTAGACCGTATCAGCGGGTCATCAGATTAACGTTTTTAAAACGATTAGCGTGCACACAGCAACACCAATACACGATTCGCGTGCACACAGCAACACCAATACACGGATATGCTCGGCTCCGCAGGCATCCTGCGCTCCAAATCACTCCGCCCTGAACAGCGAGTGCCCTCTGGAGGGTGCGCACTCCGGCCCTGCACAGCTCACAGAGCGCGCGAGTGAAGCGCACGAGCAGTGATTCGGGACTGAGCCGCTGTGTGTGTGATCCCAGTGCATATCACTTACCACTTGCAAGTGGAAGGATGGCAAGCCTAAAGACAATCATAACTACACAATGGGCAGTATTTGCATCAGTATTTGCAGTATTTTCATACTTTTATACTCTTTAATGAAAGGTGATACAAGGCGGAAGTCCACGCCGTTTTTCAGCAGTCGCGTCACATGACCAACGCCAGCGAATCAGGAAGGTGGATGTCACAGTGACGTTGTCCAATGACGACGCCAGCTAGAGCTCAGCACAGCGTATCCGCGTATTCTCAATGTTTACACAGCACCGGAGCGGACACGATCTAGATTGAATACGTGGACCCTGGCGGATTCCCGTTTCCCGGCGTTTTAATGTAAACGGACAGTGCATCCGCGAAGAAAACGAGACCGATACGGTCTAATGTAAACTTGGCCTCAGAGCAGTGGGCAGCCACACTACAGCACCCAGGGGTCAAGTACCTTGCTCAAGGGCACTTCAGCCCCCCACATTAACCTAACTGCCTGTCTTTGAACCATGGGGGAAACTGGAGCACCCGGAGGAAACCCACGCAGACAGGGAGAACATGCAAACTCCACACAGAAAGGGCCCCTGTTGGCCACTGGGCTTGAACCCAGAAACTCCTTGTTGTGAGGCAACTGCACCACCGTGCCGCCCACTATTCAGTCGTGTCGCTCTTTTTTTTAAATTAACAATTCAGAGCAAAATCAAAACCGCAGAAGCGAGGGAAACGGGTCTGGACTGGATTCAAAAATCCCCCATCTGTCCAGTCACATAACTTTTCCACAGGTCTGTACAGGTCATATGATAAAGCTTTAAATTACATCAGATAGAGTCATTGCATTACTCATTTATGATGTACACAGCACCAAGACTCACAGCTTTAACATTTTAAAAACATCATTTGCATTGGTGCTTCAGGATCACATGAATATCTGTCAAGTATCTTAAAATGGTGTTTACCAGGACATACCAATCCAGCTGCATTAATCCTAAAGTGATCTGTTATCCCTGACCAAACAACTGGATAAAGTGGGTGAAGACTAGACGTATACCTTAACAGCTACACAAGCACACAGCTTCCCCCATGTGAATGCCTGCACGCTTGGCAGCATTCAATGTGTGTTTACGTAGCTCTGATCTGCTCATTAAAGTCTTACGATTACAGTAGTGCGCTTCTATGTAGGAAAGAAGAACCAACAACTAGGGTATCTGAATCTCAAACACCTGGGGCAAAGAGGAGAGAAAAAAAAAAAAATTCAGGAACCTTGTGGCTAACCTACAAAGGTTATACATTTCTGTAAAACAGGGACACGGGTTCAAGTCCAACAGACCGACATCCTGAGAGCCACAACACTGCAGAATTTAAAACTCTGGCTCATTTCACACCCCGGATTCAACTAATGAACCAAACACCTTCATGAAGATCTCTTCAGGCACATGGGCCTTCAGGAGACAAGTTCAGTCTCATGCCAGACTATGCTAAAATCAGGTGACTACTAGAGCAGAGCTACAAAGACGTGTTAAAGCAGTGCACTGGAAACAGCAGCTGTCCACAGCTGGCCAGCCTGCATTCACCAACCCTACATCCGCTCCTAGGAAACAATGCAACACTCATAATGTGTGACATGTTTGGACCAATCAGGTGACACAGAAGCCCCTGATCAGTTTGGCTCATGCAGCAGGCAGCTGGCACTGCCAGTCAGAGCAAAACCTCAACTGAACTCCTGTTTTTTTTAAAAAAAAAAAAAAAAAAAGGAAATGGCTGGATCCAGTAAACAAATTTCAGGGCTTTGTTTATGCACACAATAAGAAGGAAAGACAAAATCTTATGTTACAGTGGGGGGAAAATCCTGAAATATTTTAGTTGATGCACCTCCTGGAAATCTGCATGTGTTCTACTGAAAATCAGAAATGCATTTAAAAGGGTTCCCCTCTTGGAGAATCAGGACTCCAGAGACAGCAACTTCATTACTTTATAGGACATTAATAAAAAATATAACCATTACTACAAAGATCACTTCCATGCTCTTATTCAATCAGTCATTCATACTCAATAACCACTACCAAGTCAAGTTTTTGTATAATGCTTTTAACAAGACATTGTCGCAAAGCAGCTTTACAGAATTTCAATGACTTTAAAACATGAGCTAATTTTATCCCTAATCTATCCCAATGAGCAAGCCTGTGGCGATGGTGGCAAGGAAAGACTCCCTCCGACAAGAAGAAACCTCAAGAGGAACCAGACTCAAAAGGGAACCCATCCTCATTTGGGTGAGAACAGACAATGTGAGAACATTAACAGTTTTAACATGAAGTCAGTTTTGTTGATGTTATAACTTCATTGATGGAAACTTGCATGCAAAACTGTTCATGACAACTGCAGTCCTAAAGTTAGCAAGTCAACTGTCATCCTCAGCCATAAAAGCATTACTGTAAGCGTCCAGAGCATCTTCCAAGTGTGACTTTCAACTGTCCATATGTGAAGAGACTCCAAACCGATGTAGGGCATCAGGATGGATCAGGCAGGTCTGAGGAGCAGAAGAGGTCAATCTCAGGATTGACATGTAACTCAGAGGGACATACGGGGGGGTGGTCAGGGTCATGTTGGATCTATCCCAGGAACAGGGTGGGATCAGCACACACCAGGTTGAGATGCCAGTTCACTGCACAGCACTCGCTCACCAAGGGCAACCAATTCACTGTCACCAATTCACCTACCACTGGGACAAATCTGGGGAATCCAATGGAAACCTCAGGGTCTTGTACTCAAACTGGGAATCCTGTTGCTGTGAGGATGTGCCACCCTCCTCACCTAAACGATGAGCCATAATATCAAGTGAAGAACCACAGTAACTAGATTTACTCAAAGTGCCTAATAATTACCTGAAGGCTAGAAATTGTCATGTGAAAAGCAGAAACACTAAATTCTCCCCCACTGGTAATACACTGTCAGAGGAAGGTCTGCATGCCAAGTTTTTCCTGACTGCCTCTACAAATGTATGATGCTGGGTACAAAATGCAAGCCTTAACCCACTATAGAGTGCACAATAAGTTGAGATATTGGATTCCTACATCCTACAATATCTGAAACCGGTATCTTTTGAACCCCAGAATGGGCATACATTACCTGCAAAATGGGTCAGACACACTGCAAGCAACTTGTATACTTCACTTTCCTGGGATTTATTAAATTTTAAATCTTAAATGTGCATTTACAAATGCAAATAGTTGCCCAATTCTTGTCTTTTGTCTTGTACCTTCTGTTTTGAGGATCAGAGTTCATAAACTATGATTAAAACAAGCAAGATGTGAATTTTCTTTAAAAATGACCTGCATCCCCTCCATGTTACTCCAGTACAGGTGTCAGATAAGACGATAACATTAAGACACCGTGTACCTTTTAGAAGGTTGCAACATTGTGGAGGCACCATAGCACATCCTTGGAGCTCAAAACAGATATGATGTGCTCAGTTCGACCCAAGGCCCAAGATATAACTTGAAGAAACGGCAAAGCAAACAGTATGACAGGCTACAACAATCAGGGAAACCAAAACTTCTTAAACTTTCAAAAGAACCATTTCCTCTACATTTTATTTTCCCAATATTTACTCGGAATCATCCATTTTCAATCATAACTGTTCACATTAGCAGTAATTAAAACCCTTTATTCTCAAAACCTCCAAATCACACCAAGGTCATAGAACATTTATTGTATGTAGAACAAGAGGGACACTTCAGACAGAGAAAATTCACAACAGATCAACATTTTCTCCATTTCTAGCCACCAGTGTGAAATCACACACAACTGAAATTGCATTCTAGAATGCAACACACCATGATGTGACATCTATCTATTTTTTACCACCAAGTATTGCTATGCTCCTAGGAGAAACTCAATATGACTGTTTTTAGAACTTAAAAAAAAAAATTTGCTAACAACTTTTGGTCAGCCAGTCAGTAATACCACATAGCATCACAATACTGCTAATATCCATGTCAAACTACAGTCCTAAAGCTCCACGACCATAGAGATTGCTTCCCCCCCTTTTATAGTACCAAAATTAACCTATAAAGGTCTTGGGAAAACAGCTGACAATTTGAACAGGGGCGTTAAATGAGGCAGAATGCTAAAATTCAACAGCGTGATGTACCTTTAGCTACCTCCTGATCAACATGAACATGCATCCTTTGATGCAAGCTTAAAGTAAACCAAGCAACATTCACTCTAATGGAAGAGGTGGAAATGCATATTTTATATTTGTACATCTCCACACACAAGCGCAAAGGGAGTTGGGTCCAATTTACATCATTCTTCCACTTCAAAATCACATCAATTATCCATGACCATTGTTTATTTAGTGTTCGTTTAGCACTGATTATTCAGATCAACAGGCCTACCAGTCGTGTGAGACCATTACAAAATAAACCACCAAAGTAACAGCATTAGAAAACAGAACAAGTTATTTCAAATATTAAAAAAAGTATAAGCCTGGGGCGGCATGGTGTAGTGGTTAGCGCTGTCGCCTCACAGCAAGAAGGTCCTGGGTTCGAGCCCCGGGGCCGGCGAGGGCCTTTCTGTGTGGAGTTTGCATGTTCTCCCCGTGTCCGCGTGGGTTTCCTCCGGGTGCTCCGGTTTCCCCCACAGTCCAAAGACATGCAGGTTAGGTTAACTGGTGACTCTAAATTGACCGTAGGTGTGAATGTGAATGGTTGTCTGTGTCTATGTGTTGGCCCTGTGATGACCTGGCGACTTGTCCAGGGTGTACCCCGCCTTTCGCCCATAGTCAGCTGGGATAGGCTCCAGCTTGCCTGCGACCCTGTAGAAGGATAAAGCGGCTAGAGATAATGAGATGAGATGAGTACAAGCCTGGGTTCAGAATGGCTACACTCCGGAAAGAAAGTGTACTGAACTATACAGTTCATCCATTGTGGTGGTACCCTTATCTCTAGCACCTTTAACATCTTGTACCTGAAATTCCAGATAGCATGTACTATTTATTAAAAAACCCTTAAGGCACATAACGGGACCATAATTAGCTTTTTTTTTTAAAGAAAGTCTTAAAGGAAATATTACATCCAGGTAAAAGCTGCATGTTTAAAAAAGGTACCACCCTAGCAACAAGGAACAGTACAGTTTAGTACCCTTTTCCTGAGTGCAACTTACCAGAGTTCACAGATATAAATACTGAACTGTTCAATTGTTAAAGAAAAGGCTCAACTTTAGTATGGACAGATGTGGTAATTTCAGTAGTTTACTTGATCATATCATGGCCTACATGCATGGCCATATAACTAGCTACAAACAAACCAAGGTCTGGACCTTGGCTGTTTCAGATGAGGTTTTGTTTGCATAAACATACAGTACCAGTCAAAAGTTTGGACACTCCTACTCATTCATAGGTTTTCCTACACTTTGACCATTTTCTACATTGTAGAACAATACTGAAGATATTAAAACTATGAAATAACCAAGATCAACTGTGAGATCCTGCTCACTTACATCCCCCCGCTCTCACTTATCAGAATGCAAGCAATCGAAGGAATTGGACACTTAAAGACTTTGTAAATCCATGCTATATGTTTCGTAAATACATTCAGTCGGTAAACAGGAAGTCGATGTGCGACAGACCTGAACAGTATACAAAGTCTGGAACTCCAAGCTGAAGCTCGGTACCAAGTGCCTATGATGTGGTTGCTGAGAAAAAGGGCGTTTCGAACTGACGGAAATACAGACGGACAGAGGTAAACCAGTATACCCCCCTTCAGCGCAGGGGTATAAATATGGAACGTATATGGAATTGTGTAGTCTACAAAATGGTTTTTCATATTTTAGATTCTTCAAAGTAGCCAGCATTTACCTTGACACTTTGGCATTATCTTAACCAGCTTCATGAGGGAGTCACCTGGAATGCTTTTCAATTAACAGGTGCCTCATCAAAAGAGTTTGCCTTTTTAATGCATTCGAGATCAAACCGTAAACAATAAAAATAGATTAAATAGCCCTATTCTATAACTATTAATCCAGATTGTCAAGAACCAGTCAACCAAGTAAAGATAAACATCCATCATTACTTTGAGATGAATTGACTTGATAAAAAAGAAAAGCCATTGAATTGGGCATGTCCAAACTTGACTGATACTAGATATTCTATTATGCATTTCCCAGCCACTCAAAGAAATAAAAACTGCTGCTCATCCATTTTAGCCAAAATGATGTAGTGACTAGGAAAGTTAACATACACTTTAAAGACTGTAAATATACACAAGACCATGTTTTGTTCAAGTTTCAACCCCCCCAATTTGTACAAAGCCATGAACATCTGTTCTATAATTCACAATAACGAGACAAAATGGACGTCGGATGCAATTTTTGCTTTAAGAACGTTAATGGAGAAGTACAGGGAAGGCTACAGAAAGCTACATTGTGTGTGTTTGTAGACCTGGAAAAGGCATACGATAGAGTGCCGAGAGATGAGTTACGGTATTGTATGAGAAAGTGTGGAGTGAATGAGAAGTATATTAGAGTGGTGCAAGACATGTATGAGAACAATGAAACAGCAGAAGTGTGCAGTTGGAATGACTGAATGGTTCAAGGTGAAGGTGGGACTCCATCAAGGATCTGCTTTGAGTCCTCTCTTGTTTGCCATAGTGATGGATAGCTTGACAGACAAAGTGAGGCAAGAGTCACCATGGAACATGTTTGCAGATGGCATTGTGATATGTGGTGAAAGTAGAAAGGAGGTTGAGTTGGGTTTGGAGAGACTGAAGTATGCATTGAAACTAAGAGGAATGATGGTGAGCAGTAGCAAAACAGAATACATGTGCATCAGTGAGAATGGGGATGAGAGTGTGGTGAAGATGCAAGCAGCAGACGTAAAGAAAGTTGGCGAATTCAAGTACCTGGGGTCAACTGTGCAGGAAAATGGGGGCTGCGATAGTGAGGTGAGAAAAGAGAGTGCAGGCAGGGTGGAGCAGTTGGAGAAGGATTTCAGGAGTCATTTGTGATAGGAAAGTCCCAGCAAAAGTGAAAGGTAAGATGTACAAGACTGTAGTGAGACCAGCTGTGATGTATGGATTGGAGACCGTACCCTTAACGAAGAGACCGGAGGCAAAGCTGAAGGTGGCAGAGTTGAGGATGTTAAGGTTTGCGATGGGAGGTTGGACAGGATAAGGAACAAGCACATCAGAGGGACAGCACATGTGGAGAGCTTGGGGAATTAAGTTAAGAGAGGAGACTGAGATGGTACGGGCACATCCTGAGAAGAAATGCAGAGCATGTGGGAAGGAGAATGTTGAGGATGGAGCTGCCAGGCAAAACAAAAACAAGGAAGGCCAAAGAGGAGATACATGGATGTGGTGAGAAAGGACATGAAAGTGGCAGGTGTGGAAGACAGGAAGCAACGGAGACAAAAGATCCGCTGTGGCGACCCCTAATCAGGAGCAGCCAAAAGAACTAGACAAAATGGACAATGTTAAGTAGTCTAGTATTGCTCTTTAATATGAAATGAGGTGACTTGATTCTGAAAAGTAATAGCACTAAGAAGGTGATCTCTTCAGTTTGGAGATGGTTTAAAAAAAAAAAAGTTTCAGTAAATACAGTCTCTTACAAAAAGACCTCTACCATGTGCTTTAATATAAGGAAATTCAGTGTTATTTTTAATGAAAAAATAAAGTTTTTCCACAGTGATTCTGACTATTTTTGGAGACTGAAATCAACAGGTAACTCAGGCTGCTGAGAACCAGAAATATTGATCTCTTGCATCTTCACTACACTCCAGAACAAAGACTGAAATGTTAGTCAGTCAATTAATGCACTCAGCAATACAGACCTGACTAGTCCTGAAATGTGATGATTATTTTTTAAATTAATAAAATATTGCGCCCATCTTGTGAGCAAAATTAAACACACCTTTCAGGACTTTAGTGGCTCTGTATTAGCCTTAGCTATGGCTTTAAACATGATCCCCTCCTAGAACTGCCACCTTATTGTGGTGGAGGGGTTTGTGTGCCTGAATGATCCTAGGAGCTATGTTGTCGGGGGCATTATGCCCCTGTCAGGGTTTCCCAAGGCAGACAGGTCCTAGGTGACAGGCCAGACCAAGAGCAGTTCACCAAAACCCTTATGGAGAAACCATCAAGGACCATGACGTCGCCCGGTATGGCGCAGCCGGGGCCCCACCCTGGAGCCAGGCCTGGGGGTGGGGCTCGTATGCAAGCGCTTGGTGGCCAGGCCTTTGCCCATGGGGCCCGGCCGGGCTCAGCCCGAAGATGTGATGTGGGCCTGACCTCCTGTGGGTTCACCACCCACAGAGGTAGCAGTAGGGGACTGGTGCAGTGTGGATTGGGTGGCAGTCAAAGGCAGGGGCCTCGACGACCTGATCCCCGGACACAGCGGCTAGCTGTTGGGACATGGAATGTCACATGATGTGATTATTTTTAAAATTAAAATACTGTGCCCATCTTGTGAGCAAAATTAAACACCTTTCAGGACTTTAGTGGCTCTGTAGTAGCCTTAGCTATGGCTTTAACATGTGGTGATTTTTAAATTAATAAAATATTGTGCCCATCTTGTGAGCAAAATTAAACACATCTTTCAGGACTGTAGTGGCTCTGTATTAGCCTTAGCTATGACTTTAACAAAAGGTGATTTTTTAAAAAAAATTAATAAATATTGTGCCCATCTTGTGAGCAAAATTAAACACACCTTTCAAGACTGTAGTGGCTCTGTATTAGCCTTGGTTATGGCTTTAACATGTGATTTTTTTTTTTTAATTAATAATATTGTGCCCATCTTGTGAGCAAAACTAGGCACACCTTTCAGGACTTTAGTGGCTCTGTATTAGCTTTAGCTATGGCTTTAACATGTGATTTAAAAAAAAAAAAATTGAAATAAATAATACCATGCCCATCTTGTGAGCAAAATTAAACACACCTTTCAGGACTGTAGTGGCTCTGTATTAGCCTTAGCTATGACTTTAACAAAAGGTGATTTTTAAAAAAAAATAAATATTGTGCCCATCTTGTGAGCAAAATTAAACACACCTTTCAAGACTGTAGTGGCTCTGTATTAGCTTTAGCTACGGCTTTAACATGTGATTTTTTTTTTTAATTAATAATATTGTGCCCATCTTGTGAGCAAAACTAAACACACCTTTCAGGACTTTAGTGGCTCTGTATTAGCCTTAGCTATGGCTTTAAACATGATCCCCTCCTAGAACTGCCACCTTATTGTGGTGGAGGGGTTTGTGTGCCTGAATGATCCTAGGAGCTATGTTGTCGGGGGCATTATGCCCCTGTCAGGGTTTCCCAAGGCAGACAGGTCCTAGGTGACAGGCCAGACCAAGAGCAGTTCACCAAAACCCTTATGGAGAAACCATCAAGGACCATGACGTCGCCCGGTATGGCGCAGCCGGGGCCCCACCCTGGAGCCAGGCCTGGGGGTGGGGCTCGTATGCAAGCGCTTGGTGGCCAGGCCTTTGCCCATGGGGCCCGGCCGGGCTCAGCCCGAAGATGTGATGTGGGCCTGACCTCCTGTGGGTTCACCACCCACAGAGGTAGCAGTAGGGGACTGGTGCAGTGTGGATTGGGTGGCAGTCGAAGGCAGGGGCCTCGACGACCTGATCCCCGGACACAGCGGCTAGCTGTTGGGACATGGAATGTCACATGATGTGATTATTTTTAAAATTAAAATACTGTGCCCATCTTGTGAGCAAAATTAAACACCTTTCAGGACTTTAGTGGCTCTGTAGTAGCCTTAGCTATGGCTTTAACATGTGGTGATTTTTAAATTAATAAAATATTGTGCCCATCTTGTGAGCAAAATTAAACACATCTTTCAGGACTGTAGTGGCTCTGTATTAGCCTTAGCTATGACTTTAACAAAAGGTGATTTTTTTAAAAAAATTAATAAATATTGTGCCCATCTTGTGAGCAAAATTAAACACACCTTTCAAGACTGTAGTGGCTCTGTATTAGCCTTGGTTATGGCTTTAACATGTGATTTTTTTTTTTTAATTAATAATATTGTGCCCATCTTGTGAGCAAAACTAGGCACACCTTTCAGGACTTTAGTGGCTCTGTATTAGCTTTAGCTATGGCTTTAACATGTGATTTAAAAAAAAAAAATTGAAATAAATAATACCATGCCCATCTTGTGAGCAAAATTAAACACACCTTTCAGGACTGTAGTGGCTCTGTATTAGCCTTAGCTATGACTTTAACAAAAGGTGATTTTTAAAAAAAAATAAATATTGTGCCCATCTTGTGAGCAAAATTAAACACACCTTTCAAGACTGTAGTGGCTCTGTATTAGCTTTAGCTACGGCTTTAACATGTGATTTTTTTTTTTTATTAATAATATTGTGCCCATCTTGTGAGCAAAACTAAACACACCTTTCAGGACTTTAGTGGCTCTGTAGTAGCCTTAGCTATGGCTTTAACATGTGATTTTTTAAAAATTAATAAGATACTGTGCCCATCCTGTGAGCAAAATTAAACACACCTTTTAGGACTTCAGTGGCTCTGTATTAGCCTTAGTTATGGCTTTAACATGTGATTTTTTTTAAATTAATAAAATATTGTGCCCATCTTGTGAGCAAAATTAAACACACCTTTCAAGACTGTAGTGGCTCTGTATTAGCCTTGGTTATGGCTTTAACATGTGATTTTTTTTTTTTAAATTAATAATATTGTGCCCATCTTGTGAGCAAAACTAAGCACACCTTTCAGGACTTTAGTGGCTCTGTATTAGCCTTAGCTATGACTTTAACAAAAGGTGATTTTTTTTTTTTAATTAATAATATTGTGCCCATCTTGTGAGCAAAATTAAACACACCTTTCAAGACTGTAGTGGCTCTGTATTAGCTTTAGCTACGGCTTTAACATGATGTGATTTTTTTTTTTTTTATTAATAATATTGTGCCCATCTTGTGAGCAAAACTAAACACACCTTTCAGAACTTTAGTGGCTCTGTAGTAGCCTTAGCTATGGCTTTATTTGTTAGAGCTCCTAGTCCCTGGGGCGGGTTGAGACACCTGTTTTAAAGGTAATTACGCAACGTGTGTGTAACCTGCGCACACACAGCACAGCCCACACCATCCGCACAGCTCGCCGCCGGCTCGGGCCCAGGGCCAACAGTCAGTCCACAAATCAGCTCCTAGGAGAAAGAGATTAAACCCGAGCGCGTCGTGGGAATGAAGTTGGAGCATGAAATCCAGGGGGTAAAGTCCTTCAGGGTGCATGATGATGATGATGATGATGATGATAATAAAACGTGCAAAGCTGCACGTTGCTACCACTTGAAAGAGGCCCAAGCGACCAATTATACAATAAAGCATCTCAGGACTTGGGCTGCGTTTGAAGTCAACCATGTTGCATCATGCTACATTGACATTATGAATGAATGAATGAGGTAATTTGGACTGGGAACACTCCGAGCACCCAGAATTCGCAAACAAACAAACATTGCGGTTCTATCACTCACCGGCGGTGACGCCGAGCAGCTGGAGGCACAGCGGCAGGAGCAGAAACAACCCCAGGACCATCTCGCGGTTGGATGTCACGCGCTCTCTGGCTCTCGAGCTTGTGCGCGGATACCGCAACGCTCGCGCTCAGCCAGTGCGTGAGAACAAAACGGAGAGCGAGCGCAGCCGCGCGCTTTTATCTCATCCAGGAAGCCGCCGCGTTCACGGACGCCGTGCTCGTGAGCGGCTCGCGCGAGCGCGACTCATCACTTCACAGACAGACAGCGCGAGCGAACCAACACAAACCGCACCGGTGCGCCTGAGCTGATCCCAGGGCGTGTAGACGCTTTTCTCTCTCTCTCTCTCTCTCTCTCCTTCAGCGTGTCATTTTCACGCAGTTAACCCTTTCTCTACCACCACCGACACCATGAATACCCTGTATGAGTGTGTGAACCTGTTTTACATGATTAATTATAATTATAAATAAAAACACCTCATAAATAATGTTTTCTCAAAAAAAAAAAAACACCCCACAAAATGAGTATGATCTTATATATACTATGAAGTAGGAAACCATCTACAGTGCCACCCGGGTCGTGTGGCTCCACCTACCAGCCAGAGCTTTAAACTCAGTGCTGGCCTGATTAATGAGCTACAGTTCACTCTAACTGCAGTACAGTGAAATACAGAACACAATGTGAATTTCATCAAATCCCAAATGTATTTATTACATTTGGGATTTGATGAAATTGAATTTCATCAAATCCTAGATGTATTACTACCTCATCTTGACAGCTGCTAGTTTGTTTATACTGCTTATTTCATGTTTCATGTTTACATGCTATACGTCAAGTGCCCTTGACTGTTTGGTTACTTGAACCAATTTATATATATATATATAATGAGATGAGATGAGATATATATATATATATATATATATATATATATATGAGTGTTGGGGGGCGGCACGGTGGTGTAGTGGTTAGCGCTGTCGCCTCACAGCAAGAAGGTCCGGGTTCGAGCCCTGTGGCCGGCGAGGGCCTTTCTGTGCGGAGTTTGCATGTTCTCCCCGTGTCTGCGTGGGTTTCCTCCGGGTGCTCCGGTTTCCCCCACAGTCCAAAGACATGCAGGTTAGGTTAACTGGTGACTCTAAATTGACCGTAGTGTGAATGTGAGTGTGAATGTTTGTCTGTGTCTATGTGTCAGCCCTGTGATGACCTGGCGACTTGTCCAGGGTGTACCCCGCCTTTCGCCCGTAGTCAGCTGGGATAGGCTCCAGCTTGCCTGCGACCCTGTAGAAGGATAAAGCAGCTAGAGATGATGAGATGAGATGAGTGTTGGGGCGGCACGGTGGTGTAGTGGTTAGCGCTGTCGCCTCACAGCAAGAAGGTCTGGGTTCGAGCCCTGTGGCCGGCGAGGGCCTTTCTGTGCGGAGTTTGCATGTTCTCCCCGTGTCCACGTGGGTTTCCTCCGGGTGCTCCGGTTTCCCCCACAGTCCAAAGACATGCAGGTTAGGTTAACTGGTGACTCTAAATTGACCGTAGGTGTGAATGTGAGTGTGAATGGTTGTCTGTGTCTACGTGTCAGCCCTGTGATGACCTGGCGACTTGTCCAGGGTGTACCCCGCCTTTCGCCCGTAGCCAGCTGGGATAGACTCCAGCTTGCCTGCGACCCTGTAGAAGGATAAAGCGGCTAGAGATAATGAGATGAGATGAGATGAGATGAGATGAGTGTTGGGGCGGCACGGTGGTGTACTGGTTAGCGCTGTCGCCTCACAGCAAGAAGGTCCGGGTTCGAGCCCCGTGGCCGGCGAGGGCCTTTCTGTGCGGAGTTTGCATGTTCTCCCCGTGTCTGCGTGGGTTTCCTCCGGGTGCTCCGGTTTCCCCCACAGTCCAAAGACATGCAGGTTAGGTTAACTGGTGACTCTAAATTGACCGTAGGTGTGAATGTGAGTGTGAATGGTTGTCTGTGTCTATATGTCAGCCCTGTGATGACCTGGCGACTTGTCCAGGGTGTACCCCGCCTTTCACCTGTAGTCAGCTGGGATAGGCTCCAGCTTGCCTGCGATCCTGTACAACAGGATAAAGCGGCTAGAGATAATGAGATGAGATGAGATATATGAGTGTTTAGTCTACGTCTAGTTCATATCTAGAGTGTTTATACTGTTTATATTGTCTGTTTGAGTGTTTAGTCTGTGTGTAGTTCTTATCTAGTGTTTTTTAATTGAACTTTTACTTCATTTTATTATTTTATTTCTACTACTGTTTAATTCTTATTATTTTCTTCCCCATTTATTTTATGTAATTTTATTTTCTATTGCTTACTGTTTTGCTTTTACTTCTGTAAAGCACATTGAACTGCCACTGTGTATGAAATGTGCTATATAAATAAACTTGCCTTGCCTTGCCTTACACTGTTTATATTGTCTGAGTGTTTAGTCTATGTCTTGTTCTTATCTAGTGTTTATACTGTTTATTTATACTGTTTATATTGTTTGTCTGAGTGTTTAGTCTATGTATTGTTCTTATCTAGAGTGTTTATACTGTTTATATTGTTGTTTGTTTTTTCAATTATTCTATTTTTATTTATTGCATTGCCTATCTGTGAAGATACTCAGTCATCCAGGTACATAGTAATCTGCGGTTGGTAGAAGAGAGCAACTGGACTTGCTTGAAAAGTCTTGAAGACGTTCTTCAAGACTTTTCAAGCAAGTCCAGTTGCTCTCTTCCACCAACCACAGATTACTATGTACCTGGATGACTGAGTATCTTCACAGATATGTTTCTACGCACTTTGGGATGAGTTCCCTTCAACTGGTGCGGGAGTATGAGAGGACTTCCAGAAAACTGGCAGACATCTTAGCCAGAGAGGATCGTTCATTTTTATCAACTTGGAACGACCATCACTGAACAGAGGTGGGTGTCTATGACATCTATCAGCCACCTACAATGCCATCAGCATTCTGATTTGGATTCTATGATGATCCATGAGAGGATAAATACTTGATACTCCCTATTAGACAGACAGAACTGAGGATGCCTTTTGGATGAGAGGCAAAATGTCTTCAAGACTTTTCAAGCAAGTCCAGTTGCTCTCTTCTACCAACCACAGATTATTGCATTGCCTGTTTGCACCATGGGTCAGAGAGGACTGAAATTTCATCTGTGCTGTATGTCGAGCATGTATAGCATATTTGACAATAAAGTTGACTTGACTTGACTTATGTTATCGCTGAACACCCTTCAGCGATAACATAAAGGCTAAAGAAGTAGGAGGCCTTTATTTTACACACGGACTCTCAAGCAGAGAGAAATGTCTCCTCAGTGAACACACACATACCCAGATCAGTGGGCAGCTACGCTACAGCGCCCAGGAAGCAGCTGTGGGTTTGGTGCCTTGCTCAAGGGCACTTCAGCCCAACCTTCAGGACATGGCTGTCTCATATCAATCTAACCGCAAGTCTTTGGACTGTCGGGGAAACCGGAGCACCCGGAGGAACCCATGGAGACACGGGGATAAGGTACAAACTCCACACAGAAAGGCCTCCATCAGCCCCAAACCCAGAACCTTCTTGTTGTGAGGCAACAGTGCTAACCACTAAGAAGAAGAACAGCTTTATTCATCAGACGCTTGTGAAATTCCTTTCTGCATTTAACCCATCTGAAGCAGTGAACACACACATGCACACACATGAGCAATGAGCACACACACATACCCAGAGCAGTGGACAGACATGCTAACAGTGCCTGGGGAGCAGTTGGGAGTTAGGTGCCTCGCTCAAGGGCACTTCAGCCCAAGGCCGTCCCATATTAACCTAACTGCATGTCTTTGAACTGTAGGGGAAACTGGAGCACCCGGAGGAAACCCATGGAGACACGGGGAGAACATGCAAACTCCACATAGAAAGGCCTCCATCAGCTACTGGGCTCAAACCCAGAACCTTCTTGCTGTGAGGCAACAGTGCTAACCACTAAGAAGAAGAAGAACAACAACAACTTTCTTCATCATACGCTTGTGAAATTCCTTTCTGCATTTAACCCATCTGAAGCAGTGAACACACACATGCACACACACATACCCAGAGCCATGCTAACAGCTCCCGGGCAGCAGTTGGGTGTTAGGTGCCTCGCTCAAGGGCACCTCAGCCCAAGACCGTCTCATATTAACCTAACCGCATGTCTCTGGACTGCGGAGGAAACCGGAGCACCCAGAGAAAACCCACGCAGACACGTGGAGAACATGCAAACTCCACATAGAAAGGCCTCCATCAGCTACTGGGCTCAAACCCAGAACCTTCTTGCTGTGGGGCGACCGTGCTAACCACTTACACCACCGTGCCGCCCCTAGAGAGACGTAACACTTCCAAATCACATTTGCTAGTTAAGCACTACAGAAATGATCCCTACACCACTGTGCTACCCTTCCACTTCACCTCTGAAGGTTTGCTGGGGTATCAGGCTCCAAGACATTAGCAGCAGATTGTCAAGGTGGCACCTCCATAGATTTGACTTGTTTGTCTAGCACATCCTACAGATGCTTGATCAGACTGAGATCTGGAGAATTTTTAGGCCAAGTTCCTCAACACCTGTTCCTCAAACCATTCCTGAACATTATTCTTTTCATTGTGGCAGGGTGCATAATCCTGCTGAAAGAGGACACTGCCATTAGGGAATACTGCTGGTGTATCTGGTCTGCAACAATCTTTAGATATCAAAGTAAAATCCACATGAAAGCCAGGATGCAAGGTTTCCCAGAAGAACTTTTCCCAGAGCATCACACTGCCTCTGCCAGCTTACTTTCTTTCCACAGAGCATCCTGGTGCCATCTCATGCACACACACACCCGGCTGTCCACATGATGTAAAAGAAGATTTGATTCTTCAAACCAGGCCATCTTCTTCCATTGCTCACACACTTGTTTACAACTAGGGGATATTTAGAGTCACCAGTCCACCTACCTGCATGTTTTTTTTTGGAAGGTGGGAGGGAACTGGAGAGAATCCAGAGGAAACCCAAGCAGACATGGGGAAAACATTGAAAACTGTGCACGGGCAGAGTTGAGAATCAAAGCTGGGAGGCAGCAACGTTACCAGCTGTCCTCCAGATGAGAAGCCTGGTTTGACGGATTTGATTATATCATTTAACACCTTTCATTCACAATCTCTCACTTTACATACTAAATGTCTAACTGTTTTGGAGGCTCTTTGGAGGCTTATCCAACCATCCATTCATCTATTCATCCATCCATTCACCTACTGTCATATCCATCCATCCATCCATCTTCAGTAAGTTTTTTTTTATCCTGGATCCAGAATCAATCCAGAGAACACTGGACATGATTTGGAAATACACTATATTGCCAAAAGTATTCGCTCACCTGCCTTGACTCACATATGAGCTTAAGTGACATCCCATTCCTAATCCACAGGGTTCAATATGACGTCGGTCCACCCTTTGCAGCTAGAACAGCTTCAACTCTTTTGGTAAGGCTGTCCACAAGGTTTAGGAGTGTGTTTATGGGAATTTTTGACCATTCTTCCAGAAGCGCATTTGTGAGGTCACACACTGATGTTGGGCGAGAAGGCCTGGCTCTCAGTCTCCGCTCTAATTCATCCCAAAGGTGTTCTATCGGGATGAGGTCAGGACTCTGTGCAGGCCAGTCAAGTTCATCCACACCAGACTCTGTCATCCATGTCTTTATGGACCTTGCTTTGTGCACTGGTGCACAGTCATGTTGGAAGAGGAAGGGGCCAGCTCCAAACCGTAAAAACAGTCTGCATGCCTAGGTGCTTGATTTTATACACCTGTGGCCATGGAAGTGATTGGAACACCTGATTCCGATAATTTGGATGGGTGAGCAAATACTTTTGGCAATTTAGTGTACATTCTGGATTGGACACCAGTCCGTCCCACGTAGCATGCTGTTAATGAATTCACAAGTCTGATGTCTTTCTCATCACAGATTCTCATCTGCAATCCTTCTATATTTGTCTCCTTAGAGATGATTAAGGCTGTGAGGTTGGTGCTAATATCCTGTGCAGCTCTGTAATATCATGATAGCATTAAGCAGTAATCAGATACACTACGTTGAAAAACTAGATGGTAATGAGTCATACAATCTCTGCCTGAGTTTGTCACTTAACAAGATGTTAAATCTATGAATATTTATAAACCTTCATTACACCGACATATTTTATAGAAGTACTTTACTAAACATATCTATAGCTTATAGTGTGAAAGAGCACTCCAGGGGTGTGATTTCATGCCAAAATAGCAATAAAACATCACAAGCAGTAGTTTGTTATATTACCTATTGAAAACAAAGCTTCTCACATTTGTAAAAGCTTTCCTTTAAAGGTAGCCTTGGTAAGTCTCATCTCATTATCTCTAGCCGCTTTATCCTGTTCTACAGGGTCGCAGGCAAGCTGGAGCCTATCCCAGCTGACTACGGGCGAAAGGCAGGGTACACCCTGGACAAGTTGTCAAGTCATCACAGGGCTGACACATAGACACAGACAACCATTCACATTCACACCTACGGTCAATTTAGCGTCACCAGTTAACCTAACCTGCATGTCTTTGGACTGTGGGGGAAACCGGAGCACCCGGAGGAAACCCACGCGGACATGGGGACAACATGCAAACTCCACACAGAAAGGCCTTCGCCGGCCACGGGGCTCAAACCCGGACCTTCTTGCTGTGAGGCGACAGCGCTAACCACTACACCACCGTGCCGCTGCCTTGGTAAGTGTTTCGTAAATTTTTTTTCTAGACCTGGGCAAGGTGGGAGTGGGTAGCATTGCTTCCTTACAGCTCCAGGGTCTTGGGATAGGAACTGAGAACCAGTTCCAGTTGAAAACCAAATTGTCCAATCCACTGGGATCATATGCCTCAGAGGTTATTGATTTCTTTTATCACGTTTTTCTCAGAGTTGTAAACTGGAAAAATTAATGCATTATGATGTCAAACTACATCTACACTGCTGGAAACTTGCAACAAGAAGTGGTTATGGCAGAGAGGAAGACCACGTAGTCCAAAGCGTGGCTTATAGTGATGCGTGGGTCAGAGTTTTTTAATTCCGGACCCATTATGAAAGCCAACCAGGAAAAATATGCATTAACCAACCACCCGGACCTGACCCGCAAACAGCCAACTTTGTATAGGTATGGCATCCATATCATGGAGTAAGGAGATTTTCTTAACAAGCATAATTCATTGATTGAAAGACATAGCCGATCTAGGCTACTAAATAAACAGACGAATTATTCCAAATAGTGTTCTTTATTGTTGAAAAGCAGCAAAACAAGCAACCCTTCATTAAAGACATGGACTCTCTCTCTCTCTCTATCTGTTTATTAACACAGTGTACAACCCCAATTCCAAAAAAGTTGAGACACTGTAAAACATAAATAAAAACAGAATGTGAAGATTTGCAAATCATGGAAACCCTATATTTCATTGAAAATAGTACAAAGACAACATATCAAATGTTGAAACTGAGAAAGTTTGTTGTTTTTTGAAAAATATATGCTCATTTTGACTTTGATATCAAAAAATGCTTCAAAAAAATTTGGGACAGGGGCATGTGTTGCATCACCTCTACTTTTCACAACACTCTAAGGCCGAATCCCATTTCACCCCTTGGACCAACCCCTTGGCCCTTCCCCTCCATTTTGCGCGTTCACGTGAAGGGGTAGGGGTATCCCAATCCCAGTTAACGCGGAGGGGGAGGGGAAGGGGTAGGGCTTCTGTACCCCTCCAAACGGAGATTTTCCTGGAGCAGACTCCGAACGAAGGGGTTTGAGTGACTTCCCACAATGCCATGCGGATTTCAGCGAGATTTCATGCGGATTTCAGAAAGATGGCGGTTCCCGCGGCGAAAGATTGTCATAAATGTATTTTCTCCATTATTTACGTGTTTTAAGTTGTTATCCAGAGGAAACGCGCCGCTTGATTCGCTTTCGAGCTGAGAATGAGCAGCGATTTCTGAAATCCAAGCTGCTGCTAAAAAGCTTTGGGAGTGAGTATTGTTTTCGGTTGCTTTACTGCGTACGTTTTGTTCTGTTATTCTCACTTTTATTGTTTACATGAGTGTTCTGACACCTCATTCTGTCGGATGTGGTGCACGAAGCGCCAAAGATATCCCATTCAGTGGTGTTAGTTAACAAATCACACCCTGCCAGCAGAGATTTCTGTTCTGGCTCTGACTGTAGCGGCTGGTCGCAGCCAATGACGCATTTGGTCGCGTTTTGCTAACGTAAACGCTGACGGAGGTACGCGATGACGTATGCGATCGTTGAAGGGCTATCCCAATACGTAAGGGTTGAATTTCAAGCCCTATCCCTTGTAGCTCAGTTTCAAGGGGAAGGGCCAAGGGGAAGGCGGAGGGGAAGGCGGAGGGGTAGGGGTAGAAATTAGAATTGGGATTGGGCCTAAACGTTTGGGAACTGAGGAGACCAATTGCTGTAGTTTTGAAAGAGAAATGTTGTCCCATTCTTGCCTGATATACAGTTTCAGTTGCTCAACAATTTGGGGTCTCTTTTGTCGTATTTTGCGCTTCATGATGTGCCAAATGTTTTAAATGGGAGACAGGTCTGGACTGCAGGCAGGCCAGTTTAGCACCTGGACTCTTTTACTATGTAGCCATGCAGTTTTAATATGTGCAGAAAGCAGTTTGGCATTGTCTTGCTGAAAGAAGGAAGACCTTCCCTGAAAAAGATTTTGTTTGGAAGGCAGCATATTGCTCTGAAATGTGTATATATCATTCAGCATTAATGATGCCTTCACAGATGTACAAGCTACCCATGTCATGTGCCCTAATGCACCCTCATGCTGGCTTTTGAACTGTGCTCTGATAACAAGCCGGATGGTCCCTCTCCTATTTAGCCTGGAGGACGTGGTGTCCATGATTTCTTAAAAGAATTTCTACTTTTGATTCATCAGACCTCGGGACAATTTTCCACTTTGCCTCAGACAATTTTCCATCGTAAAAGAGCTCAGGCCCAGAGAAGGTGGCTGTGTTTCTGGATATTGTTTATATCTGATTTTAACTTGCATTTGTGGATGCAGTAATGAACTGTTTTCACAGATGATGGTTTTCTGAAGTGTTCCTGAGCCCATACAGTGATTTCCACTACAGTCACGTGTCTGCTTTTAATGCAGTGTCTCCTGAGGGCCTGAAGATCACAGGCACCCAATGTCAGTTTTCAGCCTTGTCTCTCGCATACAGAGATTTCTCCAGATTCTCTGAATCTTTTAATGATATTATGGACCATAGATGATGTGATCCCCAAATTCTTTGCAATTTTACACTGAGGAATGCTATTCTTAAATTGTTGCACTGTTGGCCACACAGTCTTTTACAGAGTGCTGAACCCCTCCCCATCTTTACTTCTGAGAGACTCCACCTCTCTGGGATGCTCTTTTTATACCCAGTCATGTGAATGACCTGTTGCCAATTAACCAATTTAGGTTTTATTTATTTATTTTTTTTTTAGAATTACACAACTTTTTCAGCCTTTTGTTGACCCTGTCACAAATTTTCTGAAACGTGTTGCTGCCATCAAATTCAAAATGATCATATATTTTTCAAAAAACAGTAAAATCTCTCAGTTTCAACATTTGATATGTTACCTTTGTACTACTTTCAATGAAATATAAGGTTTCCATGATTTCCAAATCTTCACATTCTGTTTTTATTTATGTTTTACAGTGTCCCAACTTCTTTGGAATTGGGGTTGTCCATTGTGTTAATAAAACAGCTGTTTTGATGCTGAAAACCTGTGTAGGCCTATTATCCTACACAGAAAACTGATCAGGAATCGATAAGGAACTTGATAAAGAATCAGACTGAAAAGCAGAATTGATAATGACACCTGTGTCAATAAGATCTTATCAATTCCCTTCCCTACCAGGGTCCCTGGTTTAATCCAGAGCTTGTGTTACTGTCTGTGTGGAGTTTAGCATGTTCTTCCCATGTCAGTGTGGTTTCCTTTGTGTTCCCCAGTTCCTCCAATCTCTCAAAACATGCCAATCAATGATAATGATACTGGATGTATTCTCACCTCGCACCCAGTGTTCCCAGGATAGGCTCTGCAATTTTTGTGACCTTGGCCAGGACAGAGTGGTTACTGAAAAATAACTCTTCTGTTTACATTAGCACCCTTCAGACAAAATAGATCTGCTCAGCTCTGACCTGATCTCTAAAACCCAACTCAGAGGTTCATGTAGTTTAACCAATGTGATGGGATCAATTAAGAAGAAGAGGAAGTCTGACATTGATTTCATTGCAATTGCAGTTCACCTTGTAGGCAGCAGAGGGAGCTACAACTGTTTATATACTGTATACAGATTATGGAACACCAGGGACTTCAGATTAATCTCCTGTTCTTCATATGTTGCTTTACAAGTCAAGTTAATGTATGCACACTTACAAATCAGGATTATTCCAAACAACTTGGTTCCTTAAATGCATCTCAGAACATGATTAGTATAGTCAGATTGAAGAGTTTGAGATAACTGCCCTGGCACATTGATTACACAGGGCATATATAAAGACTCAAAACCGTGTTCAGTAAGGCAACAGTTGGCTAATGAGTATAGTATGAGCCCTGGAGAGGCCATTAAGTGATTTTTCCATATGACATTAGATTAGATTAGATTAGATTAGATTAGATTAGATTAGATTAGATTAGATAGAACTTTATTGATCCCTTTGGGCGGGTTCCCTCAGGGAAATTAAAATTCCAGTAGCATCATTACAGGATAAACAGAGAATAGAAATAGAGAAAACTTCGAGATAAATTACAACCCCGATTCCAAAAAAGTTGGGACAAAGTACAAATTGTAAATAAAAATGGAATGCAATAATTTACAAATCTCAAAAACTGATATTGTATTCACAATAGAACGTAGACAACATATCAAATGTCGAAAGTGAGACATTTTGAAATTTCATGCCAAATATTGGCTCATTTGAAATTTCATGACAGCAACACATCTCAAAATGTTGGAACAGGGGCAATAAGAGGCTGGAAAAGTTAAAGGTACAAAAAAGGAACAGCTGGAGGGCCAAATTGCAACTCATTAAGTCAATTGGCAATAGGTCATTAACATGACTGGGTATAAAAAGAGCGTCTTGGAGTGACAGCGGCTCTCAGAAGTAAAGATGGGAAGAGGATCACCAATCCCCCTAATTCTGCGCCGACAAATAGTGGAGCAATATCAGAAAGGAGTTCGACAGTGTAAAATTGCAAAGAGTTTGAACATATCATCATCTACAGTGCATAATATCATCAAAAGATCCAGAGAATCTGGAAGAATCTCTGTGCGTAAGGGTCAAGGCCAGAAAACCATACTGGGTGCCCGTAATCTTCGGGCCCTTAGACGGCACTGCATCACATACAGGCATGCTTCTGTATTGGAAATCACAAAATGGGCTCAGGAATATTTCCAGAGAACATTATCTGTGAACACAATTCACCGTGCCATCCGCCGTTGCCAGCTAAAACTCTATAGTTCAAAGAAGAAGCCATATCTAAACATGATCCAGAAGCGCAGACGTCTTCTCTGGGCCAAGGCTCATTTAAAATGGACTGTAGCAAAGTGGAAAACTGTTCTGTGGTCAGACAAATAAAAATTTGAAGTTCTTTATGGAAATCAGGGACGCCGTGTCATTCGGACTAAAGAGGAGAAGGACGACCCAAGTTGTTATCAGCGCTCAGTTCGGAAGCCTGCATCTCTGATGGTATGGGGTTGCATTAGTGTGTGTGGCATGGGCAGCTTACACATCTGGAAAGACACCATCAATGCTGAAAGGTATATCCAGGTTCTAGAGCAGCATATGCTCCCATCCAGACGATGTCTCTTTCAGGGAAGACCTTGCATTTTCCAACATGACAATGCCAAACCACATACTGCATCAATTACAGCATCATGGCTGCGTAGAAGAAGGGTCCAGGTACTGAACTGGCCAGCCTGCCGTCCAGATCTTTCACCCATAGAAAACATTTGGCGCATCATAAAACGGAAGATACGACAAAAAAGACCTAAGACAGTTGAGCAACTAGAATCCTACATTAGACAAGAATGGGTTAACATTCCTATCCCTAAACTTGAGCAACTTGTCTCCTCAGTCCCCAGACGTTTACAGACTGTTGTAAAGAGAAAAGGGGATGTCTCACAGTGGTAAACATGGCCTTGTCCCAACTTTTTTGAGATGTGTTGTTGTCATGAAATTTAAAATCACCTAATTTTTCTCTTTAAATGATACATTTTCTCAGTTTAAACATTTGATATGTCATCTATGTTCTATTCTGAATAAAATATGGAATTTTGAAACTTCCACATCATTGCATTCCATTTTTATTTACAATTTGTACTTTGTCCCAACTTTTTTGGAATCGGGGTTGTAAATTAAATTAGGCATTTACATATACAAATATAAAAAAGAATAAGAATAAGATATGGGTAAGAGGAAGGGAAAAAAAGGCCAACAGAAGAGGTATTGCGCATTATATTGCACATTGTCCAGTATTGCATATTGTCAGGCTAGGCCAGCGTTTCTCAACCTTTTTTCAGTCATGGCACCCTTCAGAAGTACGCAAATTCTCAAGGCACCCCCATATAAAATATACGCAGTCACGCTGATCATACGCTGATCCCGGCAGTGACGTTGTGACATGGGAAAGGGGGCCGTGAGACAAACTTTGATGATGCATGAGGCGGTGATGATCTGCATTAGTGTAACTATCGGTTTTTGGAATTTTAATTCATTTTATTTATTTCAATGTTAGATTATATAATTTTTTGACGGCACCCCTAACGAAGCCAGACGGCACCCCGGTTGAGAAAGGCTGGGCTAGGCTACTGCTCCTTCCTGTCCTCTGTCCTCCTGTTACCCCTCCCCCCCAGAAAGGAGTTGTACAGTCTGATGGCGTGAGGACAAAGGAGTTTTCTATTTGGGTGGCACAGTGGTGTAGTGGTTAGCACTGTTGCCTCACAGCAAGAAGGTTCTGGGTTCAAGCCCAGTGGCCAAATGGGGGGCCTTTCTGTGTGGTGTTTGCATGTTCTCCCCGTGTCTGCATGGGTTTCCTTAGAGTGCTCCAGTTTCCCTAGTAGTCTAAAGACATGCGGTTAGGTTAGCATGACACAGCCATAGCCTGAGGTTGGGCTGAAGTGCTCTTGAGCAAGGCATCTAACCCCCAACTGCTCCCCGGGTGCTATAATGTAGCTACCCACTGCTCTGGGTATGTGTGTGTGCTCATTGCTCACTTGTGTGTGCATGTGTGTGTTCACTGCTTCAGATGGGTTAAATGCAGAGGAGAAATTTCGCTGTGTGCTTAAATCTGTGCTTGAGCGTACGTGTGAAAAATAAAGGCTTCCTCTTCTTCTTCTTCTTCTGAGTGTGAAATAGCAAGGAGATAGCAAATCAAAGACACAAACCTGGAAGCCAGACAATTTACAGTGGTCTCATGGCAGTCTCAATCTCAGACCCAATGTACAATTTGCTATGGCATAGAGTAGTGCATAATAATAATTAAAAAAACCAAAAACAAAATCAAATAGCTATATAATTGACATACAATTCATTGTTCTTAGCCAGTCCTGGATACTTACTGTTGTATACAATTTCAGTTTTTCCATAGTCTCATATCTGATCTAGCTTGGCAATGACCTAGGTTGTATCAGGATGGTTTAAAACAGGATAAAAATTAAATTATTCTCCATAGTTGAGAACCTCCAGTTCAGACATTTGCTTATTGAGCATTTTTTAAATAGCAAGCAGCTTACCAGTGAGTGAGAATCCCATTCTCATAGTTCTCTGGCCTTTATGGGGTTTTAAATCAGTTATTTATTTTATTTTTCTGGAATTAGTTTATGTTTTTGAATCCTACTCAGATTTATGGTCCAGTGCAACTTCTAAATGGATTGAACATTTTCAAAGAGGTGATAATATCATTGGATTACCATCCATCCATCCATCCATCCATACTGCTTATCCGGGCTGTGGGGAAGCTGGAGGTGGAGCTGGAAATGAATTTCAGCTGACTTTGGGTGAGAGGCAGGGGACACCCTGGGCAGGTCGCCAACCTATTCCAAGCACGGACAACAATTCACACTCACATTCACACCTTGGGCAATTTAGACTAGCCAGTTGACCTAATCTACATGTCTTTGGACTGTCGGTGAAAACTGGAGCACCTGGAGGAACGCACATAGGCATGAGGTGAACATACAAACTCTCTCTCTCTCTCTCTCTCTCTCTCATTATCTCTAGCCGCTTTATCCTTCTACAGGGTCGCAGGCAAGCTGGAGCCTATCCCAGCTGACTACGGGCGAAAGGCGGGGTACACCCTGGACAAGTCGCCAGGTCATCACAGGGCTGACACATAGACACAGACAACCATTCACACTCACATTCACACCTACGGTCAATTTAGAGTCACCAGTTAACCTAACCTGCATGTCTTTGGACTGTGGGGGAAACCGGAGCACCCCGAGGAAACCCACGCGGACACGGGGAGAACATGCAAACTCCGCACAGAAAGGCCCTCGCCGGCCCCGGGGCTCGAACCCAGGACCTTCTTGCTGTGAGGCGACAGCGCTAACCACTACACCACCGTGCCGCCCACACACAAACTCCACTTAGAAATGACCCGGTCTACTATGAGGTTCAACCCCAGAACCTCCTTGCTGTGAGGCAACAGCACTAACCTCAATGATTTCCAGTAAATCAAAACAACACTAAGGAAACGTTCTTATTGCTGACTATCATTATTATTAAAAAAAAAGAAACTTTTCCTGGAACAACCCATGTGAACTGTACATCTGTAATGTGTTCTGCTTTTTCCCCCAGCATGTGACTGTTCTGTGAAAAAAAAAAGCAACACTTCAGGACTTTGGGTTCAACAGTCACCAAACGTCATGCCACTGAGGTTAGAGAAAAGTCAGAATGAAGAAATGTATCACATGAGCACATAATGTACAACAGATTCATCGGTCATTTGTTTGACTTTGCTAGAGTGTGTACTGAGATTAGTGAACTAATACTGTATGATAAGCACTGATATTGGATTTTATTTGAATGTAAAAATAAGAGTGGTTATTCTGTCCACATTCACTGGATATGAACAATCGTGCGCTTGGATTGGCTACTCTACTACTAGGTTATCAGCTCATATACCATGAGTAAAGAAGAATAAAATGGCAGAGCATGTTGCTGAACCAACCGAGGACGAAATAAAAACTTTACTTGAAAACAAAACCCCCCCAAAAATACAAAAATAAAAAAGCAACAATATATGGAATGAACGTATTTGATGGTAAAAACGGATCTTTTTTAAAAATTATTTTTCAAGAATTATTATTATTATCGCATTTTTCACAAATTGCTGCTGTCATTTCGCCGGTTTGTTTATATTGTAAGCGGAAATGATTTTGTCGATCATTTTGTATAAAGCTTTTATTTATCGAATTTGCAAAAAAATAAATAAAAATGCTCGGTTTCTCAAAATCCAGTGAATGTGGATAGAATAAAACAGTTATTCCACTCAATCTTGTCGTACATGGCTTATGCCTCGGTCACAACCGGCCGTACGTGCTCCTACGACCGGTCTACGTGCAAAAAAACGCAAGAACCGCACGGAGGGCGCGCGTGTGATGTGCTGATTTTCGAGCCGTAGACCGGCCGCAGAGGTTCTTTGTCATGTCAGACAAACTCTACGGGCGCTTACGTTTTTTTCAGGTTGCAAGACAAACTTACGGCTAACGTGCGTCTTTCTCCACGAACAAAAAAAACGCAGCGATTTGGGAAACGCCAAAAATCGCATGGCCAAAAAATCGTACATCCGGTTGTGACCTACGCTTTATAACCAGCTCTGCATTACACGCCTCGTTGGCTATCAGCTCATGTGCGACTCGATTTCGTGGAATAACTGTTAAATACCTTATTTGTATTAACTTTATGCCAAGATAAACAGATATTTGACTCTTTGCATTTGCATTCAAACAGTATAATATTTTTTTTTAATTATTTTTGTCTAATAGCATTCATGCTATATTAGGTAGAAAATATAATTTAACAATGGTACAAAGAGTTGTTTAATTTACATATGTGCATTTTCCACAAGTAATAAAGTACAGGAATAATATATAACATTGTACAGAAATGGTAATGCTTACAGTATTTACAGACATCTAGGCATATGGTGTGTTACGTCACACTCAGTTGTTGCACTTTTGTATTTCTGATATAGAAAAATTCATATTTCACAATACATTTTACTGTAACGTCAGGAAATGTAGTCATTTTACCTGGAAAATATGTCCCGAATCAGTGGTTACACCGTCTAAGCAATGTGTTTTCGTTCACTATACTCAAAAGGCGAGCTTTAAAAACCAAAACTAAAGGCATGAGAAGCTGCCATTTCGCTATCGCACCATTTCATCATCTCACCACGTGGATACTTGTAGAATGATCATTTAGTTTGATGAACTGTTTGATTTCGGCAGCTGCAGGCTCACATCTGAGCAGATTGTGCACATGTGCATTGTTTCTGTGCAAAGGTATGAACAGTTACACACATAACCACCAACATTTCTGAATCAAATACAACTGAGGATGATGGGCGTCAATTTCAGCTAAGATAAAGCTCCAAAACTGGTAAATCCGTTTAGTCTGATTGGCAGCTCAGATTCATCCACATTCCTGAGTCCTTATTTGCAATCTTTGGCACTGGAAAGCATTACTTGTCCTTATGGCTGATGTCCATGATCAGCTGTAGTGAGCTGCTATAGCCAGCAGGGGGATAGAGCTGGAGCCATGAGGCTGTAGATATGAGGATATGACGATACAAGGATATGAAGATACGAGTCCATGATGGCAGTAGAGGACAGTGTCACCTGGGTGGTGTGTATCCGAAGGGTTTCTGTAAGCACAGAGAGCCGTGGTTGGGCAGGGGGTGGCTGTAGTAGTGCTCCACCAGAGCTGCTACTGAAGGGAAGGACAAGCCTGTCTCCAGGTACACGATTTCATCCTACAGGAGGAGAGAGAGTGAGTGAGCATAAAATGCAAGTGTGAATACTGATGTTTTTGGTTGGGTACAAAGACATGTTGGGATGGCTAGGTGATGACTATGTTATCCTTCCTTTCAATGATGGCTGGAGAGATAAAATCTAATACACTGCATCCTGGCTATAACAAACCCCTTGGGGGACGTCCAGATAGTTCGTTATACTGAAAAGTTCGTAATACTGAAATGGACCCACTTGTCACACCATCACACCAAACATTAACTTTTCTGTAAAAGGACCGAGCCATACAAAAAGACCTCGGTCTGATATTTTCCAGTAAAGATCGAGCAAGCAAGGTTAATAAGGAGTTTATTATATGGCTTTTTTTTATTTCCAAGATTAAAACAGACGGTCATTATAATGAGGCGTGACACTGCTTTCAATTTGTACCGTAGCTGAGTCAGGCATGCAGAATAAACGGCTAGCGTTTTCAAAACTGAATTTTTGTTAGCGGTTAGCGGTGTCTGAATGCTCTTCGTTGTTCATTTCTTGAATAACTCGGTGGCTCGTTTGTCTTTTATGTTTCGGCTGTTTTTGATTCTGTTTTGATTTCCAATTACTCTTTTTTGTCGTTTTGTTTTTTGCAACATTGCAGCCCTCTCAATATATTTCTGAGAAAGGGGCAAGTAAGAAAGAGTAGTAGGCAGAGGTTAAGCCAGGGATCCCAGCAGTAATTGAAAAAAATAGAGGAATGTAAGAAACTATCAGCATGGGTCAAGGGGGCTGCAAGCATAGACATATAAACATAGACGCCGCCTTCCGCGTAGAATCATACGTCATCCTCGCCGCCATATTGGATGTGGCGAAGTGGAGAATAAAGATGCCTCATTCATGTGCTGCGTTTAACTGTACCAACAGGTTTACTGTCCAAACGAGATCACAGGGGATTACCTTTCACAGTTGAGACTGGAAAAATACTTTTCATTGTATTTGGTCATTATAACGTAATTTTACGAACAGATTTTTCTGACTTTGTGGCTAATATGAAGTCTCGCGCATAATAGAGTGCTTCGAGGTCAGCGCAAACCCAACGGCGGCCATATTGGAAGTCAAAGGTCGCCTGGGTCAGGCTGTGTCAGTGCATTGTTGTTGTTCAGCGAAGCAAAAAGGGGTGACAATGTTACGTGCGTCATTGTTGGCTGTAGTAGCCGGGGGGGAAAAGGGTGGCAAAAGCTTCTACAGACTCCCTAAAGTCGTGACTAACCAGGGAATTGCAGCACAGGAGAAAAGCGAGCGGAAGAGACGACAGTGGCTGGCTGCCATCAACCGATCAAATTTAGGACAACTTGACTGTATCCGGATTTGTTCTGATCACTTTGTGACAGGTAGGTTAATATTGTCTTGAATTTCATAGTTACTAAAATAAATGTGATACAAACTATTATCTTTTCTATGTACTTTCAGCAATGATTAATGGATATATTTGTCACATTAGGTAGCTTATGTCTACTGCAGTGCATTGTTGCATCAAATGGCATTAAAATCTATCGTATGCTTCCATACTCTTGTAGTTCTGTAAATCCTTTAGTTCACAAAATGGACTTGGGTGAAACACTAGATAGTTCACAAGATCGATGTATGTCACATGTGGCAACAAGCTGGGGTCAGCTTTCCATTCCTTCTCACTAACAGTGTATGGATCTACATTCCCAATGAAACGTACCTTCTCAGCATAACGCTCCCGTGCCTGCTTATCTAAACTATCACAGTAGTGCTCCATCACTTCAGATGTCTAAATTCTTAAAAAATCCAAGCTTCTAAGCCCTCTAACGCGGAAACGAATCGGTGAATGTAAATAGCTGATGTGTACTCTATGAGCGCTCTGGAACGAGTGACTTCCAAGATGGCCTCGCAGACCGCAGTGTTACTATTTTTAGCATCATCTCGGAGCACTCTATAGCCGCTCGGTGAAACCTGTCTCCAAACAACGAATATAATATAATTTATTTCATAGCCCACCCAACCAATTTCATCATCAGCTGTCAGATGGTGATGGCACACTCAAAAATAGAAGAGATTGGAAGCATGTCAGACTGTGAAGCAATCACATGGAGCAATCCCATTGTAATATGGTTTAATTGAATTTTTTTCCATATAGCACTGTATATTGCAAAAACTGTTTTTGGAGACATTTTATAGCCTATCTGCACGGCATTTAATGAAAGTGATGCGGAGACGGCACGGCACGGCACGGCTTCAGCAGCGTAAGCACAGCACATTATTCTACACGATCCCCGCTGAGCTCCAAAACATGCCTTGATGTGTAGATATCGTTAGAAGCCTACGATAGTAGCAGCGGAATTTAAAAAAAAAAGTTTCCGATAGCTTGATTCCGGTATAGGCCTGCTGCATGTTGAGGAAATTTAGGTCACACCTCCCACGGAATATTGACGGGTATTTCGCACACTATAACCATCACATTAAAAGTTATATATGTTGTTTTGATGCCTGTTTGTTTCTCCAATATATACGTGTGTGTCTTAATGGGTGAATAAAAGGCATCGAGTTAAATATTATTGTAGAAAGGGGCTTTATGAAGTTCAGTCCATTTACTTGCATTGGTTTACGGGGAAGATTTGCCACATCCAATATGGCGGACACTCTGACGTATCCCAGAAACGGGGCCACCAGCTCAATGCGGCGTCTATGTTTATATGTCTATGGCTGCAAGCCCTTTGCGGGGTGCAGGGGCAGTGCCCCTGCTGGGGGTACAGGGCAAAGCCCCCTGAAGCTGTTGAGATTTTAATATTTAAAGATGCTATAGAACACATTTTTTACATAGATTTAACATAGAAAAGCAACAGAATTTAACAATAATGTGTATCTATTTGATGCCATATTTTGTAATCTATGACATAAGTGGCAAAAAAATTTGTTATTTATAAAAATTAGAAAAAAATGTAGCTTTGAAGAATATACTTGCCTAAATATTCCACTGATTTTGTTATAATATAACAATAGTATCCATAGTTTATCTCATTTGTTTATTTTTTTGTTTCGAGTTAATGTCAATACTAGCCTAATATAAGCCACATTCATTTTTCAAAAATCATGAATATGAGCAGAAATCAATGATTCAGTAATATTAGATATATTCATACCGGTATGTACAGCAAATATTGGAGATATTTGATTTAAACCTTTCTCTTTTTGAAAGGTTTCACTGCAGAGGAGTTTAATGCTCTTTTCTGGGGTGCATTCTGTGATCTGGGCGGCACGGTGGTGTAGTGGTTAGCGCTGTCGCCTCACAGCAAGAAGGTCCGGGTTCGAGCCCCTGTCTGTGCGGAGTTTGCATGTTCTCCCCGTGTCCGCGTGGGTTTCCTCCGGGTGCTCCGGTTTCCCCCACAGTCCAAAGCCATGCAGGTTAGGTTAACTGGTGACTCTAAATTGACCGTAGGTGTGAATGTGAATGGTTGTCTGTGTCTATGTGTCAGCCCTGTGATGACCTGGCGACTTGTCCAGGGTGTACCCTGCCTTTCGCCCGTAGTCAGCTGGGATAGGCTCCAGCTTGCCTGCGACCCTGTAGAAGGATAAAGCGGCTAGAGATAATGAGATGAGATTCTGTGATCTTTCCTCCAGTTTTCTCTGCTTTTGTTTCTCTGATCTTTCCTTCTGCTTTTTCTGACGTTCCTGCAGTGCTCTTTTGGATCGTTTCTTGGCTACTCTGTTCGCATGAGCTTTTGTTTCAAGTTCTGTATTCACCACATTCATTAATCTCTTCTTACATTCAACTTCCTCTCTGGCTAAGCGGAACTACGCTTTCCATGACATATTGAATTAAGTTCAATGCATTAGAAACAAAAGCACGAACGGAGTTAAAACATGTTTTCTAGCAAATGGGCGCAGCCATATTGTTTTCTCATTCTATTGCATACAGTCTCGCGGTATTTACATCAATTTAACTTTCGAGTGTTCCCGAATGTCAACGAGAACAAACGAAGCCGACGAAAACATCGCTAAACAAGCAAACCAAATCAGAACATATTCTGCTGGTCATTTTACTTAAACATATTTTTAACGGATATACAAGAGATTTTAAAAAAACCCAACACTTTGGCTAGAAAAATAGTGGAATTCCGTTAAATAGCGGACGTCTGGGATCCATGTTAAGCGTAAGCTGAGCGGAGGCTGCGTTAGCCGCCGCGATGTATAAAAAAGAGGGGGGTCCGGGGGTCCTCCCCCGTAAAATTTTGAAAATGTAGATGTTAAATGGTGAATTCTGAGTGATCCTGAATGCAAAATTTTATTTTTATGAAGTATAAATTATGAAGTAAAAACTTATGAATTTCAATTCTTTGAAAAACCACTGTGAGTAACCGGCAATGGAGCGTTTGTAGGCGGCAAAATTGCCGGTTGCCGGCAGTTATTGAGAGGACTGACATTGAAAGCCAGCGCCTTGGAAAGAAAGTCTGTAATCGCCCATGGGCATTATGGGAAAATACTGCCCATCAAGGAACCAATCAGAGCACACGATTTTACCAGAAGTAGCTCGCGCCATATAATAATTATGCTGAATTCACTTACATATTGACCAAGTAAAGGAAATAAGTCGCACTTAAGTAAAGGGAATGAGCCACACTCGCTGTCATTTGTTTGCCCCATCTTGGGGCGGCATAGTGGTGTAAATGGTTAGCACGGTCGCCTCACGGCAAGAAGGGTCTGGGTTTGAACCTAGCGGCCAGCAGGAGCTTTTCTGTGTGGAGCTTGCATGTTCTCCCCGTGTCTGCATGGGTTTCCTCCGGGTGCTCCAGTTTCCCCTGAAGACATGCGGTTAGATTAATATGGGACGGCCTTGAGCGAGGCACCTAACTCCCAACTGTTCCCTGGGTGCTGTTAGTATGGCTGTCCACTGCTTCAGGTGGGTTAAATGCAGAGAGGAATTTCACAAGTGTGTGATGAATAAAATTGTTGTTCTTCTTTCTTTTCATGTTGATTGCCATTATGGGCGAAGTCTTGGAGCTTGAAATTGAATTTTTTTGGGATGTCATAATCTTTAGACAAATTTGTTGCTTGACACTTTAGACAGTCCAGGATATAAAGTATGTCTTCGACAGAGAGTATCTTACGTTTATGTGTAGCCATGATAACAATGTTCACAGAGTAAAGACTCAAAACTGCTTTTAGCTCATAAAGTCCTTTTAAGGGATTTTTTTGAAGTCAGTGATGACCGTTCTTGATTATTGTTAATGATCAATGCCTAAGCGAGGCTCATTAGGTATTTGTTTTATGGCATTAATACAACTTGCTAACTTGACTGCAGACTTGATTACTTATTGTTTGTTTCTGGTGGGAAGAGGAACGCATGACTCAATGATGTTTTTTGAAGACTGACTCGTTGTCACTAAAGGCGGGGACACAAACTTGATTCATTACATGCAAGAATTCGTAGTAAAAGAGTTTGTCATAGTGGGACTGCAATGTAGCATGACAACAAAATCTTTAGGTTTGAGTAATGCATTATATCGCTAGGTATCACTGATGGTGTCATAAGAATGACATAGGGCAGGGGTGTCAAACCTGATCCATAAAGGGCCATGTGGCTGCAGGTTTTCATTCCAGCCATGCAGCAGCACCCTGATTTGGCTCATTCAATCAACTGACACACCCACCCTTTAATCAAGGGTGGGTGTGGCTGCAAGTATTTGACTGTGTGAAGACAGTTCAGTTGATTGAATGAGCCAAGTCAGGTGTGCTGCTGCATGGCTGGAATGAAAACCTGCAGCCACACGGCCCTTTATGGATCAGGTTTGACACCCCTGACATAGGGCAAACACACACACACACATACACACACACACATAAAAGCAACTGCATTCCTGATTTCTAATGTTTTTCTAAGTACAAATAACAGTGACACAGGACAATATGAAATTTTCAATTTAAATGATCTCCTTTTGTTCAGTATCTCTTTGTGCACAAACAGTGGTGCTTGAAAGTTTGTGAACCCTTTAGAATTTTCGATGTTTCTGCATAAATATGACCTAAAACATCATCAGATTTTCACACAAGCCCTAAAAGTAGATAAAGAGAACCCAGTTAAACAAATGAGACAAAAAATATTATACTTGGTCATTTATTTATTAAGGAAAATGATCCAATATTACATATCTGTGAGTGGCAAAAGTATGTGAACCTCTAGGATTAGCAGTTAATTTGAAGGTGAAATTAGAGTCAGGTGTTTTCAATCAATGGGATGACAATCAGGTGTGAGTGGGCACCCTGTTTTATTTAAAGAACAGGGCTCTATCAAAGTCTGAGCTTCACAACACGTTTGTGGAAGTGTATGATGGCACGAACAAAGGAGATTTCTGAGGACCTCAGAAAAAGAGTTGTTGATGCTCATCAGGCTGGAAAAGGTTACAAAACCATCTCTAAAGAGTTTGGACTCCACCAATCCACTGTCAGACAGATTGTGTACAAATGGAGGAAATTCAAGACCATTGTTACCCTCCCCAGGAGTGGTTGACCAACAAAAATCTTTCCAAGAGCAAGGCGTGTAATCATCGGCGAAGTCACAAAGGACCCCAGGGTAACTTCTAAGCAACTGAAGGCCTCTCTCACATTGGCTAATGTTAATGTTCATGAGTCCACCATCAGGAGAACACTGAACAACAATAGTGTGCATGGAAGGGTTGCAAGGAGAAAGCCACTGCTCTCCAAAAAGAACATTACTGCTCGTCTGCAGTTTGCTAAAGATCACGTGGACAAGCCAGAAGGCTATTGGAAAAATGTTTTGTGGATGGATGAGACCAAAATAGAACTTTTTGGTTTAAATGAGAAGCGTTATGTTTGGAGAAAGGAAAACACTGCATTCCAGCATAAGAACCTTATCCCATCTATGAAACATGGTGATAGTAGTATCATGGTTTGGGCCTATTTTGCTGCATCTGGGCCAGGACAGCTTGCCATCATTGATGGAACAATGAATTCTGAATTATACCAGCAAATTCTAAAGGAAAATGTCAGGACATCTGTCCATGAACTGAATCTCAAGAGAAGGTGGGTGATGCAGCAAGACAACAACCCTAAGCACACAAGTCGTTCTACCAAAGAATGGTTAAAGAAGAATAAAGTTAATGTTCTGGAATGGCCAAGTCAAAGTCCTGACCTTAATCCAATCAAAATGTTGTGGAAGGACCTGAAGCGAGCAGTTCATGTGAGGAAACCCACCAACATCCCAGAGTTGAAGCTGTTCTGTATGGAGGAATGGGCTAAAATTCCTCCAAGCCGGTGTGCAGGACTGATCAACAGTTACCGGAAACGTTCAGCTGCAGTTATTGCTGCACAAGGGGGTCACACCAGATACTGAAAGCAAAGGTTCACATACTTTTGCGACTCACAGATATGTAATATTGGATCATTTTCCTCAATAAATAAATGACCAAGTATAATATTTTTGTCTCATTTGTTTAACTGGGTTCTTTTTATCTACTTTTAGGACTTGTGTGAAAATCTGATGATGTTTTAGGTCATATTTATGCAGAAATATAGAAAATTCTAAAGGGTTCACAAACTTTCAAGCACCACTGTACCATTTATCACAGAAAGGAAGGCTAAATCTAGGACAGTTTGGTTTGTCCCTCTGGGAGATCTTCAAGCAGAAACTCTTCATGAAGACATGAATCTAAAGGTTTTGAAGAAGAATCCTTAAGTAATTATTTTCTAAACAAGCAATAAGGTTTTCTTTTTTTTTTTAAAGCAGAGCCCTCTAACCTCTGCAGTAAAATCATTCAACAGCTACCTCCTCGCTTATCTAAAAGCCTTGAGCATTCTTTGGTTTGATCCTGTGGAGGAACCCTAAAGCGTTCTGTGGAAAAATCTGCCAACCATATGTCAACTAAAATGTCAACAAAACCCTGCAACAAATCAGCCCGAGGCACAGCCATATTACAAGACCCAGGTTTTCCTCGGTATCTCTGATTATAATTATAATTATTACAGGACTAGGAACATTTTTTAAAATTTAGATTTAAAATAATTAAAGTGCACCTTTCCTCGTAAACTCTGTCCTCTGTGACCAGTTTCTAACCTTCAACTTTTATTCCAATATCGTATGGAAATAAAAATCCACTTTTGCTGTCGTTGTGCCGCTTGTGCCTCGTGTATCGTACACAGTTGTTTGCACTACCACTCTGCGCTCTGTGTACACTGACTGTCTTACGTGTATATTTTTTGTATATTGTGTCTTGTCTGTATATTATGTACTGTTTATATTGTCGATATTGTAGATACCATACTGTATGTATTTATATTGTATACTGTATATTATAAGTATTTCAGCAATATTGGCTGATGTTGAGTGGTATATCAGATATATTCCATCCAGCTAGCATGATATTGAACGAGTCTTGACTCGTTCAATATCATGCTAGCTGAATGGAATATATCTGATATACCACTCAACGTCAGCCAATATTATTATTATAATACATACACATTCCTTTCAGAAGTTCGACGCGTCTTTCTCTTTCAAAATTCTCTCAAAATCTTCCGTATTTAATGAAGCAAACCCGACAGCCATGTTTGTTTACAAACTGTCACAGTCACTCGCTGGAAGCTTTACGTCTCCGACGTGTCTCTTTTCCAGGTTTTCAATATCTGTTGTATATTTTTCTCTTGGGGCGGCACGGTGGTGTAGTGGTTAGCGCTGTCGCCTCACAGCAAGAAGGTCCGGGTTCGAGCCCCGTGGCCGGCGAGGGCCTTTCTGTGCGGAGTTTGCATGTTCTCCCCGTGTCCGCGTGGGTTTCCTCCGGGTGCTCCGGTTTCCCCCACAGTCCAAAGACATGCAGGTTAGGTTAACTGGTGACTCTAAATTGAGCGTAGGTGTGAATGTGAGTGTGAATGGTTGTCTGTGTCTATGTGTCAGCCCTGTGATGACCTGGCGACTTGTCCAGGGTGTACCCCGCCTTTCGCCTGTAGTCAGCTGGGATAGGCTCCAGCTTGCCTGCGACCCTGTAGAACAGGATAAAGCGGCTAGAGATAATGAGATGAGATGAGATTTTTCTCTTGTAAGTATGCATGAAGAGTATCTAATGAAGTTTTGGGAGCCTTTCGGTTGTTCAACGCGTCTTTCTCTTTCCCAGTGAACAAAGAAATGCTTTTGCGCATGCGCAGCAGAAAACTTTCTCACTGGATATTCGCATCAGCTCCGACGTGTGACGTCGTGTTGTCTTGACAACCATGCAATATCGTAAACCATATTCAAAGCTCATTCTCCATTGGGTGGAGTGATATAATACACGTAGGATAAGCGATATGCTAAGAATATTGCATGCTATCGAACCAAATGAATGAAACCTGCTAGAAGGGAATCGAATACATGTTATTCCAATGAAAACGTGTCCTGTATGTATAATAATGTATATTATAGATTTTGTAGCTTGCGTATAGATATATTTATATTGTATATTTATATTGCCTATATTTGTCTTCTTCTTCTTCTTCTTCTTTATTTTTCTTCCTGTATTGCTAGAGAGAAACCTACTGCCAGAATCCTTGGGTGTGTCAACATACTTGGCCAATAAATCTAATTCTGATTTTTCTCCATCATGGCTGGTTTGTGGTTATTTTTTTAAGATATGCTTGCTTTTCCTGTTGGAGCTACATAAATTTGTAATATTGATCCTGTCTCATTATTTTACTTACTTTTATATTATTTAAATTATTGTAATTACCTCGCCTGGAATGGAGTCCACCAGGGGGCGAGGTATTGTTTTCGGCAGGTGTTTGTTTGTTTGTTTATTAATGATGTTACGGGAAAACGGCTGGACTAATCTTCATGAAACTTCAGGATAGATGGGCATTGGTTTCAAATAGAACCTCCAACATTTTAGGGGTAATCCGGTCAAGGTCAAGGTTTTTGTGGCTACTGGTTCATATAGAGGTGGTAGCCACTGACCCTGTGTCCAAAATCGCTCACTCATTCACGACTCCCTACTCCCTATATAGGGAATTACTATATAGAGGACTATATAGTGAGCTCATTGGTAAAAAAAAAAAAACCCGCTTTCGGACACTAGTCTGTCACGCTGGTATGGTATTTACGTCATTACTTTCGCACAATTAAAACGTGCCAGATCAGTCGGCTGGTCGGTTTTCAAAATAATAAACACATGCATGTATTTTTGTGATAAATCCATATTATACTGAGCGCATTTCCCACATTAATCAATACAAAGTACCTGCATCTTTCAGTTCTTTTAAATCAAGGCTGAATACTTTCTTCTTTGCCGCTGCCTTTTATTAAATCAAATTTGAGACTTAATTTGATTTCTTTCGGCATGACCGCAGTGCATGATGGGATATATTGCTTGGTTAGTGACCATCGGTTGTACACTACTTTTCGTGATGCATTGTGGGATACTTTGAGTGCACTATATAGGGTGTAAAATATTCCTCACTAAGGTTTCGGACAGCACTACAAAATGGCGTCCTCACTATATAGTGCCCTATATAGTGAGTAGGGAGCGATTTCGGACACAGGGTACAGTATGTCATCGTGGTGTAAGAATGTAAGAGTGTAACAACTGTGCAGTACGGTGTGTTCTGATTGGCTGAGAGCAGTATGGTGTGTTCTGATTGGCCGAGAGCAGCAGAGAATCAGAATCAGAACCATGTTTATTGGCCGAGCATGTTCACACACAAGGCCAAAATCAAGGTCAAGGTTACCAAAAAGGTCAAAATCTTTTTTTTGTGATATCCTCCTTCATGGGCGGCACGGTGGTGTAGTGGTTAGCGCTGTCGCCTCACAGCAAGAAGGTCCGGGTTCGAGCCCCGTGGCCAGCGAGGGCCTTTCTGTGTGAGGTTTGCATGTTCTCCCCGTGTCCGCGTGGGTTTCCTCCGGGTGCTCCGGTTTCCCCCACAGTCCAAAGACATGCAGGTTAGGCTAACTGGTGACTCTAAATTGACTGTAGGTGTGAATGTGAGTGTGAATGGTTGTCTATGTGTCAGCCCTGTGATGACCTGGCGACTTGTCCAGGGTGTACCCCGCCTTTCGCCCGTAGTCAGCTGGGATAGGCTCCAGCTTGCCTGCGACCCTGTAGAAGGATAAAGCAGCTAGAGATAATGAGACGAGATGAGATCTTCCTTCATATTCATCATAAGTGCTACCGGGCGAGGTTTGTTTTGCCTGGCAACGCTTGTTTTATTTGATTTTGTACACTATTTATATTGTCACTTTTTTCTTCATACTGTAAACAATTGAGTTGACTTCTACATATATTTCAGGTCTTATACTGTATAATTAACGTTTATTATTATTATTATTTATAATAATATTCTCTGTGACAAATTTTTTGGACTTCAGCTCAAGTTTTCAGTGCTTTTACCACAGACTCGATAGAGGACAGTGTATATCATACATGTCAACCTATACGGAATGTCCGTATTTTATACGGATTTGATTCAATAAACGTAGTATACGGGCGTATAAATAAAGTTATACGGATTCTTTAAAAAAACTTCAATATTTATTTAGAGCTATAACCAATTCCCACGATGATAAAAGCGCGCATAACATTTACAAACGTACTGTACACCACAGCCAGCCAGTAAAGAGTCTTATGAAATCGCGCGTTATCTTGTGGTAGCGAGACTTCGTTCCACTTTTGATCATGCGCACACCGCATTGCGAGAATCCCGCCAACCGTGAAGTCATAGACATATAAACATAGACGCCGCCTTCTGCGTAGAATCATACGTCATCCTCGCCGCCATATTGGATGTGGCAAAGTGGAGATTCTTCAACCGTCTCTGGTATAGCATCTAGACAGTAGCCGAGAATAAAGATGCCTCATTCATGTGCTGCGTTTAACTGTACCAACAGGTTTACCGTCCAAACGAGATCACAGGGGATTACCTTTCACAGGTGAGACTGGAAAAATACTTTTCATTGTATTTGGTCATTATAACGTAATTTTACGAACAGATTTTCCTGACTTTGTGGCTAATATGAAGTCTCGCGCAAAATAGCCGCTCGGTGAAACCTGTCTCCAAACAACGAAGTATTTCCTTCGTAACTACACTGATAACACTGTGTTTTTGTCAAACATTGGAGCTTTGTATTCATTCTGAAGGTTTATTGTTATTAATATTGAATAAAAAGTAACTGGGATATATCATTGTTAATTATCATTCAAATTTTAGGTAAATTATTTTAATTTGCATCTTATACGGATTTTATAAGGGAAATACGGATTTTGGAGGTTGGTTATACAGGTTTGATTGACCAAAGGTTGACATGTATGGTATATGGACATTACTGTAATCTTATAGTAATTAATTTTACACACAGATGAGCTCATATAGGTGAAACACCCACCTCCTCAAACAGCCGGTAGTTCCTTGCCTTGTTCAGACTCACATCCCACACAACAAGCACCTACACATCCAAAGAATGAAATGAGTAGGTTTCAAATGCACACATGAAAACATGCACACACATTTCACAACTCTTTCTGCGTAGCATCCTGCGTACAGTATGCATCATGCTGTCACGTACCTTTGAGGTCTTTGTTCCTGACTTTCGGATGCAGTAAAGGCCATCTGGCGGAGAGCCACATGTCTCTTTAAACAATCTGAAGACAGAAGAAGAAACAGTGAATGATGAGGGGATTTCAATCCTGGCTCCAATGAGGGATTAGAGAGTAGAAAAATCCACTCCAGGCCATTACAGGAAGCTAGAGGATAGCTTTAGTGTTTGTGCGCTATTTCCTGTGTGTCATCACATCCCTAAAGATTAAAAAAAAAAAAGCCCTATCTGATAAGAAGAGTATCCTCCTAGGGCTTAGCGGTCACATGCGTGGACAGCACTTTATGGAAATTCGGAACAAGAATCCACATATGTGGACATACTTTTTCTCTAAAAGTACATCTTATCAAAAGATGATGCTTAGTTTTTATTCTAATCAGGTTCTAATAAGCCCAAATAGCAAAGAGAAATAAAAAATGCATGTAAAAAAAACAGCTTGGGCCTTAGGAGGTTAAAGGAGCGATATCTGTCAATAAGTCTAACATTTAATGTTTGTGGAAAGACTTCTTACTTTTCAACAGTACTGGTCTCGGTTGTTTCCACAAAGACAGAGTCAGGCAGCTGTACCTAAAACCCAGACAACAAGCATACATGAGTTATACATACTCATGACTCATTTAGTTCCTTTTTCACATCTCACCCACTTCTCTGAATTACTTCATGGGTTATAGTATTTCCTATAGAGTTCCTTGCGTCACTGTTAATTACTAAAGAAACTATTAGTAGCACCATCGTTATTTACAGTAAAACAGAAACACAACAATAAATGCTAAAAATGCTTCAAGGTTTCTTAAATGCAGCGACAGCAAAAGCTTTACGTAAGATTTATTAAGGAAGCATACGCCGTATGTGTAATGTAATGTAACGTCTTCTGAGGAGCTTCAACTCACAACCTGATGAGGTTCACTCACATTTTCATAGTCGTTATCATCAGAGTCTTCATTGTAGTTTGGTATGACACTCGTTTTCAAGGACTTCTCTTCCACAGAGGATCGAAAACTTTGGCCTTCAGGTGATGATCTTCTGAGAGGACAGAATTGTGAATGGCTTTGTAAAGGATTTGATGGCTGTACTATAGTTTTCCTTAAACGACAATGATGAAGAAAGATAAACCATAATCCAGTGTTGTATTAACATAGACATATCGTGTACATTTAGGGCTATGGTCACACTACAGCACGCGATGGGTTTGCGAATACTTCTCATCTCATCTCATCTCATTATCTCTAGCCGCTTTATCCTTCTACAGGGTCGCAGGCAAGCTGGATCCTATCCCAGCTGACTACGGGCGAAAGGCGGGGTACACCCTGGACAAGTCGCCAGGTCATCACAGGGCTGACACATAGACACAGACAACCATTCACACCTACGGTCAATTTAGAGTCACCAGTTAGCCTAACCTGCATGTCTTTGGACTGTGGGGGAAACCGGAGCACCTGGAGGAAACCCACGCGGACACGGGGAGAACATGCAAACTCCACACAGAAAGGCCCTCGCCGGCCACAGGGCTCGAACCCAGGACCTTCTTGCTGTGAGGCGACAGCGCTAACCACTACACCACCGTGCCGCCGTTTGCGAATACTTGGCAATGAAAAACTGATAGCATTGCCAACAATTGTACGATGCATGGTGAATGTTCTCAGAGCTCAGAGTTGTTTTTTGTTGCGTCACCGCCTCATGAGTGGCCAAAAACATTGCAAAAAGTTTCAATGCATGCATTGAAATTTGGTGGGGATGTTTTCGTAGGCAAACTAATCACCGAATACTCGCAGATGGCTTTGGGAATATTTCCTGAAGCTTGAGGAAGCATCGCCACCAAACACCTCATTTTCATCGATAACCTATCGAGAAGCAGCTTTGGGACCAAAAGGTCACTGGTTTGATTCCCTGGACCAACAGGAATGGCTGAAGTGCCCTTGAGCAAGGCACTTAACCCCCAACTGCTCCCCAGGCTGCTCTGGGTATGTTGTATGTCGCTCTGGATAAGAGTGTCTGCTAAATCCCAGTAACAGAATGTAACGTAATATGCAAAGCATCGCGAGCTGCAGTGTGACCGTAGCCTAAAAGAAAAATCCACCCTGAACAATTTGCATTTTAATCTTTATATTTAACATGTCCTAATCACCAATTATATTTTGAATATTTTGTAATGAAAACTACTTTCATTGCTGGTCAAGTTTGATTCTGGTTAACGGTTTCCTGCATTATCCACAATGCTGTTTAACTAACTGATGATGGTAGCAGCAGTAGTAATTAAGCCTCATTTTATCTCTACATAAAGAGAACGATGCAGCAGTGCTTTAGTCCTTTAGTCTGTCCAGATCTCTTATCTGTACACCGCTGCTCAAACAGAGCAACTTCCGCAGCTTTCACTTTCATGCTAACACTGCCGTCAGTACCATCATGCTTGTCATCTCAAGCCAATCCTTTGACAGCAGCACAATGCATCACATCATGCCGATACCGTACAAATCAAGAGCTTCAGTTAATGTTCACGTCAAACATCAGAACGGGAAAAATTGTGATCTCAAAGTGTGACTTTCACTGTGACATGAGTGTCAGGTTGAGCCAGATGGACTGGTTTGAATATTTCAGAAACTGCTGATCTCCTGGGGTTTTCACACACAACAGTCTCTGGAGTTTACAAAGAATGGCACGATAAACAACACTGAGTTAGTGACAGTTCTGTGGGTGGAAACTAACGCCTTATTGATAAGAGAGGTCAGAGGAAAATGGGTTTCCCAAAAGCCTCTTAAAAGAGAACTGAAGTCATTTTAAAACTTACTTTATTTCTTAATTAACGTGTTATTCAATTACGTTTTCGGTTTTAGTACCCTTATATGGTGACTCAAGCCCTGTGATGACCTGGCGACTTGTCCAGGGTGTACCCCGCCTTTCGCCCGTAGTCAGCTGGGATAGGCTCCAGCTTGCCTGCGACCCTGTAGAACAGGATAAAGTGGCTACAGATAATGAGATGAGATGAGATGAGATGAGATATGGTGACTCATTTTGGCAACTAATTGCAATTAAATATTACACTAATCAGCCTATTTGGTTTTTAGCCATGTTGAATTTAGTTCGTTTGGTCCACGGCAGGCGTCACTTATCCGCGCGATCGTCACCAGATTTGTGCGAGACTTCGAAACGTGACGTGTCAGCCAGGTGTCAGTGCCGTCATTTTGAAAACTGTTTTCCAAACAAAATATTGCACAAAAATGAGTTTAAATTATGATTACTGGTTACTTTTTTCAAACGTTCCTGATTGCTATCAAAATAAACAAAACTTCTGGCTTGATTACATCAGCATTCGAAAGAGGGTGAGCGCGTCTTTTGACAACGTTGGCAGATGTTGGTCACTTTGATTTCCGCTGTACGTTTTACTTCCGTCCTACGATGTCTCGCACGGGTCTCAACGAATCTCATTTACGGCCATTGCTTTGACGTATGGACTGATATATTACATAGTATATTTCAAACACTCATAACTTGCAAAAGCAGTGACAAAATAGCGATCAAAAATGTATTCTGATATTTAATAAAATGAGATAGATAGAATTTTGATAATAAAAAATTTGCCTTCAGTTCTCCTTTAACACTAAAAGCACCTTAACGAGGAGAGAGAGTGTTCATTGTGCTGCTCGCTCTACCATTTAACAATCATCTTTGTGCTACGATGCTTTTGGGAAACTCGGCACAGATTGGTTTGAGCTGCCAGAAAGGGTATGGTAACTCAGCAACTCTTTACAACCGTGGTGAGCAGAAAAGCATCTTAGCATGCAACAGCAGAAGACCACATTGGGTTCCACTCCTGCCAGCCAAGAACAGGAATCATACAATCAAGAACAAGTTCCTATTAAAGTGGCCAGTGAGTGTACTGTATATTTAACATGTTTAAAGGCAGAGTTTTTCTTTACACCCAGCAAGATGTTGGAGTTAACGCTATCATTCAACACTGCAGGTGTTCATTTAACATTCACTTTATTTACAGATTGTCTACGATGTTAGGGATTTCAGGTCACAATCAGAATAATCAAAAGAGCATCTAAATGGAGTGAAAGCGGACACCTACTGTAAAGATGGTTGACTGAGTTTGGGCTTTATCCCTGGTGGTGAACACTTGGGTGGCGGTTTGTAGCCCGGCATTGTGAGTTTTCTCTCACCAGGTGAATTGTTCAGGCTCTGTGAACTAGATCTGTCACGAGAGTTCAGAAGCAGTTTGTTTTCCAGGTTTTCACAGATATGGAGAGTGGATGGATTATGAATGACTGTAGCAGGAGCAGGTTTCCGGTCATATCCTGGGAGAGTGGATAAGGACACCATCCCGATTACTGGCTTTTTCAGGCACGCAGGTGAAGGAGCCGGAGCAATTGTCTTTCTGTTAGAGGTTGGTTTCTGTAGTAGAGGAGGGGCCGAAGGCACAGGAGGAGGGCCTTTATTTAGAGAGTCAGAGGGTTTGGGTGGGCCTGGAACAGTGCTGGTTGGTTTCTTCTGGATGGGGCACTGTGGTGATTTAATGGGTGGAGGGGGTACTGGTGGTGGAGGGCCTTTTGGATGGTAGGGCACAGGTGGAGGTGGGTAAGATGGAGGCGGTGCCTTGGGCTGACCTGGAAAAGCCACATGAGACATCTAGTTACTGGATTTCATTTTCTAGAAAATGTCCTCAATTTAATTTAAAGCAGCATCTAAAGATGCATCAAAGCATATGAAGCTACCTGCTACTGGGTCATCGGGCATAAGATAGTCATCGTCATCACTTTCATCATTTTGTTCTGCATAGTCTATTAAAAAAGTGCAAAATACAGATGTGAACTGAAAGCTCACAGAGGCACAAACAGTTACGTACTATTCTTTAATGCTAATTGTCAATCACACAGTCACATCTTACCTCCTTCGTGGTCATCCGGGGCGTTGGTGATCTCCAAAGGGCTCTCAATAGGGCCATAGAAACTTTCATCAGAGTCAGATTCACTAGAATTATGAGGGGAAATTAATTCATTTCATAAGCCCATTCACAGTATTTATTTTTATTTTTATTTATTTTGAGGATAACCCCTTGAGATGTGGCATCTCATTTTCAAGGGGTTCTAAAAGTATGATACTACCATGGAACACAGACTGGCACAGAAATATATTCAGTACAAATTTATCAGAAAAGGGAAGTAAATCCAATTACACTGTACATCTGTGGGAGTTAACAGTGTGGTCAGCAATTTTTAATTTTAATTTTTTACACGTGCTCATATATGACCAAAAACTTCCCGATCACAAAACACTGAAACTTCCAGGATATAGTGAAATGCACAAATATAGTGCCAATATGACTGGCCTGAACATGAATTACAGTACACACGCACCAAGTTGTTCTAATTAAATCTGGACTGTAATATGTTGTAATATCTATAACGTTTGTGGGGATTTCCAAAAAACTCTTTAAATGCAAAATTCAGCCATGTAAGTTGAGAAAGCATCTAGATTTCACTCACATCTGGCACTTTGGATGTAGGTTATGGGTATGAAAAAGTGGGCAAAACAAGAGAAGCTTATTTCCCATTTCTTCCCGATTTAGTCATGTGAGACAAGCTAACTCAATAATATTTTAACTGAATTTTTTTTTTTACCTTGGGTCAAGCGAATCTTTCCTGTCATTATAGTGTCCGATCTCTTTCCTCAAATGACGCATCCATTTCTGTTGGAGATGAGAAACAATGTTTTGTAAAGTTAAACCTGTATGAACGTCACTGAATTATGTAAGAAGTTTATTTTTGTCACATTACATTAATGGCATTTAGCAGACGCTCTTATCCAGCGTGACATACATCATATGGGGAAGCCAAATGGTTAGAGAACCTGCTTTGGGACCAAAAGGTTGCTGGTTCGATTCTCTGAACCACCAGGACTGGCTCAAGTGCCCTTGAGCAAGGCACCTAACCCCCAACTGCTCCGGCAAGAGTGGTGGCGTACCTTGTGTCTGATTAGCCAAAGAAAAAATGATGATGTGATTATCAGTTCGGGTAAGAACCCGGCCATAGCTAGCTAACATACATCATACCCAGGGCAGCCTGGGGAGCAATTGGGGGTTAGGTGCCTTGTTCAAGGGCATTTCAGCCATTTCTGCTGGTCCAGGGAATCGAACCAGCAACCTTTTGGTCTCAATGTTGCTTCTCTAACCAAAAGGTTATGGCTTCCCCACCGTATGGTTAACCAATAATAATCACAGCCATAAGCTGTGGCCAACAATGACAGCCATAACCCAACCAATCATTCATCTCCACTACCCTGATGAAGCATGAAGCATACTGAGTGTCGAATAAACATCTCACCCTTCTCTCATCTTCACTGGCTGCTGAAAAATACCATGTGCGGTGCCTCTTACTGAAGTGCACGACCTTAAAGGGGAAAACGTTGCTGGATGTGGTCTCCTCTGCAGCTCGCATGACCCTGATGACCAAACAAATTATTTGAGAAACAGTTTTATTTTTGGCAAAACACAAGACAGAAATATGGATGTAGATTTATATTTAGCATCCTAATGAGCAAGCTAGAGGTGACAGTGGCAAGGAAAAACTCCCTGAGCTGACATAAGGAAGAAACATCAAGAGGAACCAGGCTAAGAAAGGAAACCTGTTCTCGACTGGGTGTCAGGTAGTACTATCATTAATTTTTACACAACACACAGTTGTATTAAAGGTTTTGAAAGGATGTTCAGGATGAACAGATTGTAGATGAGTCCTGGACACAGGGCAGTCAGTATGATTACAGCAGCAGTTCAAGTTTACTGTACAGCAGTAATTGTGAGACTTTGGCATAAACTGGAAAATCCATATGGGACCATGTACAACAGTATGATGTGTTCTTTTCATACACATATTTTAGCACTGATGAGTTTTATCTGGTACAGCAGTGCTTGAAAGTTTGTGAACCCTTTAGAATTGTCTATATTTCTGCATAAATATGACCTAAAACATCATCAGATTTTCACACAAGTCCTAAAAGTAGATAAAGAGAACCCAGTTAAACAAATGAGACAAAAATATTATACTTGGTCATTTATTTATTGAGGAAAATGATCCAATATTACATATCTAAAGTATGTGAACCTTTGCTTTCAGTATCTGGTGTGACCCCCTTGTGCAGCAATAACTGCAACTAAACGTTTCCGGTAACTGTTGATCAGTCCTGCACACCGGCTTGGAGGAATTTTAGCCCGTTCCTCCGTACAGAACAGCTTCAAATCTGGGATGTTGGTGGGTTTCCTCACATGAACTGCTCGCTTCAGGTCCTTCCACAACATTTCGATTGGATTAAGGTCAGGACTTTGACTTGGCCATTCCAAAACATTAACTTTATTCTTCTTTAACCATTCTTTGGTAGAACGACTTGTGTGCTTAGGGTCGTTGTCTTGCTGCATGACCCACCTTCTCTTGAGATTTAGGCTACATCCACACGACAACGGCAACGAGATTTTTTTTTTTTAAATATCGCGTCCACATGGGCAACGGATCAGTAAAATATCAGGTTCATATGGCAACGCAACGCTTGCTGAAAACGATACAATACACATGCCACACCTCTACGTGCGCTGTAAGATGGTCCCATCGGAGACACCAGAACAATAGAAGTAGACGCATGCGCATAACTGCGCATGCGCACAGTGACTATCCCTGTCACTGTCACACGCACACACTTTCTCACTCCCTATCCTATGGCTATAGTCCCTTTAAATCACGTGCTCGTTTTTTGAATGGAGACGTGGAAAGAGGAATGAACGGGGGTAGATGGAAGCCGGTACGCCAACATTCTGATATCCTCCAGAATTCTTTAATGGTCCGGAATAAATTGAATGCTACACGTTGATGGATTACTTTGTTCTTCTACACCCTTTTTGAGGAATGTATTGTTGGACTTAAACCAACATCTGAAGAGGTGAGATCGCTCCTTTTTTTTTCCCTATTTTTGCTGGCAGGATTGACTCTGCCCTAAGCGCTATTCTCTCTCTCTCTCTCTCTCTCTCTCTCTCTCTCTCTCACTTTGCACCATTACACAATAAATATTCACAGTGAAAATATTTTGCAAGCGCGTTTCATGAACCAAGTTATAGGATTTGTTGACAACTTGCTTCGAGTTCATTACACTTCTACCCGGCATGAAGCACATGTGGTTGTGACGTCATCGTAAACAAATCCCTTCTACTCATCCAGACGACTTCGCAACGGGTCCGTTGCCAGATTTTTTCACTCTGGAACCCGTTCTCAAAAGATTTCGTTTTGGGGCACCCAAAACGCCGGTGCCGTGTGGACGCCAGGCCGAAACGATAAACAATTTTATCAGATTCACCTGAATCCGTTGCCATGTGGACAGGACCTCAGTTCATGGACAGATGTCCTGACATTTTCCTTTAGAATTCGCTGGTATAATTCAGAATTCATTGTTCCATCAATGATGGCAAGCCGTCCTGGCCCGGATGCAGCAAAACAGGCCCAAACCATGATACTACCATCACCATGTTTCACAGATGGGATAAGGTTCTTATGCTGGAATGCAGTGTTTTCCTTTCTCCAAACATAACACTTCTCATTTAAACCAAAAATGTTCTATTTTGGTCTCATCCGTCCACAAAACATTTTTTCCAATAGCCGTCTGGCTTGTCCACACGATCTTTAGCAAACTGCAGACGAGCGGCAATGTTCTTTTTGGAGAGCAGCGGCTTTCTCCTTGCAACCCTGCCATGCATGCCAATGTTGTTCAGTGTTCTCCTGATGGTGGACTCATGAACATTAACATTAGCCAATGTGAGAGAGGCCTTCAGTTGCTTAGAAGTTACCCTGGGGTCCTTTGTGACCTCGCCGACTATTACACGCCTTGCTCTTGGCATGATCTTTGTTGGTCGACCACTCCTGGGGAGGGTAACAATGGTCTTGAATTTCCTCCATTTGTACACAATCTGTCTGACTGTGGATTGGTGGAGTCCAAACTCTTTAGAGATGGTTTTGTAACCTTTTCCAGTCTGATGAGCATCAACAACGCTTTTTTTGAGGTCCTCAGAAATCTCCTTTGTTCGTGCCATGATACACTTCCACAAACATGTGTTGTGAAGCTCAGACTTTGATCGATCCCTGTTCTTTAAATAAAACAGGGTGCCCACTCACACCTGATTGTCATCCCATTGATTGAAAACACCTGACTCTAATTTCACCTTCAAATTAACTGCTAATCCTAGAGGTTCACATACTTTTGCCACTCACAGATATGTAAAATTGGATCATCCTCCTTAATAAATAAATGACCAAGTATAATATTTTTGTCTCATTTGTTTAACTGGGTTCTCCTTATCTACTTTTAGGACTTGTGTGAAAATCTGATGATGTTTTAGGTCATATTTATGCAGAAATATAGAAAATTCTAAATGGTTCACAAACTTTCAAGCACCACTGTATTAATATCCCATTGCTTTTTTGATATCCTGATGTTACTCTCTATGTAATGCTAGTGGCCTGTATGATGTATACAGTTACACAGCTGGCTCTGTGAAGTTCTCAGACTGCTTGCAGATATAAAAAAACCCCCTATTTTTACCAGACCACAACTAGAACCGGAGACTAGACACAATAATTAAGCACATACTGGCTGCACCACATTGGTCCAACATGGAGGAGGACTTGAGAGGAGTATCGTCAACTCTTGTGCTGGTGGTATTTAAGACAGTGACACATATCTCACGGTATCTGCACTCATCTAATGTGCATGAGAAACTAAGTTTGAGTGGACTGCTCGAAGTGGGACAGGATGTGGCTAAACCAAGCATGCAAAGATGAACATATGTAAACCATGAGCCCCTTCTGGCTTCAGTATGACTCATGATTTACGTCTGCTTTTAGAGGTTGGCCAGTTTCATAGTTCCAATCCTAACTTTGAACGTTTAACTTTATTCCAAAGTGTCACCTGAGAAACAATGGAAGACCATGTCTAAATGTGTAAAGGTGGCAGGTTGTTTTTTTTTCCTTAAGTACGCACAGCATTTTAGCTCTTCAGCAAATGAAATGGTTGACGTGAACTTGCCTGTTGTAGCCGTTGAGGGAGAACGCTCCCTGTGGTGTGGCCGACGTGCTGGTCTTGAAATAGTAGACGCAGCCTCTATGGATTATAATGTAGCGAAGAGGCCCTGTGGGATTGGCAAGAGAAAATATTCCAAAATGTTCAAACACCAATGCTTTCATAATAATCACTCCCAAACCTAAAGCAGAGTGAATTTTTTCAGTTCTAGTAAGCCCTTTTTTTTAAAAAAAAACAACTTAGAAGATAATCTGAAAGAAGGTTTGATTAAATTTTTTTTCTTTTCTTTTTAGCGATAAAGTCTTCATGAGCAATACGACAATACTTACATTTCATCAGGCTGAACTGGCTTCCTCCTTTTTTGTGTAAATACCCAGAAATGGCAACACCTCCAGGCATGGTCAGAAGGTTCTGAGCTCCGATAGCCCTCATCGGGACGGGCCAGGAAATTGGCGCAGCAGTCATATTTCTAAAGGAGAGACGAAAGGTTAATCTTTAACGCAACTAACTTATTCACTGAACTCCCTATCTTTATCTTGATGTGGATGCTGTACCTCTTGTTCAGAGTTAGCTGTGAAGATTAGTTTGAAGACAGACATGAAATACGACTTTACAACAACGACAGGAAGACAGGAATGTGTTAGAATCACTATGAAAGAAATAAACGGTATATGAAATAGTAAAACGGTATAAAGGTTTAAGAGCAAAACTGTGTAGTCCTTGATCAAGCAAGGAAAGATGGCTGTGATGAAACATTTCAAAACCAAAATCTGAATGGAATCAAAACTCCATTGTCTCCAGCACACGGCTTTTTCATGAACTCTAACTCTCAAAACTCTCGCCATTCTTTCAGTCCACATCCTAAACTTACCTCTTACACATCTGCCTCCTAATGCCCTTCACTGACATGCTCTCACTGGACATGCTGGTAGTGGAGGCTAAATCCAGAAGGAGATCCATATAATACTGACGAGGTGCAGCACACACCACACAGCTAATAAAGCTTGTCCGATTAGTGCAAACCCTCCAGTCAAAACCTTGACCCTGGACCAGACAAAGCCAGGACAGGAAAGAGAGGAAACAACACGTTTCCCATGGAATTTACAATCCCCTACTGTGCTCTTGATCGTGCTGAGGGTCACAGATTTCCAGCCGAGTTTGCTGTTCCAAGCCTACCATGTGACACCTGGTGCCCAAAGGCTGGTCTGCAGAAGGACATGGAGACATATGAAGCAGCAAAGGAAGGAGGAAAAACTCCCTCAGATCTCTGAATCTGATTTGTCCCAAATTACTCTGGAAGCTCATTTTTGGGTGGAGCTGAGAGATTATCTACCTCCAGGGAACAAGTGGAACTGAAGGTTCAACACAAAGAACGGAGCATGGAAATGTAGCATGACGGATCCAGAAGAAAGCTGTAGGACAGGATGTAATTTCACAAAATAGGGTAAAAGTTACATTTCCATGCACTTCTACACGAATGCTGACTTAGTTGTGGAAATGTGACCAAAAATATTTCTGCAGACTTCATTCTGCTTGAATATTCACATGATGCTAAATTTCGCTGGTAAAATTTCCATGGGCGAGCGTGATGATGGGCAATGTAATTTAGAAGTATTTTGCTGACCCTTTCTTGACCTTTACTTCAAACCACATGAAAGCAAACAAAGAGATGTTATTTCTTTTTTCCTCTTTTGAACTTGTGTTACTTTCCACCAGGGAGCAATCAACGTGAAAAAAAAAAACACATTCTTGCCCTCATAATTTGCATCAGAGGCTCCCTTCCTTTCCCCATGTGTGCTGTGTGGGTGCAATCAAGTTAAAAAAAGACACACACCACCTACAGAGTGGCAGGTTTTTGGGGTTTTTTTTGGTTAAGATATTATACGTGTGCTATTATGGCTGAAATTTACAGCAAACAAATCATTGTCCCAGAATGAACTTAATGACATAATGTGACTGAATATCAACTTGAGTACCGTAAAATACCAAATAATAGCCGAGTTCCAATTAACCGCCGAGTTCCCTTTAACGGCCGGGTGTACGCGTGTGTTGTGACAAATAAAGGCCGGTTTTGAATACTCGCCGGGGTCTAAAAAAAAAAAAAAAAGCGTCCGAACGTTCTATCTAGAATCTTGAGGCCCAGCACTTTTCTGGTTTTCTGGTGTTTAAACGATTTTGCATTGCATAGTTTTCTACCGAAACAATATGAATGAATGAATGAATGAATGAATGAATGAAATTATTTCTATAATACTGTTTACAACATTTTGTTACGTGATAATAAACATGCCATTTCAATGTTATAATCTTGGTCTACCGTAATATTTCTTGAGGAATGCAACTCCGTAACTTTTGACAGATGTCTTAGCCAATTACGTTTGACATGGGTGTGTGGGATATCACTTACGTCATCGAATGAGGAATACCCCTTTGGGTATACCCAACGAAAGCCAGCGTGTGTGGTGACATTGAGGACTGCGGGTTTCCAAGGTTGGACTGCTGCTTCTGTTAAACGACCTAAATTGCCGAATGCATGCGTCAAAGCACACACCGAGTTTTATTAAAGACCTTATACCATTTCACTTGCCCTTACCCATTCGGATCTGGAAGACGCTTTACAAAAAAGGTGAGAGCGTTCTAACATGCATTTCAGTCTGCTCGCGGCCAATCTAATCCAAGGGGCCTTTTCAACAAGTAATCTGTCGTGCAAGTTGGGCAGAAGCACGCGTCAGGCAGGCAACATGTAGGCCTACAAGTCAGTAACCTATTCAACTAACTTTCATCCGAACTTTAAGTTTTCTACGGGGTCGAGCCACCGTACCAACTCACTCGGGGAATAGGCTCATATCCGCCAAATAGGGAGACGTCTTGGAGAGAAACGTGATGCAAGATGACAGTATGTAGCCACTGCAGGTCACTTATTTTTCAGCATAAGAAAAAACCCTTTGGTTTGACACTTCGCACCCTAATGATGTTGCTTCAGCGTCGCGCCCTCCATGCAATTTCAGATTGACAGACATCGCGAAGCGCAAAGGGTGGAGGCTGCATGGGTGAGGGTGATAGCAAGTAGTGACCATAACTTTGCAGAGTAATTAAATCACAGTGCTGCGCACAGACAATGGTGTGGTTTCTTGATTATTTTGTAAAGCATGCGCTTAACTAGTCATTAACAGGAAAAGGTGTGTGATTTATCCTTTATCCACCCCGACTGTGCCATGCGAAGATGCATTCTGCGCGTCTTCAAAATTCCCCAAAGTCGGCACCGTGCTATCTGTAATCTAACTCTAAACAAACTGTAAGTTATACTGGTTAAAAGTAGGCCTATCTGAGAATGATTTTTTTTCCCCGTTTTGAGGTAGATTTTGGGGAAGGTATTTGTGAAGAAGGAATTAATCGCCTGTTCCAAATAGCCGCCTAGTCTCTAATACGCGCCGGGTCTCTTACGTGATTGAGACAAATAATCGCCCGGGCTATTATTTGGTATTTTACGGTAATCAATATTACTGGATAGAAGCAATCAGCAATCAGGCGACGGTTCACCTGAATCAGCTTCTGTTACAGTTTATCCTTTGCTATAGTATGTAGTGGATCAATGTTTAAGGCTCTGGGTTACTGATATGAAGGTCATTGGTTCAAGCCCCAGCACTGACAAGCTGCCACTGTTGGGCCCCTGAGCAAGGCCCTTCGCTCTCTCTCTACTCCAGGAGCACTGTGTCATGTACCCTCTTGTTATACATCGCCCTGAATAAAAGTGTCTGTTAATTGTAGTATATCATAGGGATATCTGTATCTGGATTTAAACCTGAATTGGGAGTGAAAGCTGTACATTCATTGCACAGCACTGCATGTTCAGGATCCGAGTCCTGCTGCATTCCTCATCTCATCTCATTATCTCTAGCCACTTTATCCTGTTCTCCAGGGTCGCAGGCAAGCTGGAGCCTATCCCGGCTGACTACGGGCGAAAGGCGGGGTACACCCTGGACAAGTCGCCAGGTCATCACAGGGCTGACACATAGACACAGACAACCATTCACACTCACATTCACACCTACGGTCAATTTAGAGTCACCAGTTAACCTAACCTGCATGTCTTTGGACTGTGGGGGAAACCGGAGCACCCGGAGGAAACCCACGCGGACACGGGGAGAACATGCAAACTCCGCACAGAAAGGCCCTCGCCGGCCAAGGGGCTCGAACCCGGACCTTCTTGCTGTGCGGCGACAGCGCTAACCACTACACCACCGTGCCACCATCTGTTTAATCTGAATAATATAATTGTATTCAGTTACATTCCTAGTATATTGTTTATGTGTAACTGGAATCGCATTACCCTACACCCAAACCTTCTTTACCCTGAGCAACATGTCTCGAGTCAATGTGCATGATTGTTATTGTTTTAGCTGAGTTTGAAATACATTCAGCAATTATGGATACATAAATTGCAAAAACTGGATAATCATGAACCATAAAGATGTGTTTTTGCATGTTCCTTCACTGACATGTGACTCTGACACACTACTGACTTTTAGCTGAAAATGAAATGAACAATTAAACCTGTTACAATATTATCTAAGCCACAAATCTCCCTGTGCGCAGACGAGATGGTAAACAACGGAAAAAGGTTTATAGAAATAGCATAAGACCTGAAAGCTGAGAAGGCTTTATTCAGTTCACTTCCTGCGGTGACTTCCCACAATATAACTTAAAGGTCGGGCTAAAACCCAGAGTTTCTGAGCTTTGAGCTTCTTAGGAATGCAAACAAGAAGCCGTATGCGATTATGAAGCAAACTGGGCAGAGTGTTAATGCTAATATTAACCATGAGTTATCTTTCAGGACAAGCTCACTGATTAAATCTGTACCTAGCTTAATTTGTTCACTTCACATGGCACTAAAGAATACAGCTTGCTGCTTGACAGACTTTCAGACAACACACAAGTGCAAATGCAGTGCATGGGGTTCAAATCTCTCGTCTCATCTCATTATTTGTAGCCGCTTTATCCTGTTCTACAGGGTCGCAGGCAAGCTGGAGCCTATCCCAGCTGACTATGGGCGAAAGGCGGGGTACACCCTGGACAAGTCGCCAGGTCATCACAGGGCTGACACATAGACCAGACAACCATTCACACTCACATTCACACCTACGGTCAATTTAGGGTCACCAGTTAACCTAACCTGCATGTCTTTGGACTGTGGGGGAAACCGGAGCACCCGGAGGAAACCCACGCGGACACGGGGAGAACATGCAAACTCCACACAGAAAGGCCCTCGCCGGCCACGGGGCTCGAACCCGGACCTTCTTGCTGTGAGGCGACAGCGCTAACTACTACGCCACCGTGCTGCCCGGGGTTCAAATCATTCTTAAGAAATAAAAATAAAATGTAATAAGGAAATACGTTTATTCATCGAAAGGCTTGCTTTTTGAGGTGCCAAAATTGTGCATGTTAAAAAAAGCTATGGTCCAGTAAACACTATGATTCAATCCGCAAAACACTGGTAGCCTGATAGATGTCAGGAAGTCATCAGGAACTTTGAGATTATTGCCAGTGTTTTAGTGAAATGACGTGCTGTCTGAGTGACATCAGCGTTATGATACAATCACAGTGTCACAGTTCCTCAGAAGTCTCATTCTTTAAGTAAGTGATGAATGATTTCCCAGGGGAACGAATTTATTGTAAATTCAGATTTAGACAGAATACTTTTTACCTTCCCGCGACCCTGCACGGGATAAACGGTTACAGATAAAACAAACAAACGTTTACCTTCTTTTCAAAACGCATTTTAAAATTCAGGGGAAGCCATGGCCTAATGGTTAGAGAAGCAGCTTTGGGACCTACTGGTTTGAGTCCCTGGACCAACAGGAATGGCTGAAGTGTCCTTGAGCAAGGTAACTGTTCCCCAGGCTGCTCTGGGTATGTTGTACGTCCCTCTGGATAACAGAGTCTGCTAAAAGCCTGTAATGTAATGTAAAAACTATCAGATGTAAGATTCTGTGGGGGTCAGTGGACCATCAGACAGGACTGGATTTATTAGACACTGCTCTGTGAATTATCATTACCTAATGAATGATGTGTATTGTTTTTCAACACATCTATGTATTTTAACGTGATGATATTGTATAAACATAGAGCTTGCAGTAGACATGTGAAACTTTTTTAATCCAAGCATTTAAGTAAGGAGCACTAAGTAATTAAGGAACACTATAATACACTGTAGACCGCCAGTTGGCCTAGTGTGTCTGCCTCTTGACTGGGAGATCACGAATTCTACTTGTGGTCGGGTCTTACCAAAGACCATCATAAAAATGGTACCTACTACCATCTGGCAAGGCACGCTGCAATACAGATGCGAGTGGGGAGTTAAACTCAAACTCTCACGGTTACCAGAGGACTAGCCCTCCACTGTAACCCTAGCTGTATACCGGTAGGTGAGAGGCTGAGGGTTACTGAAACTGAGATTGGCGTCGCACCCATACTGTACGTCTTAAAGAGTTGGTTAGTACTGGGACAGGAGACTACCTGGGAAGACCAGATTCTGGTGTGAGAAGGACTTTGACTTTTTTTGATAATACACCGTGGGGCATGCTGTTATAGGGAAAATAATCCATGAAAGGGTATTTTTTTTGTCTCTCTTGAAGTTAACAAGACAAAAAAGCAAATTCAAATGGCACACAAAAGTGCAAAGTCATCTGTCCAAGGACTTTCATGCGATGGAAAACTTACTGACTGTTAAAACATATTGATAACATACAGTACTGTGCAGAAGTCTTCGGCACCCTGTTTTTTTTTTTCATACAAACTTTGTTATAGATTTCTGTTATGACTTCTACATTATCGAGTCAGTACAAAAACATTTTAGAGTTCCAGATGTTCGTTTCCCAGCACAAAATTAAATGTTACAGAAAAAAAAAAGTTTGCATCTGAGCAGCATATTACATAACAGAGTACTTTTCAGATTAAAAAAGAAAACATAATGAAGGCTACTGGGTTTTGGTGCAAAATGAAGAAGCGAGTGTGACAGTCAGTGTCCAGAAGAACCGTGGCTGGTTCTGGAAGATGCTCAGTAAAACCTACAGCTCATTTCTCATCTCATCTCATTATCTCTAGCCGCTTTATCCTTCTACAGGGTCACAGGCAAGCTGGAGCCTATCCCAGCTGACTACGGGCGAAAGGCGGGGTACACCCTGGACAAGTCGCCAGGTCACCACAGGGCTGACACATAGACACAGACAACCATTCACACTCACATTCACACCTACGGTCAATTTAGAGTCACCAGTTAACCTAACCTGCATGTCTTTGGACTGTGGGGGAAACCGGAGCACCCGGAGGAAACCCACGCGGACACGGGGAGAACATGCAAACTCCACACAGAAAGGCCCTCGCCGGCCCCAGGGCTCGAACCCAGGACCTTCTTGCTGTGAGGCGACAGTGCTAACCACTATACCACCGTGCCGCCCAGCTCATTTCCACATACAGTGAAACTGCACTCACTGTACCTGAGACTACTATTTTTATTTTAAGCAAAGTGTCGTCTCACACCAAATATTGACTTTGTTTCATTTATTATGTCTTACTGATGACTGTTTATAGTATTTTTTAATGTTGAAACATTTCATTTCAATATTTTTAAAATTATTTTTGGTTTACAGCATTTCTTTACATGTGCCTACGACTTTTGCACAGTATTGTACATCAATGTACTCCTTAATGTATATGAATATATTCTTAAGAAAGAAAGAAAATAATTTCTAATCAGGCAACAGTGCTTAACCAACATTAAGGTCATACATGTAATGTAACCAGAAGATTGCATGGACTAATTCTTCTTTGGTGGTTTCCATAGTTTCCCCCCACATCACTTCCTTTTTTTTTTTAATATGCGCATGCCACTCATGGTAGGAAACACTACTTTCAGTTACAGATAAGTTCAGAAGAATCAAGACGTATGGCTTAAACAAAACAGACCTGCAGGATGCCTGGGGATAGCGTGAGAAAAGGATGAAAAATAAGAAACCTGGCTGTTTCACTTGCTGCAGGAAGCTCGCCCACTTAACCACAGTTACACAACAAACACTGACCTTCTGGAGGCAGGTGTGACTCAATGTGTGCTCATATCTCAGACTTGGCTAGCTTTTTTTGTGATAGCAACTACAGCGGTTGGACATTGAATCCAGCCAGAGAGCCAATAAGAAAATCTTGAAATGGTCTGAAGATTTTGTGCTCTGACTCCAATTTCCTGTGAAAATGTTTTGTGGTACTGTAAATCTGTGTATCTATAAGATAACAAAGTTGAGTTAAATCATAATGATTCACCATTAGACTTATCTAACATGGTATCAGATATCTTGGTATTCATCACATTAAAAAAATCTGACCTAACTGAGCATATGCCACGTACGTAAGACTCAAGCTCCTTGGATTAACAAAAAAGACCACTGATAAGTCTCATCTCATCTCATTATCTCTAGCCGCTTTATCCTGTTCTACAGGGTCGCAGGCAAGCTGGAGCCTATCCCAGCTGACTACGGGTGAAAGGCGGGGTACACCCTGGACAAGTCGCCAGGTCATCACAGGGCTGACACATAGACACAGACAACCATTCACACTCACATTTACGGTCAGTTTAGAGTCACCAGTTAACCTAACCTGCATGTCTTTGGACTGTAGGGGAAACCGGAGCACCCGGAGGAAACCCATGCGGACACGGGGAGAACATGCAAACTCCGCACAGAAAGGCCCTCGCCGGCCACGGGGCTCGAACCCGGACCTTTTTGCTGTGAGGCGACAGCACTAACCACTACACCACCGTGCCGCCCTCCACTGATAAGTTATTTTACAATATCAACAGGTTTGGACACATGTAACATAAATCTGGAATACAATCTGTCAGTTGATGGTCAGACTCTGAGGTTCCTTTATGGGCTGCATGTCCGAACAGAACACAATACTGACACTCTAATGTACACGGATGACAACTGTCCAGTGCGTAGGACCAAATTTGTGAGAGTCTTGTTTGACGAGCAAAAGGACACTATGGATGTCCTACAAAATCACCAGACCTCAATCCCTGAGAAAACACTTCCAACACCAAAAAGTGACACCCCTACAAACTCCGGATTTGTCGCACATTGACTGGAAGAGTAGGCTAAAGTTGACATTAAGACACCGGGGGCATCCTAACCTGACAGGATTGGGGCTGTTATTAATTTGAGAGAAGGCATAACCAATCATTAGGAAGAAATGACACATGAGACTAGTTTTAACATCCAGAGAGGTCAAGAAGCAATATTTTAGACACTCTGTGCATTGTTAACTTGACTTTTTAATGATACACAGTTTGTGAGTGCATACGTGATCACAGAAGAGTACCGGGGCTATTTTCTGTTTCGAAGTAGCAGTTTGCAAAATCAGTTTCACAGAAAAACTTCACAACTTCAGTTTCATTTCTATCTGCTCGACAAGTAACTGTAGGTTCTCAACATCCTCGCCAAGACATTATAACAACTCAAGCACTTACTCAAATGCAGTATTACTGTACTACAATTTATACTATCCGGCAAAATCAAGATTACTTTGGCGTATAAACAAAACACACTTACATAATATTCCAACACATTTTCTTATGAGCTTCTGGATGTGGATGTGGAAACGCTCCCTTTGTCTTCACTGAGAGCGCCATGAATATACGCCAGAGTCCATTACTATGTTATCAGGCTGAAGCTGAAGACATGATTGTAGGCAGAACGATACTGTAGAAGCCAATCTTCAGGAACTGATAAAGCTAAGGAACGAGAGAATAGCAGCCTGTGATCTGAGACTCTCACACATTGTCAAGTCACTTCCTCCTCTGAGCCACAACATGAACACACAGCAACTGTGTCAGAGCCACACTTCCTGTTGGCTGATGGCTTGGACAAGCTGATTGGCCATTTTTCACTGTTAGGGCCTGAACTTGAGGGACTTTCCACCTCAACAACCATAGGTCTCTAAAGTAGCATCAGTGACTCGTAACAGGTGTCCCGACATGCTTCTCTGGAAAAAGAAATTTCTTTCAAAAGATTTTCCAATTTCTCTCGATCACAGACCTAAAAATATTGAAATGTCTTGCTAAGCATTTTCGGAAAGACTACGTCTTTTTTTTTTAAACCATTATGTGTGTATCATGTATTTCATCTTTTATATTTAGACATGGAATCCTTATATTTTGATCACAGGCTCAAGAAAAAGGTCAGCTGCTGGACGAACCCTTAATGAATATGAACTTCGAATATTTTTTCCAAATGTGAAGTTTTGGGCTTTTCAGTAAGTGATCACATAGAAACATAGATACTGGACAACAGTGGTTTATTCAAAACCTATATGAGGTATATGAGGCATTAGAACATGGTTTCCAAACACACGTTTCTTCTTCTTGGACTGCAAATCCTTCTTATAGCATTTATAACAAGCCAGAAAAGTGCATACGCCTTATAGTTAGATACTCTTTACATCCATCCAAGATGACTTAATATACTATGATCGCACTTTTCCAAGTGAATTGTATGGTATTGTTACCATTGCCCAAATACGGTCAATTTCCAGTTTGTAAATCTATTACCCCATCCCCGTACATATGTAACAAATACAGAATGAACCACTCATCTCACTTCCTATTCTACAGGTGGAAAACAAATGCAGCTGACCACATCGTAATGTTAACACTGAATGAACATTACAAGAAGGGGAAAAAAAGGTGAGACTCTGGTCATGAAACCTACACAGACAGACACATGACCAAATGGTGAATGTTGTCATAATTGGTGTTTCTAAAATGTGGAACTGGCACCTTCCTATTTCAGGATATCATGACTTCTTTAATGTAGCTCTTTATTCTAATCTAATACAGACATGGCTGACCTTGGGCTTGTATGAAACTGGCAAGAGGAAAAGAAAGAAATGACCTCAAATGTGGGTCAGTTATTGGAGTATGGATGCAAGAGCTTCAGACACAAAGTATACTCAGGTGGATGTTGTTGTTTGTAACATGAACAGTGACGAAACAGACCTATGCATTCAGATCTATGGGAAAGACAATAAAGCAGATTGGCAATTGTGGTTGAATGTGTACAATAAGTAAGTGTGATGCTCATACATCATTAGCTGCCATGTGTAAGAGAAAAACAGAAGAGCAACTGTTATTTCCATGATGGAGAATTTCAGCGCAGGACATGATCAGATTTTAAACAAGAATAGTCCATCCATAATTACATGCTGGTTCTCTGTAGGCTCTCTCATTACCGCCGCCAAAGAGATTATGTTTCCGGTGCAGTTTGTTTGTCTGACTTGAAGCAGGATTGCACAAAACCTACCAACCCGATTTCCATGAAACTTGGTGGAAGGTTGTAGCATGGGCCAAGGAAGAACCTACTACATTTTGGAGCCGATCCGAATCACAGGGCGGATCCACAAAATGAATTTCACGTTCGCTAACGTTGCAAGATATGTATTTGGCCATCAAATCAGCGCTCAACAATTCCATACATCCTAATATCCAGTAGATGGCAGCAAAATTAGCTTGGAGCATCATGTGAGCTCATCACTGTTGAATCTCCGGGAGAAGAGAAACTGCACCACCAGAGAAACTGCTTTCTCATCTCATCTCATTATCTCTAGCCGCTTTATCCTGTTCTACAGGGTCGCAGGCAAGCTGGAGCCTATCCCAGCTGACTACGGGCGAGAGGCGGGGTACACCCTGGACAAGTCGCCAGGTCATCACAGGGCTGACACATAGACACAGACAACCATTCACACTCACATTCATACCTATGGTCAATTTAGAGTCACCAGTTAACCTAACCTGCATGTCTTTGGACTGTGGGGGAAACCGGAGCACCCGGAGGAAACCCACGCGGACACGGGGAGAACATGCAAACTCCGCACAGAAAGGCCCTCGTCGGCCACAGGGCTCGAACCCGGACCTTCTTGCTGTGAGGCGACAGCGCTAACCACTACACCACCGTGCCGCCCGAAACCACTTTCTAAATGCGTACATTTTCCAAATGCAAATTTAGATTTGACTCAACTCAAGTACAGATTTCTTCCTTGTGAACATACAGTTTGATAACAAGCTGCCATGTTCATGATGTTATTTAAGTCTAAGCGTTTGATATTAGTACAGTACATACTGTATGAATATAGATGATATCTAAAGCGTTTTCTGGTTTTCACAAACGTATTCCAAGTATGTGAAATAATTTTGATTTATGAGTACGTAATAATAGCACTGAAATCATGAGGCTTCGGCTTGGCATAACCGTATTTTGACATAATTCTAAAAATTTTGGACGTATATCCAGACATAAAAAGTGATTGCAGTAGCAGGTTTGCATATCATCGAAGTGTTGACTATTGTCCTTGGTGGAGGTCTGCGCTCTCTGAGTGTCTTTCGAGTTTCCTATTTCAGAAGGACTAGAAGCCGAAATGTTCTGACTGAATTGTGAGATTAATTGTCTTCTCAAAGAACAAGAGCAAAGCAAAGTCAATTCATAATTCCAACAAAACTGTAACACTGCAAAACAGCGATGCTATCTTGAATAAAGGAAACGATATCTAATATCTCTCATTAAGAAGTTATGTAATAAATATACGACCATTAAGCCTATTTCTACATGTTTAATAATTTCAATTTAAAATTGTCTGGAAATAATATCTTGAAATAAACAAAATTATTTGCCAAGAGAATAAAACCATTTCAAATCCGAGTATAAATATCTCGAACTGTGTTTAGTAATCCTATTTGCTTACAAACAATCTAATAACTAGAAATGTCAGGGGAATGCATTGGCAGTATATTTAAGATATTTTTGCTTGCTAAGATAATTTTTTTTGCAGTGAAGCTCACCTTGGTAGATGACAGACATGCCATGATACAGACATACAGACAACTAGCAGGCATATTAAGTTTATTTTTTGTGGAAAGGTAATATATACTTTCCATCCTTTTAATACAAAGGAGTTTCAAGGCCATTCAAGATCAACTACACAAAACCTAAACATCACAGAGAAGAACAGTCAGTATTCTTACACCGCTAATTTTATGGCACTGCCCTCTTTCTTGTATTTCTGCTGGGTAAAAAAGTGAATTCTAGTCTACGTCTTCTAAAATTCACAATGCAACGTACTATCTCTTTGACATAAGTACAAAGAAACAATAGCACACCAGTATAGCATCTAAATATAACCATTAACCAAATAACTGTTCTTAAAAGGAAACAAGAAGAAAACAAGCGGGGCTTACCCATTGAGAACATCTGATGGAGCGTGAGCGTGCATTCTTAATCTCAGAGGTTTGCAGTGAGCAAGTCCACTTCCTCTCTGGCCCTCTGAGAAGTGCTATTTATGAGATCCTCCCACTGCACACTGCACACTCTGCTCTATTATTTAGAAAATGGTCAAAGGTGAGTGTTTTAACATTTATCATGCATGATCTACAGCAAAGTGGTCATATATCTTGTTCATACCTTATGCAATGCACTTTGTGTCCCACCCTACTTGAGAGACATCTGTCATTTCTAAATTGCATACAGCTATGCCTGTTCTGTTTGCACACAGCCATGTTGATGTGTTAATAGCATTTCTACATTTCCAAGTCCTAAATGTATCTTCAAGATGTATCTCCTGTTTGTACCGTACTTTACTTTACTTTACTGCAGCTGACATTTAATGCTAAACAACGCAGTCAGATCTTTTAGGTTGCACAGAAAAAAACAAAGTTAATTGAAATCACACTGAGTTTAACTTTACCCAGAAAAGCACTCATTAAAAAAAAAAAAAAAAGATGTTGGCAGATTTACCACTAATGATGATCCGAGTGTATTACAAGGTAAACACATTCAGCTCGGCTCCCACAGGAGATAGATGTTGCATGGTCTGTGGTTTTTATTGCTTTACACTTCCAGAAAAAAAAAAAAAAAAACAGGGGGTGGAGAGTTGAGATATGGTGACTGGCACTAGGTTCTTCACAACCTTCCCATCACCACCCACTGTGGAACACTTTCAAGAAGCACTGTGAAGTCTATGCAACATTAAAAACACTGAAAAGGAGAAAGGAATTGAAAGTGATGCATAGGAAACTTTAGCAAAACAGCACTTGGCTTTCCATGTCAGTAATAAAGCGCTTTCTATTTAATCATTTCATAAGCGCAGTTCACAAAGCGGGCTGATACTGGATTCTGCTTTATTGCATGTACATGGAAATAAATAAGCGAGATGCACATCTAGCAAAGTATTTTAGTCCACCAAACTTAAAAAAGAAATACAGAAGTAGAGGGTGCAATTGGCCATGGTTCAGCAACTCCAGCGTTCTAAACATGAACAAGGTCGGTTTCTGTAACAAATCATCTGTTGTTAGAGATCCAATCACACAGTTAGAAATTATTTACCCGAAAGCAGGTCTTTGGACCAGAGACTACCTCACATGCTTGAGAGATGACATCAGAGGGGAGAGTTTTCACTGATTCTCAAAAATTGTTTTATTTGTGGTCTGGTTAGTGAAGTGACCAATAAACTGAAGAAAAACACGGGGGAAAAAATCACTGATGAAAACTAGAAAGCATGAAGACAAATGAACAGCGAAGTTCAGACCCAGTGTCTCCTCGTTATAAGTCAAAATTAGTAACACTTTGAATTGATTTATCTGATTACATGAACTACTCATTAATGGTTAAGTATTAAACAATAATACAAGTTATATTCGTTGCTGGGCGGCACGGTGGTGTAGTGGTTAGCGCCGTCGCCTCACAGCAAGAAGGTCTGGGTTCGAGCCCCGGGGCCGGCGAGGGCCTTTCTGTGTGGAGTTTGCATGTTCTCCCCGTGGGTTTCCTCCGGGTGCTCCGGTTTCCCCCACAGTCCAAAGACATGCAGGTTAGGTTAACTGGTGACTCTAAATTGACCGTAGGTGTGAATGTGAGTGCGAACGGTTGTCTGTGTCTATGTGTCAGCCCTGCGATGACCTGGCGACTTGTCCAGGGTGTACCCCGCCTTTCGCCCGTAGTCAGCTGGGATAGGCTCCAGCTTGCCTGCGACCCTGTAGAAGGATAAAGCGGCTAGAGATAATGAGATGAATGAGATATTCGTTGCTTATATGACCTTTTGTCCAGAAGATCTATACATCTGGATCTTTACAAAAGTTAGTTCTACCCCTCTGAGATCACCCCTGAAAGAGGCTGAATCTGAATGAGTGAATCGATAATATGACAATTTCTTCTCACAATAAATCTACATATTTTACAAGACAATAGATTAGATAAAACTTTATTGATCCCTTTGGGAGGGTTCACTCAGGGAAATTAAGATTCCAGCAGCATCATTACAGATAAACAGAGAAAAGAAATAGAGAAAAACTTCTAGATGAATTAAAATAAATTAAGTATTTACATATACAAATATAAAAGAATAAGATATGGGGAAGGGGGGAAAGGGGGGAGAAGTGGGGTTAGGGTAAGTGTGTGTGTGTGGGGGAAGCAGGAAAGATATTGCACATTATATTGAACATTATATTGCACATTGTCCGGTATTGCTTATTGTTAGGCTAGGCTACTGCTCCTTCCCGTCCTCTGTCCTCCTGTCCCCCCCCCCCAGAGAGGAGTTGTAAAGTCTGATGGCGTGAGGGACAAAGGAGCTTTTGAGTCTGTTTGTCCTGCACTTGGGAAGGAGCATTCTGTCACTGAACAGCCTCCTCTGGTTGCTGATGATGGTGTGCAGAGGGTGACTGGCATCGTCCATGATGTTCAATAGTTTGTCCATAGACCTCTTCTCTGCCACCGTCACCAGAGAGTCCAGCTTCATGCACAAGATACACAAGATATACAACCCCAAGTCCATCAATCTGGGACACTGTGTAAAACGTAAATAAAAAACAGAATATGATGATTTGCCAATTATGGAAACCCTATATTTCATTGAAAATTGTACAAAGACAACATATCAAATGTTGAAACTCATCTCATCTCATCTCATTATCTCTAGCCGCTTTATCCTTCTACAGGGTCGCAGGCAAGCTGGAGCCTATCCCAGCTGACTACGGGCGAAAGGCGGGGTACACCCTGGACAAGTCGCCAGGTCATCACAGGGCTAAATGTTGAAACTGAGACATTTTATTGTTTTTTGAAAAATATATGCTCATTTTGAATTTGATATCAGCAACACTTTTCAAAAAAGTTGGGACAGGGGCAACAAAAGACTGAAAAAGTTGTGTAATGGTAAAAAACCCCCCCAAAAACTAATTTGTTAATTGGCAACAGGTCAGTAACATGATTGGGTATAAGAAGAGCATCCCAGAGAGGCGGAGTCTTTCAGAAGTAAAGATGGGGAGGGGTTCACTGTGCCACACCACATCTTCGAGGCTAAAGAGGAGAGGGACCATCTGTCTTGTTATCAGCACACAGTGATGGTATAAGGGTGCATTAGGGCACATGACATGGGTAGCTTGTACATTTGGGAAGGCATCATTAATGCTTAACAATATATACACGTTTCAGAGCAATATGCTGCCATCTAGACAAAACCTTTTTCAAGGAAGGTTTTCTTTCTTTCAGCAAGACGATGCCAAACTACTTTCTGCACATATTAAAACTGCATGGCTCCGTAGTAAAAGAGTCCAGGTGCTAAACTGGCCTGCCTGCAGTCCAGACCGGTCACCCATTTAAAACATTTGGCGCATTATGAAGTGAAAAAATATGACAAAGGAGACCCCGAACTGTTGAGCAACTGAAATTGTATATCAGGCAAGAATGGGACAACAGTTCTCTTTCAAAACTACAGCAATTGATCTCCTCAGTTCCCAAACGTTTACAGAGTGTTGTTAAAAGTAGAGGTGATGCAACACAGTGGTAAACGTGTCCCTGTCCCAACTTTTTTGAAACATGTTGCTGACATCAAATTCAAAATGAGCACATATTTTTCAAAAAACAATAAAATTACTCAGTTTCAACATTTGTTATGTTGTCTTTGTACTATTTTCAATGAAATATAGGGTTTCCATGATTGGCAAATCATCATATTCTGTTTTTTATTTACATTTTACACAGTGTCCCAAATTTATGGAATTGGAGTTGTAATTAACATATTATATAGTCTCTCTCTCTCTCTCTCTCTCTCTCTCAGGTTGTCTGTCGATGTTGACAGTCACGTTCACTACTATATCTTGGATCCTTCTGGTTGTAAATGTTGCCAATGGGCTCTCTGATGACTCCGAAGAACAAACTCCGAGGCGCATCTTCTCCCACACATGGAACAGAGGATACCGTCACCTGGGCTCAAGGGTGCTCTTAGTTGTTGATTATGTTGTGTGGTACACCTGGTGTTTCTGGCATTGGTGTGAGCCTCTTTGAAGTGGGCAATACCTTGGCAAGATGTGGTACGCCAGTGGGTTCTGTTTAAGATTAGTAGTAAAAACCTGCGCTACGAAAGGATCAGGCTGGGAGAGTGGTTGCACAATCCCAAAAGTCCCACCATCTTGACACCGGAGCCTGTGACCCAGTGGTACAGGTAAACCCATGACGACCGGCAGGAGCAGGTGCTGTAGCATCATGCCAGACCTCCAGTTTGTCAGAGTCTGTCTATGCTGTGATGCACAGTAGGCTGGGAGGAGGGTTTGAGGCAGCTCTGACTCACCAGGTATCACCGTCAATGAGATACAAAAGAATTTAATGAAGCAGTTTTTGCCAGCACCTACCCCGCCTTCTGTGTGATAGCGATACCGCCGGTTGGTTCGTGACTACTTATTTGCCGCACCATGAAGTGTGACACTATTCACAGCTAGCCATACTGTCATTTGGTCATTCCCCATTGTACCACCTAGGGACACACTCGACTGGGGATGGTCACCCTCACAATGGTGAAACCACTAATTAGTACCTTCCTGGTGATGTAACCCCCCACGAAGTTTACAGGTCCATCATGCACTGGACCCAGGAAGTCACCAGGTGGGAACAAGCTGCCACACGTCTGCAGGGTTACACAGTTCCTTGTCCTAGTGGGGTGAGACCTCTAGGACTGTGATAAATATACACTGTCAGAAACAGGGGTACAGTAGGAGTCCATTTCTGTCCCCCAAGGGACAATCTACACTAATGTACCCCCTAGGACTCACTACTGGATTTCAAGATAACTATGTGTACCTTTTAGGGTCAAAAAGCTACATATTTGGTCCCAATCAGTATATAAAAGGTACAAATAAGTACCTTCAAGGGTACTGACCCAGTGACAAGCCATTGTACCCCTAATGTACAATGATGTACTTTGTTTCCTGAGAGTGTACAGTATATACAATATACTTTCATTCAAATTTGTTACATTGCAGATGTAACACACATTTGTTTTATCACTTTCACTACAATTTTTTTCCTTTAACAACTTCATCTTTCAGATGCTCCCGTTAGGGGTTGCCATAGTGGATCTGAATATTTGATTTGGCATAGGTTTTACACCGGATGACCTTCCTGATGCAACCCTCCTCAATCTATCCGAGCTTGGGACCGGCGCTAAGTATGCACTGTCTTGTACCTAATCTGCATGTCTTTGAAATGTGGGGGAAACTGGAGTACCCGGAGGAAACCCATGCAGACAAGGGGCCCAATATTTTTTTATTTAATATGACCACAAAATAAAACTGGTGCTTCATCTGAGGGTGACTCATCCCGCATTGTGCCCGGTGTTACTGCAATTAGGCCATTATTAAAAAATGTTCTGTTTCCGGTCCACTGGCCGGGTGAGTGCCGTTTGTGCGGGTGAAAATTTTTTTTTTTAACGCTGGTTTTTCGACATTTTTTTTCGGGTTCGTAAATCTAAAATCGAACTTGACATTTCCATATTCCCAGGGCTTTCCACTAAGGCTCATACTAGCCAGCCATGACAAATAAGTAGCCAGCCGGGGGGAGTAAACACAAAATAAACTCCTGTTCCCAGGGTTAAATGTATTTTCCACAGACCATTTATTTATGCACTTTACTCAAATACAAAGTAAAATGGCAGTAAATCTTCTTTCTTTTCTTGCGTATTGCATCATGAGGCGTTCCTGGCTTGTAAATCTCTTATTTTCGGTGCATGACACATTCACGCAGTTGAGTGCGCGCGCACACCGCATGTCGGGGCGCAGATGAATTACTCTCCCTTGATCAACGGTTCAGTTTGACATTGTCAGTCCGTTAGCTAAACATTTAATTTTATTAAAATCGAAAATTAATATTTAGAGCCTGTGGGCTACAAAAATAGTCATTAAAGTAGCCAGCTGCACTTAATTGTGTAGTCGGCTGTATGGCCGGCAGCCGGCGCTTGTGGAAAGCCCTGTCGAATCAGCTCTGTGCATGCGCCGTGCGGCACAAAAAAATGGCAGCCACCATGAAGGAAGCAGATCCGGAGTTTTCAAACATTTGCTGAAGTGTGAAATCGCAAATTGGTATTCTGGCGAACAACAAAATAGTAAAGATTCAGAAAAACAAATCATTCAGTGATCATTTTAATAGTGTAATTTCATCTGAACTCGGCCTAACGCTCGATTTAGAACTACAAAAAGTCCGTGTGTCGGACATTTTAAGTACCTTTGTAAAAGTTTTGCAAATGTTGCAGTCAGCATTTAAAATGCTAACTTAAAGTTTTTGTACAAGTTTCAGTTGATTTAACTGTCATATTTTATTAAATGTGTCTGCTTTTGTAATAAAAAAAAAGTACTGAAAGAAAAAGCAAACACAGCATTGCGATTTCTTATCCATCCATATATAATTAAAAAAAAAAATCCCTCCCTCCCGACTGAAATTTTTTTTGCCCACCCGGTGGACAGGAAACGGATTTTTTTTTAAGGATGGCCTTAGCTCTCGATCCACCAAGGTCCTCACCAGGACAAAGCAGTTACTGAAGATGAATGAATGAATTGACCTTAAATCGTACTGGATGCTTTGCAGGACTGCATACAATGGCAAATCAACTGAAATTAACAGTTGAAGACTAGCATTGATAATGAATTAATCACGCTTGCACTTTTTTCCCAGCATTGCTGAGTTTCACATGACGTCACATCTGCCTCATTAGTTATTCAAAACTTTAGATGGTGGTCTACCAAAGCTCGTTTGTACGGAGAAGGTGCATTGCTCGCATGAAAAATGCCTTACGCTTGCGCTGTTTTAAGTTGTTTGAATTGATCAAACCGTGAAACTGATAAAAGTTTCTTCAGGGTTCCCCATGAACTAATAAAAAAGGGTGAACGAACACAGGATTTCACAAAAAGACATTGAGAAAGGTGGCTTTTGAACCTCTCACTGAAATCGAAGGGGTTAACTAAGATCCAGATCCAGGGGGTTCTGATGATCTTTGTGAATGATTTACCTAAGAGATAAGAGCCAACACAAGTGAGAATCAAGCAAACTGTTGTTTGTTTACACTTCAACTTGCAGCGCTTCATTGTAAAGATGTGAATGAAAAGCTTAAAAAACCCCAAAATAACTTACAAGGGCAAAAACAATAAGGATTAATTCGGCAGCGACTTGATAGCGAGGTCCTTTACCCAGCCACATACAAAAAAGTTGCAAGCCTCCGTACTCTTCCACGCTTTCATCTGTTTTGCGGTGTAGAAGGACGTCTGCAACACCAGATAGTTCGAGATGTCGGGGAACTCGACTGAAGGGTAGTTTTCGAGATCTTATGACAAATCCTTCTTTCCCAGACTGTAGGGGTCGATTCCATTGCACATAGCAATCTTCTGAATATATCTAAAGTGAGCAGTGGCTTCTAGATTACGAGCATAATCTGATGTTATCGCTAGTTGTTTGCACTACGGCAGCCGTTTAGACCACCAGCTATTCCACTTCTGGTAAAACCGCTAAGAAAAGTCACGTGACTGAAACCCAGCAATACTCCAGAAATTTGTTAGTGACACACTATTAGAATCCCCCCCCGCTGCTAGAGTTTCTCCAAGATTATCTCTAGTCCTTTCATGAGTCACTTGTATGCGAGGCAACAAGTTTCTGACTCCAGCAAAGTTTACTATTTTCGACCAAATTTGTAGTTGTGACATACCAAGTATAGGAACACTACAAAATAACACACATTAGTTGAATTTGGGTATTCACTGATTTTTTTTTTTAGATATTAAATTTCGGCCACCTTTGACCAACACTACACTTTCATTTGTGGTAACTGGACCTTATGGAGCTTAAACACAATCACACTGTGCCTGGAATCCTTTGCTATCTAAACAAACAATGATTTTAAAAACCCCTCAAATTCACATTCCTTTAATGAAAATCAAATCTGCACCCCTGACAAAGACCAGTACAGCTCTACCTCTACATCACACACACATTACATTATCTCTAGCCACTTTATCCTTCTACAGGGTCGCAGGCAAGCTGGAGCCTATCCCAGCTGACTACGGGCGAAAGGCAGGGTACACCCTGGACAAGTCGCCAGGTCATCACAGGGCTGACACATAGACACAGACAACCATTCACACTCACGGTCAATTTAGAGCCACCAGTTAACCTAACCTGCATGTCTTTGGACTGTGGGGGAAACCGGAGCACCCGGAGGAAACCCACATGGAGAACATGCAAACTCCGCACAGAAAGGCCCTCGCCGGCCCCGGGGCTCGAACCCAGGACCTTCTTGCTGTGAGGCGACAGCACTAACCACTACACCACCGTGCCGCCCCAGCTCTACCTCTAGATTTGTGTTTTATATTTCAGATAAAAAAAAATTAATCTTAACTTGACCACTCACCCCAAAAGTTTATCATTAGCAGAAGAAGCTGTTAAAGGTCAGCTATATGAATGGGTGGCAAAATTAAAAGACCTTTCCATCATTCCAGGAATGAAAATGACACATACCCCCCTCTCTTACGTACATGTTACTTGCCCATTCATATAATCAAGAAAAAGGTGTGAAATGCATTTTTATTTTGCAATGAATCAGATTGTATATATTAATGCCAATTAATATGCATTTTAAAGCTGGTGGTATACATTTTGCTCAGCATTCAAATGTGCTGCTTAAAAGATGCTTTTTTTTATCACCAGATAATGAAAAATATAAATAAACTATGTGACAGGAAGTGAGCAGTTCCTGCTTGCTATAAACGCAACCTCACCAACACATTTATAAGCTGTTTTTACTAGTCATGTTTCCATCAAAACACGCCTGCTGAGGTTAATTTGAGTAAAAGTTAAACGGTTTTCTCCCACCTCAAAAAAAAAAAAAAAATCCCAGGAGGTAGGTTTTCTATTCTAGATTTCTCCTAGGTGTGAAAGTATATGTGTGCATGGTGACCTGTGATGCACTGGCGTCTCATCCAGGGTGTAATCCCACCTCATATCCAGAGTTCATGTGATAGGCTTGGGATCCACTGCAACCCTGTCCAGGATAAAGCAGCATATGTTCATGATATATCCTAGAACGCAAGGCCCTGACCCTCAGCAAAGCTCGGGAAGGGCTATTAAGTACCTGATTACTCCAGGACCAGGTTTGGGAATCTGTGCCCTAGAACATACATCAGTTTTGTTGAAACACTTTCAATATGTATAAGTGAAGCCAGTTGGCATCCACTGTTTGATCAGGAACTTGGGGTACTGCCTGTGTGGAGTTTCTGTGCATGTTCTCCCCAAGTTCCTGTTGGTTTCCTCCAGGTTTTCCAGTTTCCAACAACATGGTGGTAGATGGACTGGCTACATCAAATTTCCCCTAGCTATGATTGAGTGTGTCAATGTGTTTGCGCCTACAGTGGACTGGTGTCCAGGGTGTATTCCCACCTCACACCCAGTGTCCCTGGGATAGGCTCTGGATCCCCTGAGACCCTGACCAGGATAAAGCAGTTACTGATAATGCATGAATGATATCTAAATTTGTATTCTATTAACCTACTTAACAGTTTAGGTTTAAGAGTTTTATTATTATTTTATGTTATGTTTTACTATTGTTTTCCTTTATAAGTTTATAAGTATCCCTCATCAAAAAATTCCCGTGCAGAGATTGGCCAAGGATGGCTCATGTGACATAAAATAGTTCCACCACCGATTAAGCAATGTATCTTGTGACGTCAAAAAAAAAAATGGATATGGTGTGAGTCAGTCATGGTATATCCTGGATATACCATGAATTGATATCACAATTTCAAGCGATACAGCTGACTTGAGTCACAGCTGTGGCTCCACAAACATTTCTGTGTATATCGATCTACGTATCATGATCATGCCTAGCGAGGCAGAGTTAGACCTCGAATATTTTTTTCAGGTTTATTTCTAATGCGTTGTAGTTAACACTTTTAGTCTGGAATTTTTTGATGAGGGATATTAATCAAATATACCATGCACTGAGAAGCACCAATAATTTCAACCGGAGCCTCTCAGTGCATGGTATATTTGACTTTTCCCTATAGAAACAAGGCCTAAGAAGCCTAAAGGTTAGGGAAGCAGCTTTGGGACCAAAAGGTTGCTGGTTTGATTCCTTGGACCAGCAGGAAAATGTACTGTACGTATGGGTAGGGGGAGTGAGTGAATGAACGAACACCCCCCTTGAGCAAGGCACCTAACCCATAACTGGTCCTTGGGTACTGCTGCCCACTGCTCTGGGTATGTGTATGTGCTTATTTAGCCCATAGGGGTTAAATGCACCAAAAGAATTTCACTGTGTGTTAATCTCATCTCATTATCTCTAGCCGCTTTATCCTTCTACAGGGTCGCAGGCAAGCTGGAGCCTATCCCAGCTGACTACAGGCGAAAGGCAGGGTACACCCTGGACAAGTCGCCAGGTCATCACAGGGCTGACACATAGACACAGACAACCATTCACACTCACATTCACACCTACGGTCAATTTAGAGTCACCAGTTAACCTAACCTGCATGTCTTTGGACTGTGGGGGAAACCGGAGCACCCGGAGGAAACCCACACGGACACGGGGAGAACATGCAAACTCCACACAGAAAGGCCCTCGCCGGCCCCGGGGCTCGAACCCAGGACCTTCTTGCTGTGAGGCGACAGCGCTAACCACTACACCACCGTGCCGCCCACTGTGCGTTAATGTACATGATTTTATGTATCACACTGCTGCTATAATTGCATGAATTAACAGGTGTAAGGGTGTTCCTAAAAAGTGAGAAACACTGATGAGTGTACATTTTGCATATTATATTCAGTCAGTATACTGTATTGGCACAAGAGTTGCAAATAAAGGCTTAAAAATGATCCATTGTGCTCATCCATGTGGACAAACTGCTTTCAGCTTACACTAATGGTTGCAGCTCTTGTGTCAATACAGTATACTGACTGAATATAATGTGGTAACTAACTATACATTCATGAGTGTTTCTCACTTTTTTAGAAATACCCTTACACCTGCTTATTCATGCAGGTATGTATTCAGCTAATCATGCAGCAGCAGCAGCACAATGCATAAAATTATGCAGATACAGGTCAAGAACTTCAGTTAGGTAAATGTTCAGGAAGGTAACTCAAATATCCGCTCTTTAAAATCATAGTGAGCATCTCCTGCTCTTTTCCTGATATTCAACTGCCCAGTTTTGCTCAGTTTGTGCCCACTGAAGCCTCAGACGTCTTGGGAGGTCTTCCTGACAGGAGTGGAACCTGATGTAGTCTTCTGGTGCTGTAGCCAATCATGTCTCAAGGTTTGACATGTGCATTCTGACATGCTTTTCTACTCACTACATTTGCAAAGAGTGGTTACCTGAGTTACGATAGTCTTCCTGTCAGCTTGAAGCAGTCGGGACATTCTCCTCTGGTCCCTCTCATCCAGTGGTGGTTCTAGGTTGTGTGGTGCCCTGGGTGACCCCCCACCCCTTCAGCAGAAGTGCCTCTGAATTTGCACTGAAATACAGTATATGAGTCTGACACCTTAAATACATATAATGCACAATATCATATACATGTAAGTATGCACAATTCATCAAACTTTATGCTAATTATGCTAGGCATAAGAATCCCCCCCCCAAAAACAAAAAAACAAAAAAAAAACCCTCAGTATATCACCAAAGATACAAAATACAGATGTCTTTTTAAGTTAGTCGACAGCAATGAAAGGAAATTCCCCTTACTGAGCTCAGGACCTAGTCAACGCAAGAACAGAAATCTTTTACGTCACCTCATTGAAATTAAGGTGCAAATGAACGACAGAAAACCGACTACACAAACGTCACCATTAGAATTTATTTGTGCACACGCCCCGAGCCGCACGACCTGTATCTCCCTCATTTCGCGCAGTGATTTTACGCATTGTGCTGCTGCTCCTTGATCTACATGAATAAGCAGTTGCATATGTTCATAATGGAGCACTGTTAGAAATAGGGGTACAGTAGGAGTCCAGTTCTGTCCCCCAAGGTACAATCTACACTAATGCACCCCCTAGGGCTCATTATTGGACCTCAAGGGAACTATGTGTACTTTTTTACGGCCAAAAAGGTATATATATGTTCCCAAGCAGTATATAAAAGGTACAAATAAGTACCTTAGAGGGTTCTGACCCAATGACAAGCTGTGGTATCCCTAAAGGTACAATAATGTACTTTATTTTCTGAGAGTGAGTGAATGCATGTAACTATAAAGACCAATTAATTAAGCTTGTCTATGACAGGGAAGTGGTAGCACAAAGGGTTAAGGCTCTGGGTTACTGATCAAGAGTTAGGGTTTGAGCCCCAGCACTGCCAAGCTGCACTCTTGGGCAAAGTCCTGAACTCCATCAGCTGAACTTGACCTTATGGGGGAAAGTATGTAATAAGAGTTAAATTAAGTTATTACTGGGCTAGTTCATGCTTTTGTTACCTCCAGGTTGGATTATTGCAATCCCTTACTCTCTGGATGTTCCAATAAGTGCATAAACAAGCTCTAGTTAGTTCAAAATGCAGCAGCAAGAGTCCTTACTAGAACTAGAAAATATGATCACATCACCTCTGTCTTATCCACACTGCATTGGCTCCCAATCAAATTTCGTATTGATTATAAAATACTACTATTGACCTTTAAAGCACTGAATGGTCTCGCGCCACAGTACCTGAGCGAACTTCTGGTCCTTTATGACCCGCCACGCCTACTTAGATCAAAAGGTGCAGGCTATTTGCTGGTACCTTGTATAGTGAAGGCTACATCAGGGGGCAGAGCCTTTTCTTACAAAGCCCCACAGTTATGGAACAGCCTTCCAAGTAGTGTTCGTGAATCAGACACAGTCTCAGCGTTTAAGTCTAGGCTGAAAACATATCTGTTTAGTCAAGCCTTTTGTTAATGGTGTTTATGAGGTAAAGGTGTGGATCTGGAAGGTCCTCAGGCATAGAGTGTTTTGGTAAACTGGGATGTATGGATGCTGTCAGTCCCCCACTCGCTTGCTCACTCGATTTTGTTGACGGTGTAGTGGCTGCTGCTTTATGTCCCGGGGCTCCCTCATGCCTGTGTTACCTTCTGGCTCTCTCCTTTTAGTTATGCTGTCATAGTTAGTTTTCCCAGAGTCCCTGCTTGCACTCAGCGCAAAATGTATACTGCTTCTACTTATTCAGGTGACATTGGGCGCATACCTAACAACCTGTGTTTTCTTTCTCTTTCTACCCCCCACCCCCACCCCCACTGACCTCTTCTGCTCCTTGGACCTGCCTGATCCATTCTGATGCCCTACGTCTGGCTGGGGTCTCATCACATCGCTCATGTGGAGGACGGCCCCATATGGGACACTTACCGTACAGTAATGCTTTTATGGCTGAGGACTACAGTTGACTTGCTAACTTTAGGACTGCAGTTGTCATGAACAGTTTTGCACTCAAGTTTCCATCAAGTGAAGAGTTTATAACATCAACAAAACAGATTTCATGTTAAAACACGAATTACACGAATTATTTCATGTTATAATCATGTTGTCTGTTGTTGCCAAAATGAGGATGGGTTCCCTTTTGAGTCTGGTTCCTCTTGAGGTTTCTTCCTCATGTTGTCTGAGGGAGTTTTTCCTTGCCACCGTCGCCACAGGCTTGCTCATCGGGGATAGACTAGGGATAAAATTAGCTCATGTTTAAAGTCATTCAAATTCTGTAAAGCTGCTTTGTGACAATGTCTATTGTTAAAAGCGCTATAGAAATAAACTTGACTTGACTTGACTACTGGGCACATATCTGACTTCTATAGGCCTAAGTTTGTTTTGTTTTTGATAGCAAATTTAAAAAAATCATGATTTTAGACATCCACCCAATCTTCATTCAAGATGAATCATTCTTCACACTCTGGATGGAAATATGTTGATGTCACATCTCCTCTATGGAAATCAACACCCACCAGCTCTACTATCCTGCCCTTAGAAAAATAAAACCCCAGCAAATATTTTCTTCAGCAGGTAATTTGAGATTTTCCCCACACACCTATGTTGCATTTGAAAATGGTTAACCTGTGGAGAAATGTCCTTTCCTGAAGTCTGATATGTGAAACGTGTACAAAGATCTGTCTGTAAACATTAATGACTCAAATATTCAGTACCTTCTGAATGTGTCCCTACTTTCAGTTTCTCTCTGTCTCACCTTTTCACTCAGTTTTCTCTATCTTCTCTCCTCCACCTGGTGAAGCACATGGGGGAATTTTATCCTCAGGAATAACAGCACCACAGAAAAGTTATTTATTCCTCCTCTGTGTAAAAACCTTTTGGGAATGATGGAGAAAAAGCACCATGGTGGAGTGCAGCCTCTTCAGACATCAGTTTCAAGACCAACACTTCCATCTGCTGGCACAAGCAGGATATAAACATTTTAAAAGCAGCTTCTATTTCCACCAAGTAAAAATAAAATAAAAATAAAAATATTATGAAATGTGTGTTTTGCATTCCAAGGCTTGGTTTAGAGAAAACTATTCATATGTAAAATACTAGCTTATGGTATTCTGTCAAATATTTCAAATATTATGTCTTATTTTTCTCACAAATTTATTTTATATGAATACAACTTCATATCATAAGCTTAAGACTAAATTACAGTATGTTAAGTTTATTAAAATATTGAATACTCAGTCTCACTCACTTTCGGTAACCACTTCATCCTTGGAGTCTATCCTGGGAATACTGGGCACAAAGTGGGATTTAACCTTAGAAGGTATGCCAGTCCATTGCAGGGTACCATGCAGAGGTGGGCAAAGTACTCAACTTCATTACTTAAGTCAAAGTACAGATCCCACTGGTCAAATGTTATGCTGATACAAGTGAAAGTTGTACAGTCAAATTTTTGCTTAAGTTAAAGTACTGAAGTACTTGCATTTAAAAATACTTAAGTATTAAAAGTACATTTTCTGTCAATGCATTTTTTGTATTATTACCACAATGCTTACAAAACCTAATGCCTCTGAAGCAACCTACTGGATTTACGAAATGAACGCATGCTGTGCCATCATGGTGGTTAACGAAAAGCTAGCTAGTCAGCGAAACTCCACCTGACATGCTAGTAAACTCTTCTCATAATCTCTAGCCACTTTATCCTGTTCTACAGGGTCGCAGGCAAGCTGGAGCCTATCCCAGCTGACTACAGGTGAGAGGCGGGGTACACCCTGGACAAGTCGCCAGGTCATCACAGGGCTGACACATAGACACAAGGCAAGGCAAGTTTATTTATATAGCGCATTTCATACACAGTGGCAGTTCAATGTGCTTTACAGAGGTAAAAGGAAAACAGTAAACAATATGAAATAAAATTACATAAAATAAATGGGGAAGAAGAGAGAAAAAAATCACAAGAAATTAAGAAATAAAATAATAAAATGAAGTAAAAGTTCAGTAAAAAAACCCAGCAGAATAAAATAGAATAAAAGTTAAGTAAAGTTTAAAACATGCAGAGACTGTAAAAGTTAAGTAAAGTTTAAAACATGTAAAGATGACGATATTTATCAGTTAGCAGAAAGCATCTGAGAACAGCTTGGTCTTTAGTCTAGATTTGAAGCTGCCAACAGCAGGAGCATTTTTGATGTCCTCTGGGAGTTGGTTTCATAGCTGTACTGCATAGTAGCTAAAAGCTGCTTCACCACACTTTGTTTTAACAACAGGTTTTACCAGTAAATTTTGCTGCTGCGATCTGGTAGATCTGATTGGGTTCGGCCGCTGCAACATATCACAGAGGTAATTGGGCCCTGTACCATTTAGAGATTTGTACACCAGCAGCAATGCTTTAAAGTCAATTCTGTAGCTTACTGGAAGCCAGTGAAGGGACCTTAGAATTGGAGTAATGTGCTCTGTTCTTTTTGTTCGTGTGAGAACCCTCGCCGCTGCATTTTGAATCACCTGAAGTCGTTTGATGGTCTTTTTTGGCAGGCCTGTGAAAAGGCCATTGCAGTAATCAACCCTACTAGAGATGAAGGCATGTATTAGTTTTTCCAGATCATTTTTTGACATAAGTCCTCTTAGTTTGGAAATGTTTTTTAGGTGATAAAATGCTGATTTAGTGATTGCTTTCATGTGACTGTCAAAGTTTAGCTCACTGTCAATGAAAACACCAAGATTTTTAACCATATCTTTTGTTTTAATCCCCTTTGTGTCAAGAATAGTGGTAATCCTGAGTCTTTCATCTTTTTTCCCAAATAGAATTACTTCTGTTTTATCTGTATTCAGCTGAAGAAAATTTTGTGACATCCAGTTGTTGATTTGGTCGATACACTGGTAGAGACATTCAAGGGGGGTATAATCATTAGGTGATAGAGCAAAATAAATTTGGGTGTCATCTGCATAGCAGTGATACAAAATTGAGTTGTTCTTGATAATTTGTCCAAGTGGGAGCATATAAAGATTGAATAATAATGGTCCAAGGATCGACCCCTGGGGGACACCACAGGTCAAGGACATTGATGTTGAGGTACAATTTCCCATGGTAACAAAGAAGCTTCTATCTTTTGAGTATGATTTTAACCAATTGATAACTTTACCAGTCAACCCAACCCAGTGTTCAAGTCGATATAGCAGTATGTTGTGATCAACAGTATCAAAAGCTGCACTGAGGTCCAGTAATACCAGGACCGATGTTTTGCCTGCATCAGTATTAAGACGTATGTCATTTATAACTTTAATCAGCGCTGTTTCAGTGCTATGATTGGCACAAAATCATAGCACAACACAGACAACCATTCACACCTACAGTCAATTTAGAGTCACCAGTTAACCTAACCTGCATGTCTTTGGGGGAAACTGGAGCAAACCCACACAGACAACATGCAAACTCCACACAGAAAGGCCCTCGCCGGCCACAGGGATCGAACCCAGGACCCTCTTGCTGTGAGGCGACAGTGCTAACCACTACACCACCAGCAAGCTCTTTTCAACTCAAAATCATATTGGGTAGCTAACGCTACTAGAAAAGAAATATTTCTATATTCTGTTTATTTGGCAAGATTATGCTAAAGCATATTTCTGAAAGGACTTCAGATAAGTTAATGTTATTCATGTTAGCGTAACTCCATTTTTACATGCTAAGTAACAGTGTTCACGTTAACTAGCTATGTGTAAATGTTAGCCGTGGACAAGGCGATGGCAACTTGGTGGGCAAATCCATAGAAAGTCATTTGACTAACCAGACTGCATAGCTATTGCAATGTTATCATTAGCTCTAAAAGCACAAACAACTTCGTTGCAAGCTTTCTCTTGGAATAAAACGTTTACAGACCTCAATATGTTTCCGCAGATTGGACGTCGAGTTTTTGTAGGCCGTGATGTGGCTCGTTTTAGGTAAACAAAGCAAACACTTAAAATGAAATGAATATTTAATCCTTTCAGAAAACTGAAACATGGGTTCTAGGTATGGCCATGGGTGCGTGCATTGCCCAGAAGAACTGCCTCAACCTTTCTGCCATCAACTGATTATGTTAAATAATGCTGTGGAGAAATCATTGATCTTGATTTTATACAGTCTATGGATGTAACGTGACCCTAGTGATTACTGATTGGCTCTCAGTGTCACCTGTGAAAAAACCAACCACGTTTTAGAAAAGAAAAGAAAAAAACATCCACTTTCAAAGCTGCTTCATAGTAACGAGTAACAAGGACCTTGATATAAATGTAGTCAAGAAAAAAGTATATTTCTCTTTCAAATGTAGTGAAGTTAAAGTCATAAGTTTCCAAAAAAAAATACTCAAGTAAAGTACAGATACTCAAAACGTGTACTTAAGTACAGTCATCATCATCATCATCTGTAGCTGCTTTATCCTGTTCCACAGGCAAGCTGGAGCCTATCCCAGCTGACTACAGGCGAAAGGCGGGGTACACCCTGGACAAGTCGCCAGGTCATCACAGGGCTGACACATAGACACAGACAACCATTCACACTCACTTTAGAGTCACCAGTTAACCTAACCTGCATGTCTTTGGACTGTGGGGGAAACCGGAGCACCCGGAGGAAACCCACGTGGACACGGGGAGAACATGCAAACTCCACACAGAAAGGCCCTCGCCGGCCACGGGGCTCGAACCCAGACCTTCTTGCTGTGAGGTGACAGCGCTAACCACTACACCACCGTGCCGCCCCTTAAGTACAGTACTCAGGTAAATGTACTTTGTTACTTTCCACCTCTGGTTCCATGCACACACTTATTCTCACCAAGCGGCAATTTATCTTAGCCAATCCAACTAGTGGCATGTTTTTGGAAGGTTGGACAAACCCAGGGGACCCAGAGAAACCCACGTGGACATGAGAAGAACATATACAAAATCTCTGCAAAGACATCAATCCAAGCTCAGGCTTGAACGAGAAGCCCAAGGAGTTCTGAGGTGGCGATGCTACCTGCTACATCACTGTGCTGCCGAAATATTGAATAATTATTAGCAAAATTTCCTTTGAAATGTGCCTGCACTCCTTGAAAGAGCCTGTACACACAAATAACACTCTATGTACGCACAAAAGGTGTACTTGACAACCAAGTGTATGCTGTGTTCTACACACAATCCATTTTATAAATCTAAATCCTGCAAAATTGTGTGCATTTGCACAAGCTTCAGGTTCCGTCCTGTCTCCAACCTTTTACTGTAAAATTCATGATCTATATGAACACGGTGATGCTTCTCAGTGCGTCTCTGATCAGGACTGCAGTTGATCTGGAGCTTATCATGGGAATGCTGTGTGTGAATGTGTGAATAAATCCTAGCTGGGGCTACGTTTACATTAGACCGTATCTGTCTCGTTTTCTTCGCGGATGCACTGTCCGTTTACATTAAACCACCTGGAAACGCTGGGAAACGGGAATCCGCCAGGGTCCACGTATTCAATCTAGATCGTATCTGGTCCGGTGCTGTGTAAACATTGAGATACGCGAATACGCTGTGCTGAGCTCTAGCTGGCGTCCTCATTGGACAACGTCACTGTGACATCCACCTTCCTGATTCGCTGGCGTTGGTCATGTGACGCGACTGCTGAAAAACGGCGCGGACTTCCGCCTTGTATCACCTTTCATTAAAGAGTATAAAAGTATGAAAATACTGCAAATACTGATGCAAATACTGCCCATTGTGTAGTTATGATTGTCTTTAGGCTTGCCATCCTTCCACTTGCAAGTGGTAAGTGATATGCGCTGGGATCACACACACAGCGGCTCAGTCCCGAATCACAGCTTGTGCACTTCACTCGCGTGCTCTGTGAGCTGCGCAAGGCCGGAGTGCGCACCCTCCAGAGGGCACTCGCTGTTCAGGGCGGAGTGATTTGGAGCGCAGGATGCCTGCGGAGCCGAGCGCATCCGTGTATTGGTGTTGCTGTGTGCACGGCTAACAGTTTTAGTGTAAACGCGAATCGTTTTAAGAACGTTAATCTGATGATCCGCTGATTCGACGTAATGTAAACGTAGCCTGGAACAGCAGTTCATTGTAGGGTACCATACACACACATTCACACACTCATTCACATCTATGGGGCAAATTAGCATAGCCATGTTTTGAGAGGTAGGAGGAAATCAGAGAACCTGGAGGAATCTCCACACAGACAGTAACCCTGGCGCTGTTAGAAGAAATAAAAATGCAAATGAATTCTCAGATAAATTGGTGCAGTCATTTTACACTGATTACATCTGGAAAACAAGTGAACACTCCAAACTAATTTTCGTGTTCAAACGTTCACCTTGAATATAAGGAAATTCCAGTTACTGTATGTTTGTAACGGTGGTTTTATGAACACTAGCTGAAGGTAACCTGACTGTGGGTGTCAAATCTTTCCAACCATCTGGTATAACAGATTTGAAGAGGAAGCTGCCAAACAGCCACTGATAGTTGCAGACTGCTTTGCCCTGGATTTGCACTCTGTGGTGCAGCATGGGCAGGGTGGCATGGTGGTGCAGTGGTTAGCACTGTTGCCTCATAGCAAGAAGGTTACAGGTTCAAACTTCACAGCCGACGGGGGCCTTTCCATGTAGGGTTTGCATGTTCTCACCGTGTCTGCGTGGGTTTCCTCTGGGTGCTCCAGTTTCCCCTACAGTCCAAAGACATGCAGATTAGGTAAAATACCCAGCCACTTACCATTTTTTAGGTAAAATACCCAGCCACTGGGGCTGCACAAGACAGTGCATACTTAGTGCCAGCCCCAAGCCTGGATAGACTGGGGAGGGTTGCGTCAGGAAGGGCATCTGGTATAAAACCTATGCCAAATCAGATATGTGGAACAGATCCACTGTGGCAACCCTGAATGTACGGGACCAGCCAAAAGAAGAAAGTGCACTGTGGGCAGAATCAATAGTAGAAAAGTGTACAGTAGACATTGAGGCCATCTGTCAACGGTTTTAATGACTGGGGTTTAGGTGTTTTGCCAGCGACGCTTGGAGCGATGGTCTTTTCCAGTTTATATTTTCATGGAATTTTATCATACACATAATAAATAATATAAGCATTTTAAAATGGGTTAATCAAACAAAAATATAGTTTGCTTGTTACTGAGAAACCATTCAATGATGAATTGTCCAATACTTCAAATCATGCCAAATGGTATCACATGCCTTTTTTATACTGTATCGACTTCTGATCACACGGAAATGTTCATAACTGGTATAATTATAGATTTAATTATAGACTTTAATTATAGCATAAGGATCTGAGCAACTTTGACAAGGGCTAAATTGTGATGGCAAGGTGACTGGCATCTCCAAAATGACACATTTTGTGGGGTGTTCCCTATATGCAGTGGTTAGTACCTACCAAAAATGGTCCAAGGAAGGACAACTGGTGAACCGGTGACAGGGTCATGAGTGTCGAAGGTCATTGATTCTCTTTTAGCCAGCAGTAACTTTTTCAGCAGTTTGTGCTACAGTAGCTCTTCTGTGAGATTGGACCATATGGGCTAGCCTTCGTGCCCCATGTGAATCAGTGAGCCTTCGACACCCATGACCCTGTCACCAGTTCACCGGTTGTCCTTCCTTGGACCACTTTTGGTAGGTACTAACCACTGCATACCGGGAACACCTCACAAGATGTGCCATTTTGTTCGATGTTCAGACCCAGTCATCTAGCTATCACAATTTGGCTTTTGTCAAAGTCACTCAGATCTTTACGCTTGCCCATTTTTCCTGCTTCCAACACATCAACTTCATGAACTGACTGTTCTCTTGCTGCCTAATATATCCCACCCCTTAACAGGTGCCATTGTAATGAGATAATCAATGTTATTCACTTTACCTGCCAGTGGTTTTAATGTTATGGCTGATCGGTGTATGTTCCACATGTTGTTTTATAGTTTTGATGTCTTCAGTATTGTTCTACGATGTAGAAAATAGTCAAAATACAGAAAAACCTATGAATGAGTAGGTGTATCCAAAGTTTTGACTGGCACCGTATAAATAATCAATTTGTCTTTCCACTATTCTATTGCTATTGGCCTAGAAACATAAATTTTTTTTAAATGTACAAAGACATCCTAGCCAGTGTGTATGAGCTATATTTTGGATTGCACAAATCTGCAGAACTGCTGCCAAGCTGCTAACTACAAACTAATGTAACTAACATGTAGTAAAGATTGGGCATGTGTAACTTATAAATACTGTACATGCTACAATAAAGAAAAAGAAAGAATGTAGTGGGTTTGCATTAAACATGATGCTTTTCCAGGCTCTCCTATTCTGTAAAGTCTCTGAAACAGACATTTTATGGGCTTCGCTATTCTCATAGGAAATGGAAAAAAAGCATGTTAGAATGCCCTTCCATGACTGCCTTTTAAAATAGGCAATATTTGAGACAATTATAGCATCAAATAAAAGATAAAATCCTATTAAAAAGCCAAAGAAGGCCGGAAGATTCCTATATTTAAACCTTAATAGCTTAAGTTTTATTTTACAAGAGAGAGACTACAGTAAAATGCTTTTAAGGATTTCCTCTATAGGCAGTGCATGTGAACGATTGTCTCTCACGCACACACACATACAACACACACACACACACACACACACACACACACACACACACACACACACACACACACACACACACACACACACACGGGGCTGCAAAAGTAGGTATACAGTAATGAAAAACAAAACATTTGTACAAAACATTATTTTATTGATTATACAAACATATCAATAATAACATATCAATAATAAACATATTAATCCTCAAATGTTCAAACTGTTTGCCCCTGGCATTCACACACTCCACTAATCGAGTGTGGACACCCATGCACACTCGGGCACAAAGGTCTTTATCAGCATCAATTTCCTGGCAAGCCTCCCATATGTTTTTAATGAATTAAATGAATTCTAGTTTTAAATGAAACCTAACACCACGATTATAATACTGATAATACTGGAATAATCCTTACTGTATACCTACTTTTGCAGCCCCCCTGTGTGTGTATGTGTGTGTGGTGCTTGAAAGTTTGTGAACCCTTTAGAATTTTCTATATTTCTGCATAAATATGACCTAAAACATCATCAGATTTTCACACAAGTCCTAAAAGTGGATAAAGAGAACCCAGTTAAACAAATGAGACAAAAATATTATACTTGGTCATTTATTTATTGAGGAAAATGATCCAATATTACATACCTGTGAGTGGCAAAAGTATGTGAACCTTTGCTTTCAGTATCTGGTGTGACCCCCTTGTGCAGCAATAACTGCAACTAAACGTTTCCGGTAACTGTTGATCAGTCCTGCACACCGGCTTGGAGGAATTTTAGCCCGTTCCTCCGTACAGAACAGCTTCAACTCTGGGATGTTGGTGGGTTTCCTCACATGAACTGCTCGCTTCAGGTCCTTCCACAACATTTCAATTGGATTAAGGTCAGGACTTTGACTTGGCCATTCCAAAACATTAACTTTATTCTTCTTTAACCATTCTTTGGTAGAATGACTTGTGTGCTTAGGGTCGTTGTCTTGCTGCATGACCCACCTTCTCTTGAGATTCAGTTCATGGACAGATGTCCTGACATTTTCCTTTAGAATTCACTGGTATAATTCAGAATTCATTGTTACATCAATGAGGACAAGCTGTCCTGGCCCAGATGCAGCAAAACAGGCCCGAACCATGATACTACCACCACCAGACGGGATAAGGTTCTTATGCTGGAATGCAGTGTTTTCCTTTCTCTAAACATAATGCTTCTCATTTAAACCAAAAAGTTCTATTTTGGTCTCATCCGTCCACAAAACTTTTTTACAATAACCTTCTGGCTTGTCCACATGATCTTTAGCAAACTGCAGATGAGCAGCAATGTTCTTTTTGGAGAGCAGTGGCTTTCTACTTGCAACCCTGCCATGCATACCATTGTTATTCAGTGTTCTCCTGATGGTGGACTCATGAACATTAACATTAGCCAATGTGAGAGGCCTTCAGTTGCTTAGAAGTTACCCTGGGGTCTTTTATGACCTCGCTGACTATTACACGCCTTGCTCTTGGAGTGATCTTTGTTGGTCGAGCACTCCTGGGGAGGGTAACAATGGTCTTGAATTTCCTCCATTTGTACACAACCTGTCTGACTGTGGATTGGTGGAGTCCAAACTCTTTAGAGATGGTTTTGTAACCTTTCCCGGTCTGATGAGCATCAACAACGCTTTTTCTGAGGTCCTCAGAAATCTCCTTTGTTCGTGCCATGATACACTTCCACAAACATGTATTTTGAAGATCAGACTTTGATCGATCCCTGTTCTTTAAATAAAACAGGGTGCCCACTCACACCTGATTGTCATCCCATTGATTGAAAACACCTGACTCTAATTTCACCTTCAAATTAACTGCTAATCCTAGAGGTTCACATACTTTTGCCACTCACAGATATGTAATATTGGATCATTTTCCTCAATAAATAAATGACCAAGTACAATATTTTTGTCTCATTTGTTTAACTGGGTTCTCTTTATCTACTTTTAGGACTTATGTGAAAATCTGATGTTTTAGGTCATATTTATGCAGAAATATAGAAAATTCTAAAGGGTTCACAAACTTTCAAGCACCACTGTATATATATATATATATATATATATATATATATATATATATATATATATATATATATATATATATATATAGCACAGTTTGTTTTCAAAGCATAGGAATGAGGATTTGAATGAATGAATGAATTTATTTTATTTTCAAACATGTATAAAAAAATTTATGTAACTATTTGTACATACAAAAGAAAGACAACGAGAAAGTGACAAAAAAAGAATAAATAAAATACATAAAGAGCTAAGACATTACAATACACCGCACATTGTTCGAAAAAGGAGTGGGAAGAAGTACAATACGTTTTTAATTTCCCACCCCTTTTTAACTACCCCGAAATCCAAACTACATAAATACACCTATAAAAATATATACCATATATACACTTCATGAATATCTATATAAATATATAATTACAAAAATAAATATATACTACATTCATATACACTTCATAAATATCTATATAAATATATAATTACAAAAATAAATATCTACTACATACCTATCCCTGTAAATATGAAGATATAAACTATCCCCATAAATAAATATATATCATATATAGCATATACAAAGTTAGTTCTAATATAACAATCAACCCTATTCTATTTATTCCTCATCATCCTCCACTGACATACTTCCTCTTCTATATACTTGTTTAAAAATATTTTTTTGTACCTTTTTTTAAACAGATTTATATTTGCACTTTGTTTTATTTCTGTCTCCAGTCTGTTCCATAAAGTCACCCCACAGCTCGATACGCACATGCTTTTCATATTTGTTTGAACCTTTGATTTTTTAAAATTTAGGTCTCCCCTTAGATTATATCCCCCCTCTCTCTCACTAAACATTCCTTGTATATTTTTTGGCAATAGATTATTTCTTGCTTTGTACATTATTTGTGCTGTTCTGAATTTGACCAGATCCATAAATTTCAACATGTGTGATTTTATGAATAGTGGGTTTGTGTGATCTCTGTATCCTGTTTTGTTTATTGTCCTTATTGCTCTTTTCTGTATTGTACATATCGGCTGCAGAGTGGTTTTGTAGGTGTTTCCCCAGACTTCGACACAGTAAGTCAGATATGGCAAAAATAATGAGTAATATAGAGTATGAAAAGATTTGCAATCAAGAATATGTTTTGTTTTCCACAGAATTGCCGAGCACTTTGCCAGTTTTGCTCGTACGTATCCTACATGAGGTTTCCAACAGACTTTATGATCCAAAATCACACTAAGAAATTTAATTTCCTGTATCATTTCTATCTTAGTATTGTCTATTATCAATTCTACATTACAATCTATTTTGTGTCTCCCAAACAACATGATCTTTGTTTTGCTTAGATTTAATGATAATTTATTTTTGTCAAACCATAGTTTTAGTTTATTTATTTCAGTTGTGATTGTCTCCAAAGTCTGCTGCAAATTCTCACCGGAACAAAAAATATTGGTGTCATCTGGGCTTAACGTCTGTTAAACATGCTGCTAAAATTGAGGTGAGTGCGTCTTGTTAAATTTAAAGACAGGCAAGTGCAACTACTGTAATAGATAAGCTGCATTTTATCTAAAATAAAGGTGAAACTACATATAAGTAGAGTGCAATGTCTTGGCCACTGAGCAAAATGTATACAATTCTCATTAATATTAAAAATGTGAGACTCTAGATATAGTATCTCTAGGCAAGGCAAGGCAAGTTTATTTATATAGCACATTTCATACACAATGGCAGTTCAATGTGCTTTACAGAAGCAAAAACAAAAACAGTAAACAATAGAGAAATAAAATTACATAAAATAATTTTATTTTTAATCTAAAACAATTAATTAAAAGAATTAAAAGAATTAAAAGAAAATAATAAGAATTAAACAATAGTAGAAATAAAATAATACAATGCCAAAAAGAAAAAAAGGAGAAAAAGAAAAAGAAACCAGCGGAATACAATAGAATAAAATTAAAGTAAATTTAAAACAGGCAGAGAAAGTAAAGATTATAAAAAATGTAAAAATATTAATTATTTAACAGAAAGCATCTGAAAACAGCTTGGTCTTTAACCTAGATTTGAAGCTGCCAACAGCAGGAGCATTTTTAATGTCCTCTGGCAGTTGGTTCCATAGCTGTACTGCATAGTAGCTAAAAGCTGCTTCACCACACTTTGTTTTAACAACTGGTTTTAATAGTAAATTTTTCTGTTTTGATCTGGTAGATCTGATTGGGTTAGGCCGCTGCAACATATCAGAGAGGTAATTGGGCCCTGTGCCATTTAGAGATTTATACACCAGCAGCAATACTTTAAAGTCAATTCTGTAGCTTACTGGAAGCCAGTGAAGGGACCTTAGAATTGGGGTAATGTGCTCTGTTCTTTTTGTTCGTGTGAGAACCCTCGCCGCTGCATTTTGAACCAGCTGAAGTCGTTTGATGGTCTTTTTTGGCAGGCCTGTGAAAAGGCCATTGCAGTAATCAACCCTACTAGAGATGAAGGCATGTATTAGTTTTTCCAGATCATTTTTTGACATAAGTCCTCTTAGTTTGGAAATGTTTTTTAGGTGATAAAATGCCGTTTTAGTGATTGCTTTCATGTGACTGTCAAAGTTTAGCTCGCTGTCAATGAAAACACCAAGATTTTTAACCATTTCTTTAGTTTTAATCCCTTTTGTGTCAAGAATAGTGGTAATCCTGAGTCTTTCATCTTTTTTTCCAAATAGAATTACTTCTGTTTTATCTGTGTTCAGCTGAAGAAAATTTTGTGACATCCAGCTATTGATTTGATTGATGCACTGGTAGATGGAATGTTTACATTGAATGTAAACTCACCTGGATACTCTAGACTTGTACCAAAAAACTGCTGCTATAATCATAAACAATATAACATCCTTTCAACAGATTTAGTACTGTATGAGTTTAGAGTATAAGAGTATTTATTCTATCCACAGTCACTGGATATGAGCAATCGTGTCCTCTGACTGGCTACTCTACTACAAGGCTATCAGCTCATATAACATGAATAGAGAAAAACAAAATGGCGGAGCAACCAACTGAGGACAAAATAAAAACTCTACTTGAAAACAAAACCCCAAAAAATACAAAAAAGCAGCAAAATATGGAATAAAAGTATTTGATGGCCCCTCCTAGAACTGCTACCTTATTGTGGTAGAGGGGTTTGTGTGCTTGAATGATCCTAGGAGCTATGTTGTCAGGGGCATTATGCCCCTTTTAGGGTTTCCCAAGGCAGACAGGTCCTAGGTGACAGGCCAGATCAACAGCAGTTCACCAAACCCCCTTATGGAAATTTAAAAAATCAAGGACCATGATGTCACCCAGTGTGGCGCAGTCGGGGCCCCACCCTGGAGCCAGGCCTGGGGCTCATATGCGAGTGCCTGGTGGCCGGGCCGTTGCCCACAGGGCCTGGTCGGGCTCAGCCCGAAGCGGTGACGTGGGCCCGACCTCCTGTGGGTTCACCACCCACAGAGGTAGCTGTAGGGGGCCGGTGCAGTGTGGATTGGGCGGCAGTCGAAGGCAGGGGCCTAGACGACCTGATCCCCGAACACAGCGGCTAGCTGTTGGGACATGGAATGCCACTTCACTGGGGGGAAAAGAGCCTGAGCTTGTGTGGGAGGTTGAGAGGTACCGGCTAGAGATAGTCGGGCTCACCTCCATGCACAGCTTGGGCTCCAGAACCCAGCTCCTCGAGAGGGGCTGGACTCTCCACTTCTCTGGAGTCGCCAATGGTGAGTGGCGGTGGGCTGGTGTGGACTTGCTTATAGCTCCCCAGCTCAGCCGCCATGTGTTGGAGTTTATCCCAGTGAATAAGAGGGTCGCCTCTCTGTGCCTTCAAGTTGGGGAGAGGGCTCTTGCTGTTGTTTGTGCCTACAGACTGAATAGCAGTATAGAGTATCCGGCCTTCTTGGAGTCCCTGGGAGAGGTACTGAGAGGTGCTCAGACTGGGGACTTCATTGTTCTACTGGGGGACTTCAACGCTCACGTGGGCGACGACAGTGACACCTGGAGGGGCGTGATTGGGAGAACGGCCTCCCCGATCTGAGCCCAAGTGGTGCTTCGTTATTGGACTTCTATGCTAGTTACAGTTTGTCCATAACAAACACCATGTTCGAGCATAGGGGTGTCCATAAGTGCACGTGGCACCAGGACACCTTAGGTCGGAGGTCGATGATCGACTTTGTTGTCATTTCATCTGATCTCCGGCCCTATGTCTTGGACACTCATGTGAAGAGAGGGGCTGAGCTGTCAACTGATCACCACCTGGTGGTGAGTTGGATCCGCTGGTGGAGGAGGAAGCCGGACAGACCTGGCAGACCCAAACATATGGTGAGGGTCTGCTGGGAACGTCTGGCCAAGCACTCTGTCGGGGAGGTCTTTAACTCCCACCTCCGGGAGAGCTTCTCCCAGCTTCCGAGGGAGACGGGGGACATTGAGTCTGAGTGGACCATGTTCTCTGCCTCCATTGTCGACGTGGCTGTTCAGAGCTGTGGACGCAAGGTCTCTGGTGCCTGTCGTGGCGGCAATCCCCGATCCCAGTGGTGGACATCGGAAGTAAGGGATGCTGTCAAGCTGAAGAAGGAGTCCTATCAGGCCATGTTGGCCTACGGGACTCCTGAGGCAGCTGACGGGTATCGGCAGGCCAGGTGTGCCGCAGCTCGGGCAGTTGCGGAGGCAAAAACTCGGAACTGGGAGGAGTTCAGTGAGGCCATGGAGGAGGACTATTGGTCAGCCTCGAAGAAATTCTGGCAAACCTTCCAGCGCCTCAGGAGGGGGAAGCAATACTCTGCCAACACTGTTTACAGTGTGGGTGGGGAGCTGTTGACCTCGACTGGGGATATTGTCAAGTGGTGGAAGGAATACTTCAAGGATCTCCTCAATCCCACCATCACATCTTCCATTGAGGAAGCGGAGACTGATGACTCAGAGGTGGACTTGTCCATTACCCAAGCCGAAGTCACTGAGGTGGTTTGCAAGCTCCTCAGTGGTAAGGCACCAGGGGTGGATGAGATCCGCCCTGAGTATCTCAAGTCTCTGGATGTTGTGGGGCTGTCTTGGCTGACATGCCTCTGCAACATCGCGTGGTGGTTGGGGACAGTGCCTCTGGAGTGGCAGACTGGGGTGGTGGTCCCTCTTTTTAAGAAAGGGGACCAGAGAGTGTGCTCCAATTACAGGGGAATCACACTTCTCAGCCTCCCCGGGAATGTTTACTCCAGGGTACTGGAGAGGAGAATTTGGCCAATAGTCGAACCTCGGATCAAGGAAGAACAATGCGGTTTTCGTCCTGGTCGTGGAACACTGGACCAGCTCTATACCCTTCATAGGGTGCTCGAGGGTTCATGGGAGTTTGCCCAACCAGTCCACATGTGCTTTCTGGATCTGGAGAAGGCATTCGACCGTGTCCCTTGTGGTATCCTGTGGGGGGTGCTTCGGGAGTATGGGGTTCGGGGCTCTTTGCTAAGGGCTGTCCAGTCCTGTACGAACGGAGCAGGAGTCTGGTTCGCATTGCCGGCAGTAAGTCAGACCTGTTCCCAGTGCATGTTGGACTCCGGCAGGGCTGCCCTTTGTCACCGGTTCTGTTCATAATATTTATGGACAGAATTTCTAGGTGCAGGCAGGGGCCGGAGAGAATCCTGTTTGGGAACCACAGGATTTCATCTCTGCTTTTTGCAGATGATGTTGTCCTGTTGGCTTCTTCAAACCAGAACCTTCAGCATGCACTGAGGAGGTTTGCAGTCGAGTGTGAAGAGGCTGGGATGAGAATCAGCACCTCCAAGTCAGAGGCCATGGTTCTCGACTGGAAAAGGGTGGCTTGGCCTCTCCAGGTTGGTGGAGAAGTCCTGCCTGAAGTGGAGGAGTTTAAGTATCTCGGGATCTTGTTCACAAGTGAGGGAAGGATGGAGTGTGAGATCGACAGGTGGCTCGGTGCAGCCTCCGCAGTGATGCGGTCGCTTTACCGGTCTGTCGTGGTGAAGAAGGAGCTGAGCCAAAAGGTGAAGCTCTTGATTTACCGGTCAATCTACATTCCGACTTTCACCTATGGTCATGAGCTTTGGGTAATGACCAAAAGAATAAGATTGCGGATACAAGCAGCCAAAATGAGTTTCCTTCGCAGGGTGGCTGGGCGCTCCCTTAGAGATAGGGTGAGAAGCACAGTCACTCGGGAGGAGCTTGGAGTAGAGCTGCTGCTCCTCCACATTGAGAGGAATCAGCTGAGGAGGCATCTCTTTCGGATGCCTCCTGGATGCCTCCCTGGGGAGGTGTTCCAGGCATGTCCCCCCAGGAGGAGGCCCCGGGGAAGACCCAGGACACGCTGGAGGGACTATGTCTCTCGGCTGGCCTGGGAACGCCTCGGTGTTCTTCCTGAGGAGCTGGCCGAGGTGTCTGGGGAGAGGGAAGTTTGGGCTTCCATGCTCAGACTGCTACCTCCACGACCCAGTCCCGGATAAGTGGATGAAAATGAGATGAGATGAGTATTTGATGGTAAGAACGTATCTTTATTATTTTCAAGTATTATTATTATTATTATTATTATTATTATTATTATAGCACTTTTCACAAATTGCTACTGTCATTTCGCCGGTTTGTTTACATTCTAAGCAAAAATTATTTTGTCGGATGTTTTGTGTAAAGTTTTTATTTACTGAATTTGCAAAAAATAAAAATAAAAATGCTCTGTTTCTCAAAATCCAGTGAATGTGGATCGAATAAAACAATTATTCCACTCAATCTGGTTGTACATGGCTTATAGCCAATTCGGCACTAGATGCCTCGTCAGCTGTCAGCTCATGTACGACTCGATTTCATGGAATAAATGTTAATTGTAGAAGAGTAATGATGATATACTGAGAATGAGTTCCTTTTTGAACCTGGTTCTTCTCAAAGTTTCTTCCTTGTGTCATCTCGGGAGATTTTCCTTGTTGCTGTTACCTCTGACTTGCTCCTTTGGGATCTAAATAATGTGAAGCTGCTTCATGCAGCTTGCAATCTAGGGTTAAAAGTGTTACACAAATGAAACTGAATGGAATCAAGCTTTCAGAGTATGCGCATATATACCATATATATTCAGTGATGCCAATTCCTAGAATCTGCACACTTGCAGGATTTCTCATGAACATTGACTTCAGATCAAAAGAAGAAGAAGCCAAGCCAAACCAAGAAGCCTTTATTTGTCACACGTACACTCAAGCACAGATTTAAGCACACAGTGAAATTTAACCTCTACATTTAACCCATCTGAAGCAGTGAAAACACATACATGCACATGCAAGTGAACACACACATACCCAGAGCAGTGGGCAGCTATGCTACAGCACCCAGGGAGCAGTTGGGGGGTTAGGTGTTTTGCTCAAGGGCACGTCAACCCAACCTCAGGTCATGGAATTTATATAGCACCTTTGTCATACCCAAAGTTGCTTTACAATTAAGGGGAAAAAAAGTCCACCAAAAGAAGGTTAGGATGTCATTCCAATGGTGTAGCTACCACAGTCCCATCAAAATGTACACGAAAACAAGTCCCACACTGCCTGCATAGCCACCATGCCACCGCCAGGCAACATCGCTCGGAACACAGCCAGAGTGGGCACAGCGTACTCTCAACCGGCAACGGAAAAGGACAATTTTATCATGAAAATCTGAGGAAGATTGGAGTTCTACAGTCTGTTACCTTCCTGGTTCTTGATATTCAAGCAGGTTGTTGGTTTGAGTCTCATCATCAACCTTGGACTATCTTTGGAGACTTCCAGTGTTCTCCTGGGACAACTTTTTCAATTTCTCAGTTAAACTAAACCCTGGATTGCCTACTGTTCATACACTTATGTAACCATGACATTTTTTTGGTAGCTAGAGAGTGTTAAAACCTCGCTGTGAGCAGGGTTTGAACCTGCGTGGGGAATCCCCATTGGATTTCGAGTCCAACGCCTTAACCACTCAGCCATCACAGCCACACATGCTTGCTACCATGCAATTTTCCTGGGAAGCTTCAAATTTTTGGCCACAGAAATGAGCAGAATGGACCCAGAAAAATCTAAGGAAGATTGGATTTTACAGTCTGTTTCCTTCCTGGTTCTTGATATATTTTTTTTGCATTGTTTATTTGGAAAAGAGCAGCAGAGTTTTTCTGTGTTACCTCAATGCAAGCAGGTTGTAGGTTTGAGCCTGGTCAACCAGGAACTATATTTGTCAAGTTCTCATGATCTATTTGTTCACATTTCCTTTCACATACATGTTAATCAGTTTCTCAGTCAACCCAAGCATAGTACACATAGTTCACATTTCATGGCTGCCCCATGTTAACCTAACTGCATGTCTTTGAGGGAAACTGGAGCACCTGGAGGAAACCCACACAGACACTGGGAGAACATGCAAACTCCACACAGAAAGGCCCCCTTCGGCAGCTGGGCTCTAACCCAGAACCTTCTTGCTGTGAGGCGACCATGCTAACCACGACACAACCGTAGTGATTGCTGTGTGGCAATTCACAAGTTGAACATGTTTACTATTTATGAGTGAAGACATCGAGGGGTTAAGATATTTTTACACACTACCCAACACAGGATAACCTGCGAACATATGTACTTAAGACAATCTAAATTTATGGCACCTTTTACTCATTGGGTAGTTAACAAAGCCTTTCATAAGCCGCCTCAGGTATGTGAGGAGACGACGAAGCAGCCAGTATCAGTATGGACATTCAACCCACCGAGGTTGAGGAGAATTTCCTTCCTGCGGAGCAGAGTTTGATTTCACTCATAATTTTTCGTCCGAATCAAATTCTACATCTGTGAAATCGCAACTTTTAAGGAAGGAGTCTATACAGAATTTAATACTGGGAATTTCCTCATCATGGCAAATTTTCCTGCTCACAACATAAGTTTTCTGCATTGGCTAATCACCAATTCCTACATAAACAAAAGTCTGAGAGCAAGGAAAAAAATAAAATGTGTTTTATAAGGGAGATCCTGCTTCGCAAAACACTGTGTTGGAGAATAAAAATAAAAAAAATCCCAAACTGGAGTTTCAGAGCCTAGGATTGAGTTTCAGAACACTGAGTTTGAGAACACTGCCTTAACACCAGGGTTTTATAATGACTATTTAATGTGGTTTCGATAATTTAAAAGGGTGCCTGGATCGAATCAACTTTAGAGCACCAACAGTGCTTGAAGTAAATCACTTTATTACATAATTAGAGGGTCTGTCTGAAAAACAAGCTCCTGGTGTTATGATTCCTGTAAACATTATGCCTGTTCTATGTTTACAAAATGTTGGCTTGGCATTGGACATTTTGGTCAACGGGAACCAAAAAAAGCTCTTGAACACCATATTTAAGTTCTCAACAGCCCTTCAGTTTCTGAGTGGTTGTAAAGAACATGGGCAAGCACTGCCTGTTTTTTTTCTTTTTTCTCCCCATTGAGAACATGGATTATCCATCCATCCATTATCTGTAGCTGCTTATCCTGTCCTACAGGGTCGCAGGCAAGCTGGAGCCTATCCCAGCTGACTACGGGCGAAAGGCGGGGTACACCCTGGACAAGTCGCCAGGTCATCACAGGGCTGACACATAGACACAGACAACCATTCACACTCACATTCACACCTACGGTCAATTTAGAGCCACCAATTAACCTAACCTGCATGCCTTTGGACCATGGGGGAAACCCACGCAGACACGGGGAGAGCATGCAAACTCCATACAGAAAGGCCCTCGCCGGCCACTGGGCTCAAACCCAGGACCTTCTTGCTGTGAGGCAACAGTGCTAACCACTACACCACCGTGCCGCCCAAACATGGATTATGTAAGCGAAAATGCTTTGCATATTTCCATATAGCTGAAAAAAGATCTGAAAAATGAAAATAAGTGTCATTGAAGAAATAATGCTAGACATTCAACATCCTTGGCAGAATGGAAGGAAGGAGCCCTCAGAATGACCAAATATTACCACTTTTCCTCATATCTGACTGTGAGTGATAGTCCATCCTACTCAGGCGTGGTCAAGTCATGCACTGTGGGCGTCACCCAGATCATGACCATGTAAGTCTGCTTCCTTCTCAGAGGGAAAGCATAACTGCTGTCAGTCATTCTGCTTTTCCCGCTGCACTGCAATTATCTCTGCAGGGGCGTAGTCACAAAACCAGCCCTGGCGGTAACAAACCAACACCACAGCTAGCTCTCAGGAACTTCCTGTGACAGTTTAACCCACTCTGAGTGGAGTTAGAGAAGTGCGTGGTCCACCACTTGTGGATAGTACTGTATGTGACTCAGGAAACCGGGAAGACACAGTCATGTTTGTGAACCTATAGAATGTGTTTATCCTGGCCACATTTTAGTTTAGTATGACATTCAATCTGTGAATGAATACAGACTCAAGGTGGACATGCTGTCTGCCTGAAACCTAGCAGGATTCATGAATGAAAACATGATTCATATTAAGATTTACGTAGATTATTTGTTCAGTGTGCAATCAAAAGCAATCAGAGACAGTGGTACATTCCTGGTACGTCGTGTGGACATAATATGAACAAAACATTGCAGCAAAACAGCGATAAAAAAAATTAATGACCACATCCTGTGCTATGATTCAACAAACAAACGTCCAGACATAATTTTTGCAGTTCAGTGGCCAAGTCTTGTCTGGAGGGCAAATGTAATTTATCAATACAATGCCCAAAATAGCAAGTTTTGAATTACACAAAGTTTTGTAGTACATTACAATTATCCGCCTTCAATAACCACAGTATTTGTTCTCATCATTATGGTATGTGGATATTTTATTTTCAAAAAATGGTTTGGGGCAAATTTAATGAACTGAAAACTTGACAAGTGTAAAAAATGAATAAAATAGATGCTGCCTGTTAACTTGGGTGGCATGGTGGTGTAGTGGTTAGCACTGTTGCCTCACAGTACGAAGGTTCTGGGTTTGAATCCAGCAGCTGATGGGGGCTTTCTGTGTGGAGTTTGCATGTTCTCCCTCTCCCTGTGTGGGTTTCTTCCAGGTACTCTGGTTTCCCCCAAAGACATGCAGGTTAGGTTAATTGGTGGCTCTAAATTGACTATAGGCATGAATGGTTGTTTGTCTGTATTATGTGTCAGCCCTGTGATGATCTGGTGACTTGTCCAGGGTGTACCCCACCTCTTGCCCATAGTCAGCTGGGTTAGACTCCAGCTTGCCTGCAACCCTGCACAGGATAAGTGGCTACAGATAATGGATGGGATACTTGTTACCTTGCCAATAAAATACAAAGGAATCTCATTTCACCAACAGTCAAGAAAGGGAGAGAAAGAAATCTGATCTCTTGTTGAGCATGGGAAATGGAGGCTGTTTTAAAGGGGAACTGAAGTCATTTTTAAACTTGCTTTATTTCTTAATTAATGTGTTATTCAATTACGTTTTCAGTTTTAGTAACCTTATATCGTGACTCATATTGGCAACTAATTGCAATTAAATATTATACTTATCGGCCTATTCGGTTTTTAACCATACTGAATTTAGTTCATTTGGTCCACGGCAGGCGTCACTTTTCCGCACGATCTTCACGAGACTTGTGCAATACTTCGAAACGTCAAGTGTCAGCCAGGTGTCAGTGCCGCCATTTTGAAAACTGTTTACCAAATGAAATATTGCACAAAAACGAGTTTAAATGACGATTACTGCCTACTTTTTTCAAACTTTCCTGATTGCTATCAAAACAAACAAAACTTCCGGCTTTACATCAGCATTCGAAAGAGGGCGCGCACGTCTTTTGACAACGTTGGCAGATATCGGTCACTTTGATTTCCGCTGTACATTTTACTTTCGTCCTACGATGCCTCCACAGGTTTCAACGAATCTCGTTTACGGCCATTGCTTTGAATTATGGACTGATATATTACAGAGCATATTTCAAACACTCATAACTTGCTCTAGCAGTGACAAAATAGTGATCAAAAATGCATTCGTATATTTAATAAAATGTGATAAATAGAATTTTGATGATAAAAAATTTGCCTTCAGTTTTCCTTTAAACCTTTTTTTTAGCTTTTAAAGAAACATTTTGTTTAATTTCAAAACATATTCTATCTCAGCTATGAGACCAGACATAAAAAAAACAACTCAAAGCTGAAAACATGGCCAATGATGGCTGTGTTTTTGTCTGTATCACTGATGCAACATGCAGACAATCCAAGTCCGCAGGTTTATGTACAAAGTGAAGTTCGAATTTCTGTAAGCGCTATAATTTTGTCTCCTTGTGGCACTTTAAACAGGCATAAACATACTCTGCACAGTAAAAACACGAGTGTTAACTCTTAAAGTGCTGATTTAACTTTCACTGGAGTCAAAAAACACTACAAGAGTTCTTTATCCTGTGAGCGATGAGTCAAGCTGTGCCACATGCTGTCCATGAGGAATACACTTTTCCACATTCACCCGGTGAGTGGGATTGTTAAACGGCGGGTTAATCGCTTTGTCTGACACTGGAAATGCTACAACACATAGAACAAGGTGAAGCTTGTCCCTAGTCAGGAGGTCAGATGGAACGAATGTGTGTGTTGTGGGATTAGTACTGAGTTTTATTGGCTTTTACAGCAGACTGAAGCAACTTTCTCCCACGCACTGCAACCCAGACCACCATGAACCTTACATACACACACGTCTTTACGCAGAGAGATCACCCACTTGTGCTGGACTTTCTCCTAACTCGACCTCTAATGTTTTATTTTTACTCCTCTGGGTCATTTTATCTCCCAAAGAAATGAATGTGGAGTTGGAACAGGGTGCAGAACATTTATTTTTGTACTGTTCTTCCTCAAAGCTCAAAGGGTTTTATTGAGGAACACACTTTTTTTTAACTGTTGCAAAATACACCATGTTCAAATACTTACATTTATTTATTTATTTATCATCTAGCATCCCATAGATACTTTAAAAGCCTCGCTTGAGGGTCCAGCAAAGGCTGTCTTCTTCTTCCTCCTTGTCCAGCACTATTGCCAGGTTGGGGTCCATGTGGACCCTACTGATCCACGCCATATTAATTGGAGCATAGTTTTATTCCGGATGCCCTTCCTGCCGCAACCCTTCCATTTCTGGGCTTGGGAAACAACCATTTACACACACATTCACGCCTAACGGACAATTTAGGTGGGGTTTACATTAGACCGTATCAGCGGATCATCATATTAACGTTTTTAAAACGATTAGCGTGCACACAGCAACACCAATACACGATTCGCGTGCACACAGCAACACCAATGCACGGATACGCTCGGCTCCGCAGGCATCCTGCGCTCCAAATCACTACGCCCTGAACAGCGAGTGCCCTCTGGAGGGTGCGCACTCCGGCCCTGCGCAGCTCACAGAGTGCGCAAGTATAGCGCATGAGCAGTGATTCAGGACTGAGCCGCTGTGTGTGTGATCTCAGTGCATATCACTTACTACTTGCAAGTGGAAGGATGGCAAGCCTAAAGACAATCATAACTACACAATGGGCAGTATTTGCATCAGTATTTGCAGTATTTGCGGAAGTCCGCGCAGTTTTTCAGCAGTCGCGTCACATGACCAACGCCAGCGAATCAGGAAGGTGGATGTCACAGTGACGTTGTCCAATGACGACGCCAGCTAGAGCTCAGCACAGCGTATCCGCGTATTCTCAATGTTTACACAGCACCGGACCAGACACGATCTGGATTGAATACGTGGACGCTGGCGGATTCCCGTTTCCCGGCGTTTCCAGGCGTTTTAATGTAAACGGACAGTGCATCCGCGAAGAAAACGAGACAGATACGGTCTAATGTAAACTTGGCCTTAGAGTAGCCAGTTAACCTAACTGCATGTCTTTGGACTGTGGGAGAAAACCGGTACACTCAGAGGAAACCCACATAAGAACATGCAAGCTCCAGACAGAAAGGCCACTCTGTCAGCCACTGGGCTCAAACCCAGAACCTTCTGTCCAGTTGTCTGATGCTTAATTATGGACTACACCATCACTATTTTCTGGCCCGTATCTGTTTTGCTCTGAACACATAGTCTCATCTCATTCTCATCTCATTATCTCTAGCCGCTTTATCCTTCTACAGGGTCGCAGGCAAGCTGGAGCCTATCCCAGCTGACTACGGGCGAAAGGCGGGGTACACCCTGGACAAGTCGCCAGGTCATCACAGGGCTGACACATAGACACAGACAACCATTCACACTCACATTCACACCTACGGTCAATTTAGAGTCACCAGTTAACCTAACCTGCATGTCTTTGGACTGTGGGGGAAACCGGAGCACCAGGAGGAAACCCACGCGGACACGGGGAGAACATGCAAACTCCACACAGAAAGGCCCTCACCGGCCACAGGGCTCGAACCCAGGACCTTCTTGCTGTGAGGTGACAGCGCTAACCACTACACCACTGTGCTGCCCCTGAACACATAGTTCTTCAGTAAAAACTGAACAAAATCCCAGGCTTACTGGATCAGTGAGGTTTATCTGAAAATAAGATTTATTCTGGTCAAATCTTTAGGGGTGCTGGGTATGGGGTGTCAAATGTAAAAAGTTGAATACTCTTTTCTCTCTGGCTTTTTTGGTAAATATTTGAGACTATTCTGTTACCTTTATACAGTAAACGTAAATACCCAAATCTGATGTTAAATCTAAATGAAGAGTTTGGTTCCAAAACGCGATAAACGCTAAATTTGAAAAATTGAAACTCCTGCCACCAAACCATCAGCAATTATCATATCTTACTTGTACCATATTCAGTTTTCACCAAAACATGATCTCTGCCATTGATTTACACACTGCATTACGGCCTTTCACTCCAAAACCCAACAAGTGCCGTCACTGATTTTTCTCAAAACCAGACATTTCCATTTGGCCAATCAGAGGCCGCCACTGGTGTGAAGTCTTCTAAGATGGCTGCGCTCATAATGTAGGAAATCGCTTTGTCACTTCTCGCATTTATTGAACAGTTTTATGCCGAATTATGAATAATTTTGATAAAATAATCTAAAAAAATGAAATAATCTATAAAATAAAATAACCTGTCATGAAAGAACATGGTTAAATGCACTTTAAATAGAAAGGAATATGTAGCATTTTGGGGGAAAATGCCGTGGCGTGGATATGTAGCGACTTGACAAAAAAATAATTACTTGGTTCAGTTAAAGGTGTTAATTAGTTCTGGATTTCATTTTTTAATTTTATTATCCTTAAGGAGTTAGTCAATACATTTTTAAACAGGATACAGTGCTTTTCCTTTTATCACTTCCTGTAATCAGAAAAAGTGATTTTTCTTGGAACAATGGAATTGGATATATAGCATTTTGGAACCAAACTCTTCAAATATAAATCTTATACAATACCAGTCAAAAGCTTGTACACCCCTACTCTACTCATTCATATGTTTTTCTGTATTTTGACTATTTTCTACATTGTAGAACAATACTGAAGACATCAAAACTATTAAATCACATATGGAACATAGATGGAATTATGTGGTAAACAAAAACAAAATATGTTTCATATTGGGGGGTGGCACAGTGGTGTAGTGGTTAGCGCTGTCGCCTCACAGCAAGAAGGTCCAGGTTCGAGCCCCGTGGCCGGCGAGGGCCTTTCTGTGTGGAGTTTGCATGTTCTCCCCGTGTCCGTGTGGGTTTCCTCCGGGTGCTCCGGTTTCCCCCACAGTCCAAAGACATGCAGGTTAGGTTAACTGGTGACTCTAAATTGACCGTAGGTGTGAATGTGAGTGTGAATGGTTGTCTGTGTTTATGTGTCAGCCCTGTGATGACCTGGCGACTTGTCCAGGGTGTACCCCGCCTTTCGCCCGTAGTCAGCTGGGATAGGCTCCAGCTTGCCTGCGACCCTGTAGAACAGGATAAAGCGGCTAGAGATGATGAGATGAGATGAGATGAGCTTCATGAGGTAGTCACCTGGAATGCTTTTCAATTAACATATGCCTTGTCAAAAGTTAATTAGTGGGCGAGTTTCTTGCCTTATTAATGCGTTTGAGATCAAACAGTAAGCGGTAAATAATAAAAATACAGTAAATAGCTGGATTCCACAACTGTAGTAATCCATATTATATCAAGATCCTCTCAACTAAATAAAGAGAAATGACATCCATCATTACTTTAAGACAGGAAGTGTCTTTTAATTAATAAAAATACAAATAAATTAAAAAAAACCCCATTGAATATGAAGATGCGTCCAAACTTTTGACTGGTACTGTATATAAGCATAAATCTTAAATATTTAAATAAATCTTTCGTTTATATTCTAATTGCCCCACCCACTCGGAGTGCGTAATGGGAAAACACAGCACCAGTAGGGTTGCCTAGTTGCACAGTAAATCATACCCTGCTAGTTTTTCAGCAAGCTGGAGGATGAACTCAATTCTGTGAGTGACATTTTTCGGCCTGATTTTAAAAATGCTGCATATCTGATCTGATTTTAAAGCAAATCTTGAAAATCTTCGAAGCCGTTGCCTTTCAGCTCTAAAGTCCTGAGTTTGATTCTGAGTTTGAGTGACTGTGTGATGTTTAATTTCTTTCTTTCTTTTTTTTTCCAAATGCCCCTTGTGGATCAGTAAAATACATCTATATATAGGCTAGTCCATATGGTCCAATCCCACAGAAGAGCTACTGGAGCCCAAACTGCTGAAAGAGTTAACGTTGGCTAAAACAGAAAGGTGTCAGCATTAACCTTTTCAGCAGTTTATACTACAGCAGCTGTTTGTGGGATGGGATCATATGGGATTGCCTTCGTGCCCCATGCGAATCAATGAGCCTTCGACACCCATGACCCTGCCATTGGTTCACCGGTTGTCCTTCCTTGGACCAATTTGGGTAGGTACTAACCACTGCATACTGGGAACACCCCACAAGATGTGCCATTTTGTTCGATGCTCAGACCCAGTCATCTCGCCATCACAATTTGGCTCTTGTCAAAGTCACTCAGATCCTTACACTTGCCCATTTTTCCTGCTTTCAACACATCAACTTCAAGAACTGACTGTTCTCTTGCTGCCTAATCTATCCCACCCCTTGACAGGTGCCATTGTAATGAGATAATCAATGTTATTCACGTCACCTGTCAGTGGTTTTAATGTTACGTCTGATTGGTGTAAATACTGTATTCTTGTCATCCTTCAATGAATTACATGGAAAACATCAAATGGACACGCATTTGCTGTAAAGGACACATCCATTCTCTAATTTATTTTACAACAATCTGTGAGGTCCAACAACAGATACATTTTTTACAAGAGTACAATGTTCCATGCATTTCTGTTTACAAGTATCTAAAATATCTTTTGGAAATAAGGAGTCGTACACAGCTTCTGAAACAAAGCATCGTTAAATAATAAGTTCATGGATGTTTTTGCTTGTGGCACATTTTCATGCCACTTATGGAATGAGCATACCCCACACATCTGTTTTCCCTGTTAGGAAGTGTGTTAATGAGTGACATGAAAAGAGCAAGTTAAGTTTACTTGCAGCCGTTGGATGTGACCTTCAAGCATGCCCACACACTGAAATTAGAACAGCGTGCTAATCTGCGGAGGCTTGCTGAAGTTGCACGATGTCTTGTCGCCATCATTGGTGACTTGATGATACTTAGGTTATATTTACACAAGATTATTTAAAAATACAATGATTATTTATTCAACAGGAAGTCAATCACTTTCTAAAACACTTCAGTGCCTGCTAGGAATGATGTTCCAATCTTCTTGGGAAAGTTACATACAAATACGGAAAATGGTGGCTACAAAGACATCACAACTGAGCTATAACGTTAATTAAATTCTAAGCAATTGAAAGGTTGGGTGCGCTGGGTAGTGTTACTGCCTCACAGAGCCAGGGTTTGATCCTTAGCTTGTGTTACTGCCCCTGCAAAGTTTCTGTACATGTTCTGCCTCGTGCCCATGTACATTTCCTTCAGGTTCTCCGGTATTTGAGATCAAACCTGGCGTGTTGCAAGGCGATACCCTTGCACCGTACCTCTTTGTTATTGTTCTTGATTATGCTCTATGTAATGCTATCAATAATCATGAAGCCGATTTAGGTTTTACCATCACACCTAGACGTTCGTCTAGACATTCAGTAGTGACAATAACAGATCTTAAGAAGAAGCAGCCTTTATTTGTCACATGCACACTCAAACACAGTGAAATTCATCCTCTGCATTTAACCCATCTGAAGCAGTGAACACACGCATGCACAAACACAAGTGAGCAATTTATTTATTTTATTTTATTTATTTAGCCTTTATTTTTCCAGGAAGGTTCCATTGAGATACAATATCTCTTCTGCCAGGGAGTCCTGGCCAAGATAGGTGGCAAAAAGTTACAGTAAATGCAAAGACCATAACAGAAGACGCACACTACAATAAAACATTCAGTTTAAAAGAAAACAAAGAATAAAGAAAAGATATAGAGAAGGGTACAGTTAAGATGTGTTAAGAAACCAGAGAAACTAGGTTAGAAACAATGACATTGTTCTGTAATAGTTGTTTGTAAATACATTGAGAGAGGGTAATAACTCAAGATTTAGTATGTTCTAAAGTTCTAATTAAGCAATGAGCACACATATACTTACAGCAGTGGGCAGCCATGCTACAGCACCCAGGGAGCAGTTGGGGGTTAGGTGCCTTCAGGGCCGTCGACGGGGGGGGACAACCGAGTATTTTGTCCCGGGCCCAGGCATGAGGGGGGGCCCAGAACTGGTCCCTCATGAAGATGCCATTAATCATTCTGTTTCATTTCAAAATGTGTTGATTTGGGGGAGAAAAATGTGCTATATTTGCATTCAATGAATGATTTCTGGTTCTTTTGCCTTTATTGTCTTTGAAAATAGATTCAAGAACCCACCTACCACCCCTAATGCAGAAATGGTTTGGTCTTTGATTAAGGCGCCAAATAACACGGCACTATTCCATCATAACGCTTCGACAATAAGCGTGCGAGCCCGTTTGCCAACATGCACAAGTCAGGAGCAAAGAAAAGAAAAGAAAAGAGAAAAAGAGATGAAGAAGCCAAGAGCCTCAGGGGCTCACTGCATAGATATTTTAGAAAAGATTCAGATGATGCAGCTGAGCCAGGTAAGACACAGATAACTTTTTCCAGCCCCGTAATGTAACCCCAGCACGCGCGACGCGCCATTCATAATTATAAAGTAGGGGATAGCAGGGTACACTGAGTGAACACTGAAATGCACAGGGCACTGAATTATTTCATAAACATATCGGTTTAATAACACTGTGTTGCATATATTTCAATGAAGCAAAGAATAGCACATTGGCCCGCAATCATATCCAAATGTTTTAGGCACGCTTGCTGAGCTGCGCTGAGCTGGACTCCGGTTAGCTGAAAGCCCGTGGAACGCTGCCTCTTGTTAATTAAACCTTATTTTGTTGGAAATCATCCCATGTAGATACGACGGCATGTGAAATTGCCAGCTAGATAGAGTTTAATGTAACGAATGGGCTATAAATGGGGTGTTTTGAGGTTAGTCTGTTGCAAAACATTAAACTTTCGCTTAGACTGGATACTCTTCAAACAATTCCCTTGCTCAAGTGAAAAATGATAGGCCTGTATGAAAAGCGCAATTAATGAAAGTAGCCTAATAAGCCCTAAATGAATAAAACAACCTCTGTTTTATTGTTGTTGCTTACATGTTAAGATTTTGAAATCTTCTCGGTCCAGTTCTATATCCAGGGAACGTTGTAATCCTTTTGGTTTATCCGTAATAAACGTGTCAGCCCCCAGGTCAGATAGGCTAATGTTACGTGGTTGGGAGGGTGTCAATTTTTTTTGTAACATTCTAAATCGAGTACGGAAAGGACGTTTATGAAAAACAAGACAAAAAAATACACTGAAAAACTCACTGTACACATCACTAGTGGTGATGCTTCTATGTTCAGATTTTGGGAAAGCCATAACTCCGTTCTCATTGAGGCCCAGTTCCATCCCGTAAACAATCATTTTGGTTTATCAACTACCTGCGCTTGGTGTAGTGGTTAGCGCTGTCGCCTCACAGCAAGAAGGTCCTGGGTTCGAGCCCCGGGGCCGGCGAGGGCCTTTCTGTGTGGAGTTTGCATGTTCTCCCCGTGTCTGCGTGGGTTTCCTCCGGGTGCTCCGGTTTCCCCCACAGTCCAAAGACATGCAGGTTAGGTTAACTGGTGACTCTAAATTGACCGTAGGTGTGAATGTGAGTGTGAATGGTTGTCTGTGTCTATGTGTCAGCCCTGTGATGACCTGGCGACTTGTCCAGGGTGTACCCCGCCTTTCGCCCATAGTCAGCTGGGATAGGCTCCAGCTTGCCTGTGACCCTGTAGAACAGGATAAAGCAGCTAGAGATAATGAGATGAGATGAGAACTACCTGCGCTCAAACATGTCACAGGAGAGGCTCAATGGGCTGGCTATGCTCTCCATAGAGCGCGAACTTGCAAAGAAGCTGGACTTCAATGACCTTATTGACGACTTTGCCACAGCAAAAGTCCGGCGCATTGCATTTCACACCTGAATAGTTGCAGACTAAGGAAATGTTCAAACTGTAAATATGTTGAAATGTTGAAATAAAATGGTTGACTGTTATAATGGGCTTGGAATACCTGTTATTTAAGGGTTGGAGTGAATGGAGACTGTGAAAAGAGGGGTTGGGTGTGGGTGGTTGCTGTGTGGCGATGTGCGTGCGCGCGTATGTGTGTGTGTGGGGGGGGGCACTCAGATTATTTGGGGGGGCCCACTCAGATTATTTTGTCCCGGGCCCAGCCAAAGCTGTCAACGGCCCTGGGTGCCTTGCTCAAGGGCACTTCAGTCCAAGGCTACCTTGTGTTAACCTAACCACATGTCTTTGAACCGTGGAGGAAACCCACACAGACACAAGGAAAACATGCAAACTCCACACAGAAAGGCCCCCATCGGCTGCTGGGCTCGAACCCAGAACCTTCTTGCTATGAGGCGACAGTGCTAACCACCATGCCACCCCCTGATCTTGCCTATGCAGACAATATTAGTTTATTGTCTAACATAATGAAACAAGCATAGCAACTTGTGCTCGTGCACGCACACCTTTTTTTTACGTAAACGTGACACTCAGAGAGGTGCTCTTATCATTTTGTTGAAGCTCACATTTATCAACATCTCACATGAAATAAAACAAACAGGCATTTTGTTATCTAGTAGCATAGTGGTATACAGATCAGTTAAATTATGGTCAGACAACAGATTTTGTAATGGCTGAGAATAGGCCAGGCTATGTCCATAGGCCAAATTTAAACTGATTTATTTCACCTGTTTGTGAGAACACCAAGAAGAATGCATATGCACATGTAGGCTATATCTCTAAAATTGTATGCACTATAGCATGAACTTAAAAAGTAGATATGTGACCTCAACATAGCCTAGGTCAGAATCAACCTTACTAACCATTCCCCACAACTGAATGAATAAAGCAAGAAGATGTGTACAAAAGTGAACACTTTAATGGAAGGTGCAACAAGCTGTTCAACACAGCAATATGGCCAAACTGTCAGAATGGTATGTTAAACAGAAACAAAAAAGAGACAAGTGATTTGAGAATATACACTCAAACAAAACAGCAATAAAGGAGGAGAGGGGCGACAGCCCGAGGAAAGCCCCCACAGGAGCGCACAGCATTTGCAACATAGGCTACCCAACTCAGTACAAGAACAAAGCACAGGAACAAAGCTAAGGCGACTGTCAATCCACCCACCCTAAACAAAATGCATTAGCCCTGCCTCAACCCACCGCTTGTGTTTAGCCATTTTAATGTGATCCTGTATATCGGCGTTACCACCGTGGGCTACAGAGAAGGAACACTTACAGTGTGTGCAGTAGGCTTCGTGCGCATTGTTCTGCACCTCTCGGAGGAAGGAGTAGGTGCCCTGTAAATCTTTGGAAAAGGTACATTTTCAGGGCCAGGGGGCAGTAACCAGGAAAGTTTGCGATTCCTGTCAATTCATCAATAGTCAATGCAGACATTTCTCCGCTAATGATTCCCACGCTGCTCGGTCGCAAACGTCGCAAGTGGTGAAAACCGGGACATATCCATGTCCCCACAGACTTTTGTCGGGACTCGGGACACACAACCCCAAATCGGGACTGTCCCGGTAAAACCGGGACGTCTGGTCACCCTACATTTACTGAAAGATGATGTTGGTGTCAACACGAAAGAGGAACTCGCAGCATGTATGGAGAATCGGAATGACTGGCATGTGAGACAGCAGGCTCGCCTGTGAGTGGCGTAAGTAAGTGGCATAAGTGGTGTAAGTAAGTCAGTCAGTCAGTCTCCAGTTTCCTCCCATCTCGTAAAAACATGTCAGTAGGTTGGATTGACTGTGATAAACTGCCCCTAGGTGTAACTGAGTGCATGAATGTGTGTGTACATTCACACACTCAGGCTAAATCTGGAGTGGGATGTTCAAAAAGGACATATGGGTATGATGGTCAGGTGTCCACAAACTTTTGGCAATATAGTGTGTGTATACTGTATATATATATATATATATATATATATATATATACACACACAGTATACACACACACACACACACACACACACACACACACTGTATTGCCAAAAGTTTGTGGACACCTGACCATCATACCCATATGTCCTTTTTGAACATCCCACTCCAGATTTAGCCTGAGTGTGTGAATGTACACACACACACACACACACACACACACACACATTCATGTTTACAAATCTGTCATAAAGCTATGATCTCTGTTGCTTTCTACTATTTTATATATATATATATATATATATATATATATATATATATATATATATATATATATATATATATATATATATATATATATAAAATTGTAGAAAGCAACAGAGATCATAGCTTTATGACAGATTTGTAAACATTCCATAAGTACCTACAAAGCATCTTTGTATCTAACGAATACTTTATTATTTAATATTTTATATAACGTGCAAAATGTAAGGAATAAAACACCAGTCTGCGAGTCACTGACACATTGTGTGATGTCGCCCAACACAAATCAACGTTACTGATACCACCCCAAAGTTTTCTACAGTGCATCCTGAAGTGGTTTATTTCTCTTATTACACAACAATTTTCCAATGATTATAATGTGTATTTATTTAAGAGAGACATATCATAATTTTTATTCATAAATACAGTAGTTATGTTTAACATTTAACAGTTATTCCACGAAATCGAGTCGTACATGAGCTGATAGCCGATGAGACATGTAGCTTCGAGTTGTCTATAAGCCATGTACGATGAGATTGAGTGGAATAACTGTTTTATTCTATCCACATTCACTGGATTTTGAGAAATGGAGTATTTTTATTTTTAGCAAATCCGATAAATAAAAACTTTATACAAAACGTCTGACAGAATAATTTCTGCTTATGCAGACTTCTTAAAAACCTATCGATGGCTGCACGAATTGACTTTAGTGTTGTTGTTTTTTTTGTAGAAAGTGCTGTCTTGCTGTCGTGCCGAGGTCTAGAATGGCTTTAGACGTTTATTTAATTGGACATTTCAGTTCTGTAATTTTCAAACTCCTTTGAGCTTTTGAACCAGTCTAAAAAAATTCAACAAATTTTAATGCTTAAAGACAAAGAATGTAAACAAACTGGTGAAATGACAGGAGCAATTTATGAAAAATGCGATAATGATAATAATTTTTGCAAAATTAAAAAGATACGTTCTTACCATCAAATACTTTTCATTGCATATTTTGTTACTTTTTTTGTATTTTTTGGGGTTTTGTTTTCAAGTAGAGTTTTTATTTTGCCCTCGGTTGGTTCAGCAAAACGCACCACCATTTTGTTTTTCTCTACTCACGGTATATGAGCTGATAGCCTAATAGTAGAGTAACCAATCAGAATGCGTGATTGCTTATATCCAGTGTATGTGGGTATAATAATGTGGAATATCCATAAAACAAGTTAGTTATTAGATTAGATTAGATTAGATTAGATTAGATTAGATTAGATTAGATTAGATTAGATTAGATAGAATTTATTGATCCCTTTGGGAGGGTTCCCTCAGGGAAATTAAAATTCCAGTAGCATCATTATAGGATAAACAGAGAATAGAAATAGAGAAAAAAAACCTTCTAGATAAATTAAATTAAATTAGGTATTTGCATATACAAATATAAAAAAGAATAAGAATAAGATATGGGGAAGAGTGGGGAAAAAAAGGGCCAACGGAAGAGGTATTGCACATTATATTGCACATTGTCCAGTATTGTTTATTGTCAGGCTAGGCTACTGCTCCTTCCCGTCCTCTGTCCTCCTGTTACCCCTCCTCCTCCCCAGAGAGGAGTTGTACAGTCTGATGGCGTGAGGGACGAACGAGTTTTTAAGTCTGTTAGTCCTGCAATTGGGAAGGAGCATTCTGTCACTGAACAGGCTCCTCTGGTTGCTGATGATGATGTGCAGAGGGTGACTGGTATCGTCCATGATGTTCAGTAGTTTGTCCATAGACCTCTTCTCTGCCACCGTCACCAGAGAGTCCAGCTTCGTGCCGACCACAGAGCCGGCCCGCCTGATCAGTTTGTCCAGCCTGGATGTGTCCTTCTTGGATGTGCTACCCCCCCAGCACACCACGGTGTAAAACAGGACACTGGCGACCACAGACTGATAGAACATCCACAGGAGTTTCCTGCAGATGTCAAAGGACCGCAGCCTCCTCAGGAAGTACAGCCTGCTCTGTCCCTTCCTGTACAGGTGGTTGGTGTTGTAAGTCCAGTCCAGCTTGCTGTCCAGCCACAGCCCGAGGTACCTGTAGGAATCCACAGTCTCCACCTCGACTCCCTCGATCAGAACTGGTCGTGACCTTGTTCTGGACCTCCCAAAGTCAATGACCAGCTCCTTGGTCTTCAAGGTGTTGAGCTGCAGATGATTCCTGTTGCACCAAGCGGCAAAGTCCCTCACTAGGCTCCTATACTTTTCCTCTCTGTCGTCCCTGATATACCCCACGATGGCTATGTCATTGGCGAACTTCTGAATGTGACACAGCTCCGAGTTGTAGCAGAAGTCCGCGGTGTACAGGATGAAGAGAAGAGGGGCCAGCACTGTGCCCTGGGGTGCTCCGGTGCTGCTAATCACAGTATCAGACATGATGTCCTGCGGCCTGTCAGTGAGGTAGCTGGAGATCCAGGTGACCAGGCAGGGGTCCACACGCATCTTGTTCAGTTTGTCCTGAAGCATAAGGGGCTGGATGGTGTTGAAGGCACTCGAGAAGTCCAAGAAGAGGATCCTCACTGTGCCATTTCCCTTATCCAGATGCGAGTGGGCTCGGAGTAGCAGGTAGAGGATGGTCAGTGGCGTGCACAGATAGACACAAGGTGGTGCTCAAGCACCTGCCCCTCTGCCCTCTGTCCAAAAAAGTGCCCTTTTGAATTTTTTTTTTTTTACAGTTTACTGAGGCCAATGTCGACATGATCTTTTAGAAAAGCCGCGGCATTAAAAGCATGTGTGAAAATAATGTCCCGATGTGTGCCCCCTCCGCGCACACACCGGACCTCTGTCTCTCTTGCTCTGTCACGTGAACAAGCGTGCAGTGCATTCAATGTGAGGTTGCAGCAGCATAGCGTCCTGGAAGCCACGGCCTTGTCATAGCGCAGACAACACATCGGGCAGTCAGCCAGCTCTTCCCCTGCCCCACCAGCCAGGTAACACATGAATCGAGTGAAAATGTATTGTTTGCCCTCTAAGCCCAAGCTGTAATTATTTTGTCGTGAAGTAGCCCGTCGCATACAGAAACAACTGCACATAAGTATTATATTTTTTGCTAGACCATTTTCAGATTTAGGAAAACAAAAATTTCTTTTTCTATTTTGTTCAACTAGAGATTCCTGGCAAAGTCAAAAAGCCTTGATGTAATAAATTAACATTAAGTGGTTGTTTTACACCTTTAAAAACTAAAATGGGTCAGTGGCGACCCGAACACAAGAGGAGGGTTAAATCTCAGACTTTTATAATAAGGTGTTCCACATGCGCAAAAAAGTGCCCTTTTTCCCCCCCAGAGCACTTGCCCCCCAAAATGTCTGTGCACGCCACTGAGGATGGTGTCTTCCACACCAACACCTGCCCGGTACACAAACTGCAGACAGTCCTGGGCATGTTGCACCTGGGGTCTGAGGAGGCTGAGGAAGAGCCGCTCCAACGTCTTCATCAGATGTGAAGTGAGTGCCACCGGTCAGCTCGCTGGGCCGGTTCTTCTTGGGAACTGGAACGATGCATGATGTTCTTGTTATCACTTATGTTATAGCAGCAATAAATAGTCGTTCCCTTTCCAGCCTCTCTTTTTTCTCTCATGTGAAGTTAACGAGACATAAAATGCAGCTTGTTATATTACTGAGAAACCCCAAACTCCTCTGTTCTGAAGACCTTCCTATGGTAGAAGACGTACAGTAATAGCATTAGCCCTGACTGTTACAAAGCATTGACATGGTCTGAAAATGTTCAATAAAGATTTACTCACAGAAAAAAAAAAAAATCACAATATCATTGATTATATCATTGATTTTTAATCTGTTTATGTGGAACCCTTAAAATAAGCAAGCGCATTAACATAAACCTGTGATTTGAATTATAGCTGGCACTACTCTCAGACCTGGTGTTATAAAAAATTAACCAAAATGTTCTGACCAATCAGAATTGAGCATACAGCAGAGCAGGGCTGTGGTATAAATACTAATAAATAACAGACTGCAGAAATTCAGAATGATTAAGAAGAATATTATGTTATGACAGGAAAGCTTTTCCAGCTATAAACTCTCACGTTAAATCTACGCTTAACATCACTCAGTAATGTTAATGTGAATTTTATATCAACTTTAATACAACATTTACGTAACCCTTACAAAAATTTTCCTACTTATATTTTCTGTGTGTGTTAACCACCTGTTATAACTATTTCATGAAATTTTCCTTTTATAATCTCTCTACTGTTCCATTAGCTGCTGATAGCCACCGTATTATGACTTCTCTTCCCAATGTTTTGCTTGGTGGTAAATTAATTACCCAGTATTTTCAATAATAATCATTTAACCTCAGTGAAAACCGACATTTTTTGGTTGTTTAATTGGACTTTTACTGCCCTGCTTGATATGAACCACATCCACTAAAACATTTATGTACATTCGTTTACAGTACAATATTATATAAAAAGCAGTCTAAAATGAGCATGGTCATGAATTTAAATTGGGAGTGCAAGCATTTATTGGCTGATATAAAAGGACATAAATATGAACTCACTGAAAGCGTTGACCTCTCATGTTACCACAAATTTCCCGAATGGAAAATGTATGAATATGCACAGTCTTTGAATAGTTTTCCTGGTAACACCAGTGTGTTTGATGGCTTCCGAGCATCTGAGTAGCCCTGATACGGCCACAGCTGTGGAATTTCCCCCACACACTCCAGAGCACGAGGTTAGGAGTGGTCAATTTCTTGGAAACACTGTACTTGTATTGTCCATGAAACATTTAAACATTTCTTTATTCATGTTTTTAAGTATCACTATGTACAAGCATGTGTCACAATTATTGGCAAACTTGTATTTGGCACTTTGTAAACCTCCTTTTTCCAATGTCTGTGAAGATTCTCAGTCATCCAGGTCATAGTAACTGTGGGTGGTAAAAGAGAGCAACTGGACTTGCTTGAAGATTCTTGAAGACGTTTCACCTCTCATCCGAAAGGCTTCTTCAGTTCTGTCTGACTAGTAGGGAGTATCAGGTATTTATCCTCTCATGGATGAAAAGTATCAGGTATTTATCCTCTCATGGTCCTTTTTCCAATACAACAGCACCGAGTCTTCTATAATGCGTGATTAGTTTGGAGAATACAGAGAAAGGGCTTCATGTGGACTCTCTATTTATTTTGTTCATGCATTTGTTCCTTTGGCTGGCACTTTTATCCAAAACAACTTACAACCGAGTAGTGCTTAATTTGTGAAGTGGGAGGTCCCGGAACGCAGGAGGTGGGTGGGTCCGGCGACTCATCTCATCTCATCTCATCTCTCATCTCATTATCTCTAGCCGCTTTATCCTGTTCTACAGGGTCGCAGGCAAGCTGGAGCCTATCCCAGCTGACTACGGGCGAAAGGCGGGGTACACCCTGGACAAGTCGCCAGGTCATCACAGGGCTGACACATAGACACAGACAACCATTCACACTCACATTCACACCTACGGTCAATTTAGAGTCACCAGTTAACCTAACCTGCATGTCTTTGGACTGTGGGGGAAACCGGAGCACCCAGAGGAAACCCACATGGACACGGGGAGAACATGCAAACTCCACACAGAAAGGCCCTCGCCGGCCACGGGGCTCGAACCCAGAACCTTCTTGCTGTGAGGTGACAGCGCTAACCACTACACCACCGTGCCGCCGGTCCGGCGACTCAAAAAAAAAAAAAAAAGGTGGGGGGCGGTTTACTATAACTTTACGCACACACGCCTATTGCATGACATGTATTGCAACAGCACCAGTTATCAAATCCTGGACAACAATGGACAACGCTCAGAATGTTCTCCAAACAGGCACTCAAGTTCACTCTCGCTCTCCACACATACGTTAAGGCAGGGGTCGGGAACCTTTTTGGCTGAGAGAGCCACGAAAGCCACATATTTTCAAATACATTTTTGTGAGATCCATATATAAAAAGTGACGCTGAATACAACTAAAATGCATTTTTACGTATGACCAACAATTTGAGTGTAATATATTCTTTTTCATAATGAAGAGGCTCTTGACATGCCGTCTTCCTCCTGTCCCCCGCTGAATATTTTGACGCAAACATAGCTTGGCGTGTTTCGACGTGCTGCTTTATTTCATTGTTTCATCGATGCAATCTTGTCATTGTATAGGCCTATTGGACACAAAGCAGAACCCTCTCACCCCACAAAGGCGAATTCCTCTGTCCATTCCTGTTGAAATGTACGGTAGCCTACCAGTCACCTTTTTTCCCTTTTCGCCATGTTCTTTGTCAAAAGGCTTTGCTTTGCGGACAGCTAACTGACTTTTTCATTAAATAGAGGTGTACTTCTTGATCTCAATGTGAGCTGATTAATCTGCGAGCCAGATGCAGTCACCAAAAGAGCCACATCTGGTTCCTGAGCCATTGCAGACCCCTGCGTTAAGGCAACAACTGGATCAACAATTAACAAATCAAACACAAGTTACAATATATTGATGGCCATAATAAAACACAGCAGAGTAAAGACTTAATCTTGCTTGTGTATCTGACTGAGATTATAAAGAAAGTAAATAAATAAAACGGTCCTGGCACCCACAACGCAGCCCCATAGACCGTAGAACACATTTGAACAATAGACCTACCACGTGTCGACCGACCCGGCAGTGGCCCCGCTTGGCAAAAAATAAAAAATAAAATAATATCAGACATTATGATCTTAGAAAACGCTTTAGTGACGAACAGTTACAGACAGTAATATGTCGTGATATTATGTTCATTATTCTCATTATCTCCTAGCCGCTTTATCCTGTTCTACAGGGTTGCAGGCAAGCTGGAGCCTATCCCAGCTGACTACGGGCGAAAGGCGGGGTACACCCTGGACAAGTCACCAGGTCATCACAGGGCTGACACATAGACACAGACAACCATTCACACTCACATTCACACCTACGGTCAATTTAGAGTCACCGGTTAACCTAACCTGCATGTCTTTGGACTGTGGGGGAAACCGGAGCACCCGGAGGAAACCCACGCGGACACGGGGAGAACATGCAAACTCTGCACAGAAAGGCCCTCGCCGGCCACGGGGCTCAAACCCGGACCTTCTTGCTGTGAGGCGACAGCGCTAACCACTACACCACCGTGCCGCCCCGTGATATTATGTTATAAAATATTATTTTTTATTAGGCTATATATTAAATTATATATTAAATTTATCTTCTAAAATAACAGACTGTACTCATATCACAACCGGTTTATTTCACCATTGGAGATCAGATCACACAATACATGAGTTAAATGATTCATTTTAAGGATTTAAGTAGGGTATTTAAAAGCATAGCCGAGGATTTCAAGCATATTTCAAGTTTAAAAGCAGTGCCAGGCTGGTACACTTGCAGCAGGTGCTGGTGCAGTGTCACTGTGTTCAACATCGTCCATTTTAGGTCGTTTAGGATCCGGCTGTCCTGGGACTTTGAAAAATTTTAGTAAGCTTTCTTGTTTTTTTGCCATTTTTTCCACAGCACAAGCTAACGGCTACAAAAAACCCGGTGTTCTATTGAGCGGAAGTATACACCCCATGTCCCCCCCCTTCCCCTTTCGCATAGATTTTGTGGATGTCATAGAAGAGAAATCAACAACAGATATCAAAATCAAAACCGAACACTAAACAAATTTTTATTTACTTATTTAATTTATTGTTTGATTTTTTTTCCTTTTGTGATGGTCACGGAGGTGATCTGATCCATTTAAATAGCTGCCGGAACACCGAATGAAATGAAAATAGCTGCCGGATCCGACGACGGAGGTTATGGATCTTGTTCCGTCATGTTCCGGCTCAAATTAAGCCCTGCAACTGAGACAAGAGTAGTTATGGGTTAAGATTCTTGCTCAAGGATCCTACAGGGGCAGTTTTGCAGTGTTTGGATTTGAACTTCAAACCACCTCTTCTTCAGCTCATCCCACATGTCCAAAGGTTCATGGAACCTTTTTTGTGTGGATTTGGATGAATATTTTGGATCATTGTCTTGCTGAAAGATCCAACCATGATCCAGTGGGCTCTTCTTGGCAGAGGCAAGCCAGATATTCATTTAAAATCTTCTGATACTTTATGAAGTCCATGATGCCGTGTATCTTAGAGGAAATCTTGGCGGTATCCTGGAGGAAAGACAGACCCACAACATCACAGAACCTCCACCAGACTTAACAAAGGAATTTAGGTCCTTTTTTGAAGAACCATCCTTCTTTTCACACGAAATCCATCTTGAATGTTTGCTGGCATAGTGCTTTGTTGTCTCAGCTAACCATACAACCTAGTTAAAGGTAAAGTTACACTTAGTGAAAACCAAGTGCTTGTCTTTGTATATAGATGAAAGGAAAGTCTTTCTTGGCCAGGTAGCGGTGTCTAATTGTATGTTTGGAGTCTTGGTAATGCCAAAATACTACTGTCTTTGTTAGGGTTTTGCTGGGATTCAAACCTGGTTCGTTGGTGTGATAATCCAGCAAACCCCCACTAGGCCACCAGGGGGATGACTCAAATGCAGAGGCGTGAGGCGGAAGTAGAAAAAGAATCAAAAGGTTTATTTAAACTATATACACTATATACAGGGCAAAACAAAAGACAAAAAAACCCAAAGAGTATAATCCAAAAGAAAAGCAAAGTGCAAAAATTCAAAAGCTAAGAAGATCAAAAAACACAGTACAAAGGAAACTGGAGATAAACATAACAGCACAAAGACTCCGTGACAAGAGGACTGAACTCAGGGGTATAAATAGACAAACTAATTAAGGACACAGGTGAAGATAATTAGGCAATTAACACAAACACAAAACACAGGAACAGTGGCGGCCTCTAGAGGCCAAAATAAACACGACATGAAAAGGAAATAACAGCGGCCTCTAGAGGCCAAAACAGTCCTAGTCCTAACAGGACCCCCCCCTCTAGGAGCGTCTCCTGACGTTCCCAGGGCGATCCGGATGGGCCGAATGGAAGTCCCGACATAGTTCTTTATCAAGAACATCCCGAGCAGGAACCCAGCAGCGCTCCTCAGGACCATAGCCCTCCCAGTCCACCAGATATTGCAACCCGCCGCGGACCCGGCGGGAGTCAAGCAGGCGATTCACAGTGAACACAGTCTGCCCCTGGAAGATGCGGGGGGGTGGGGGGTTCCTAGGGGCAGGGGCATACGTAGACGTCAGTACGGGCCGTAACAGGGAAACATGGAAAGTGGGGTTGATCCTCAGAGTCCGGGGCAACTGGAGCCGGTAGGAGACAGGGTTCACCCTGCGCACCACCTTGAAGGGGCCAATGTAGCGAGGAGCAAGCTTGCGGTTCTCCACCCGCAGTGGAAGGTCCTTAGTGGACAGCCAAACACGCTGCCCAGGGCGGAAAGCGTGTGCAGGTCTTCTATGGCGGTTGGCCTGAGTCTGGTTGGTTCTGGAGGTCTGTATGAGGGTCTTCCTGACCTTGCTCCAGGTCTTGCGACACCGTCTCACATATTGGTTGACCGAGGGCACCCCCGCGTCCTCCTCCTGGTCCGGGAACAGAGGTGGCTGGAACCCGAATTGGCACTGGAATGGCGACAGCTTGGTGGCCGATGACTGCAGGGTGTTGTGGGCGTACTCCGCCCATGGCAGCCAGGTGCTCCACGATGTCGGGTTATCCATAGCCAGGCCTCGCAGGGTGGTTTCCAGGTCCTGGTTGAGCCTCTCCGTCTGACCATTGGACTGTGGGTGAAACCCAGAGGAGAGGCTGGCAGTGGCTCCGATGACCTTGCAGAACCCGTGCCACACTCGGGAGGAGAACTGGGGCCCTCGGTCTGAGACGATGTCCTGTGGAAGACCAAAGACTCGGAAGACATGATTAAACAAAAGTTTCGCAGTTTCAAGAGCAGAGGGGAGTTTGCACAGTGGTATGAAGCGGCAGGCCTTGGAGAATCTGTCAACTAAGACCAAAATGACCGTGTTACCTTGTGACTCAGGGAGACCCGTGATAAAGTCGACTGCCACGTGGGACCAGGGACGCCGGGGAATGGTCAGAGGATGCAGGAGACCCTGGGGACGCTGTCGTGGGTTCTTGGTTCTGGTGCAAACCTCACAGGACAGGACAAATGACCTTACTTCCTTCTCCATGTTAGGCCACCAGAAGCGTCTTTTCAGGAAGTCCAGGGTCCTCCGAGCTCCCGGGTGGGCGGTGAGAGGGGAAGAGTGACCCCACTGGAGAACCTTGGCCCGGGCTTGATGTGGGACGTACAAGAGGCCTGGTGGCCCCGTCCCAGGACCGGGGTCCTGGCGTTGGGCTCGTCGGACAGCCTCCTCAATACCCCAGCGGACAGGGGCCACAATCCGGGACACAGGGATAATAGGCCCGACTTCATTCTCCCTGTTAGTGGCAGAGAACAGTCTGGACAGTGCGTCAGGTTTGGTGTTCTTGGAGCCGGGGCGGTATGAGAGGGTGAAGTCAAACCGACTGAAAAACAGGGCCCACCTAGCCTGTCGAGGGTTCAGTCTCTTGGCTTGCTGGAGGTACTCCAGGTTCTTGTGGTCAGTCCAAACCAGGAATGGATGTTGTGCTCCCTCCAGCCAGTGCCTCCACTCCTCAAGGGCCAGTTTGACCGCTAGCAGTTCTCGATCCCCCACATCGTACCGGGACTCAGCAGGACTCAGGCGGTGGGAGAAGTAAGCGCAGGGGTGCAGCTTTCCTTCCGAACGTTGAGAGAGCACCGCGCCGACACCACTGTCCGAGGCGTCCACCTCCACGATGAATGGTTGGGAGGTGTCCGGGAGAACCAGAATGGGTGCCGTGCAGAAGCGGTCCTTGAGGTCTTTGAACGCCTTTTCTGCCTGAGGAGACCAGCCATAAGATCCACCTGTCCCTTTGGTGAGGTCTGACATGGGTGCTGCCACAGAACTGAAGTTCCTGATGAACTTGCGGTAGAAGTTAGCGAATCCTAAGAACCGCTGAACCTCCTTAACGGACTTGGGAGTAGGCCAATCCCGGACGGCCAGGGTCTTGGCAGGGTCCATTTGGAGTTGGCCTGTCCGTACAATAAATCCCAGAAAGGAGACCTCGGGAACATGAAATTCGCATTTCTGGGCCTTGGCGAACAGATTGTTCTGTAGCAGCCTCTGGAGAACCTGGCGGACATGGTGGCGGTGCTCCTGCACGGTCTTGGAAAAGATAAGGATGTCGTCGAGGTAGACAAAAACGTATAGGTTAATCATGTCCCTTAAGACGTCGTTGATTAGGGCCTGAAAAACAGCTGGTGCGTTGGTGAGTCCGAAGGGCATCACCTGGTATTCGTAGTGCCCAGACGGGGTGTTAAAGGCAGTCTTCCACTCGTCTCCCTGTCGGATACGGATGAGGTGGTATGCGTTCCGTAGGTCCAACTTGGTGAAGACGGTGGCGCCTTGGAGCAGGTCGAAAGCTGTGGACATCAGCGGAAGGGGATATCGGTTGCGCACAGTGATCTTATTCAGGCCCCTGTAATCAATACATGGTCGGAGCCCCCCATCCTTCTTGCCGACAAAGAAGAAGCCGGCTCCAGCAGGTGAAGTGGAGGGTCGAATAAACCCAGAGACCAGGGCATCTTTGAGGTATTCCTCCATGGCCTTGCGTTCTGGCTGAGAGAGTGAAAACAGTCTGCCACGAGGAGGGGTAGTCCCAGGGAGCAAGTCGATGGCACAGTTGTAGGCCCGGTGCGGAGGAAGAACGGCGGCCCTGCTCTTGCTGAATACCTCCTTGAGATCCCAGTACTCTGTGGGAACTTGAGATAACTCGGTGAGATCAGGGGGCTCGGCAGGAGACACAGGAGAGCTAGAGAGCAGACAAGAGGCATGGCATGCAGGGCCCCATTCCACAACCTGGCTTGTTACCCAGTCTATGCGAGGGTTGTGGCGAGTAAGCCAAGGAAGGCCTAGAATAACTGGGAACTCAGGTGAAGGAATCAGGTGCAGGGATATTTCTTCCTTGTGACCTTGAGACTGGAGGAAGACTGGAGAAGTAACTTGGGTGACTCTACCATCACCTAACGCTTGGCCATCGAGGGCAGACACAGACAGAGGGACTTCAAGAGGTGCAGTAGGTATATTGATGCTTTGGGCAAAGTGAATATCCATAAAGTTCCCAGCCGCCCCTGAGTCTATCAAAGCTTGACAAGAGTGGACAGACTCACCCCAGGAGATGGAGACCGGGATGTAGATTCCTTGACCAGGGAGTCCGGGAGAGAGGGTAGGCCCCGTCACAACCCTCCCTCGGCTGGACGGGGCGGTCCTTTTCCCAAGAGTTCGGGACATGATGCTCGGAAGTGACCAGGCTTGCCACAGTAGATGCAGCACTTGTCCCTCCTTCTGCGCTCCCTCTCAGATGCGGAGAGGCGAGTACGACCCACTTGCATGGGTTCTGGACAGTCACTGAAGGAGGTAGATGGTCTCCAGGTAGAGGTAGGGAGGCTGGGGGGGCTCAAGGCTTGGTGGCGTTCTCTCATCCTGTTGTCCAGACGAATAGCATGTGAGATGAGGGTTTCGAGGTCACTTGGGCATCCAATAGAGGCCAGACCGTCCTTGATGGGGTCAGACAGACCATGGTGGAAGGCTGACACCAGGGCAGTCTCGTTCCATCCACTTACTGCTGCGAGTGTTCGGAACGAGATGGCGTAATCTGCGATGCTTCCTCCTTGCCGGATGGACATGAGCTTTCGGGCTGCGTCGGTACCGATGTCTGCCTGATCGAAGACCCGAAGCATCTCTTCAGAAAACAGCTGGAAATCAAAGCACTCAGGTCCATGTCTTTGCCAGATAGCAGTAGCCCAGGCTCGCGCCTTACCAGCTAATAAGGTGATCACAAAGGCAATCTTGCGGCGATCCGTAGTGTAGGTGGTAGGCTGAAGCTCAAAGGTGAGTTGACACTGGGTAAGGAACTCTCGGCACTCACTGTGCTTGCCGTCATACCTCTGTGGTGCAGGAAGGCTGGGTTCGCGAGGTGAAGAAGGCAGCATTGCAGGAGGCACTGGAGCAGGGGTGGGAGCTAGATCAGGAGCAGGAACTGGATCAGGAGCAGGAGATGCAGGCAGAGATGTCAGCTGTGCCAGGGTTTTCCCAATTTGCTGAAGCAGTTCCTCGTGGCGAGCGAGGGCCTCACGTTGGCTGGTGAGCGTACGTCCATGAGCGTCCATGGTCGCTCCGAAGCGTGTCAAAGCTGCCATAATTCCCTGAAGGTTGGCCGGGTAGACAGTTGAAGCAGCCTCTGCTGAGTCGGTCATGACGGAGTCTTTCTGTTAGGGTTTTGCTGGGATTCGAACCTGGTTCGTTGGTGTGATAATCCAGCAAACCCCCACTAGGCCACCAGGGGGATGACTCAAATGCAGAGGCGTGAGGCGGAAGTAGAAAAAGAATCAAAAGGTTTATTTAAACTATATACACTATATACAGGGCAAAACAAAAGACAAAAAAACCCAAAGAGTATAATCCAAAAGAAAAGCAAAGTGCAAAAATTCAAAAGCTAAGAAGATCAAAAAACACAGTACAAAGGAAACTGGAGATAAACATAACAGCACAAAGACTCCGTGACAAGAGGACTGAACTCAGGGGTATAAATAGACAAACTAATTAAGGACACAGGTGAAGATAATTAGGCAATTAACACAAACACAAAACACAGGAACAGTGGCGGCCTCTAGAGGCCAAAATAAACACGACATGAAAAGGAAATAACAGCGGCCTCTAGAGGCCAAAACAGTCCTAGTCCTAACAGTCTTCTGCACTGATCCTTGGAGAAATTTTTGCCTCTTTAACCTTCTTCTCCAATGTACAGTACATGGAGCCAAAATGCACTTATGTTCTCTTTCAGAGTTTCATTACAGCTCTTGCTTATTGCGCTAACAGTACATGTGGGTATTCCAAGCTACTTTTATTGTCATTGTATGATTTACGACAACATTCTTTTGTCTCTTTTACTTTGCGTATTCTCTAATCTTCCCTATATTGATGAATCACCTCATTTATACCCCAGTGAAACATGAAGTCATGGTTAACCATTGTAGAACTCATAAGCACTCAGATTAATTTAAAAATATTACCTCTCATATTTGCTAATTAACCACAAAGACATTTTTAATACCCTTTTCCTCCATCTTTGCCAAGAGTGCTAATAAGTCTGGAGCTGACCATAAATGTTGTATATGACATCTGTTTAAATATAGATAGATAGATAGATAGATAGATAGATAGATAGATAGATAGATAGATAGATAGATAGATAGATAGAACTAGATTTACTTCTTCAAATGTGAATAAACCTCTCCATGATCCTATAATTTGGCTGCATTTCCTGAGCTGGTTCTGAGTAATTACTGCTTTAGGAAACAGCAGACTAGCACTGTTTAAACAGTTAAGCACATAGCTATTTTTTGCTACCTGGTTAATGTTACACCATTTCTATAAACTCTTCCAGTAAACCCAAAGTAATCCTGTTAATCTGATTTAATCCGATGTGATAATAAAAAATAACTAGATAGAGACTGCACTGTAAAACATTTCAGCCTTGTTTAGTTATGCCCACTTACTTTTTCTCTTTAACTCAATGAGCTCTGAAAAGTGTTTTAATTTGAAATAATCTGTGCAAGTTTTCAAAGGTTAGACTTGAATTACTTAGTTGTCTTGACAAATTGAGACTTTTTTCTGAGTTGAAACAAAGATAATCGTCAAATTGAGTTAACTTGCATTTTCAAGGCAGCAGGTGAACTTGCATTTGCAAGTTAAACCAATTTGAAATGTTTTACAGTGTGTGATTAAAGTAGGGTGACCAGACGTCCCGGTTTTACCGGGACAGTCCCGATTTGGGGTTGTGTGTCCCGAGTCCCGACAAAAGTCTGTCGGGACACGGACATGTCCCGGTTTTCTCCACTCGCGACGTTTGCGACCGAGCAGCGTGGGAATCATTAGCGGAGAAATGTCTGCATTTACTATTGATGAATTGACAGGAATTGCAAACTTTCTTGGTTACTGCCCCCTGGCCCTGTGGCATGGGTGTTTATTTAGCCACATTATTCCAGACAACAGAACGTGTTGCCATGCAACAATAAAATAAACATTAACTGGTGCAAATGTTCTTTGTCTAGCAGCTAGCAGCAGTAATGCCGCAGCAATTATGCCGAAAATGTACCTTTTCCAAAGATTTACAGGGCACCTACTCCTTCCTCCGAGAGGTGCAGAACAATGCGCACGAAGCCTACCGCACACACTGTAAGTGCTCCTTCTCTGTAGCCCACGGTGGTAACGCCGATATACAGGATCACATTAAAATGGCTAAACACAAGCGGTGGGTTGAGGCAGGGCTAATGCATTTTGTTTAGGGTGGGTGGATTGACAGTCGCCTTAGCTTTGTTCCTGTGCTTTGTTCTTGTACTGAGTTGGGTAGCCTATGTTGCAAATGCTGTGCGCTCCTGTGGGGGCTTTCCTCGGGCTGTCGCCCCTCTCCTCCTTTATTGCTGTTTTGTTTGAGTGTATATTCTCAAATCACTTGTCTCTTTTTTGTTTCTGTTTAACATACCATTCTGACAGTTTGGCCATATTGCTGTGCTGAACAGCTTGTTGCACCTTCCATTAAAGTGTTCACTTTTGTACACATCTTCTTGCTTTATTCATTCGGTTGTGGGGAATGGTTAGTAAGGTTGATTCTGACCTAGGCTATGTTGAGGTCACATATCTACTTTTTAAGTTCATGCTATAGTGCATACAATTTTAGAGATATAGCCTACATGTGCATATGCATTCTTCTTGGTGTTCTCGCAAACAGGTGAAATAAATCAGTTTAAATTTGGCCTATGGACATAGCCTGGCCTATTCTCAGCCATTACAAAATCTGTTGTCTGACCATAATTTAACTGATCTGTATACCACTATGCTACTAGATAACAAAATGCCTGTTTGTTTTATTTCATGTGAGATGTTGATAAATGTGAGCTTCAACAAAATGATAAGAGCGCCTCTCTGAGTGTCACGTTTACGTAAAAAAAAGGTGTGCGTGCACGAGCATGGTCACACGCAAAAGTGTCCCGGTTTCAGACTAGGGAAATCTGGTCACCCTAGATTAAAGTAACAGAAATTTGTGCTAGCGCTTACAAACGGGGATGTCTGGTCACTGTACCCTATAGATCCGGAATGGTAAGAGATAGAGAATGATGCTTAGTGAGGAAAAGTTGTGCCCTGCCACCCTGAACAAAAAAACAAAAACAAAAACTGATTGAAAAAAAATCATGAAAATAGACTGTTATAAGAGATTGAAAAAAAATCCTGTTTTTTTATGGATCATTCAGGTTCAGTGATCCAGATCAGCACCAAAAGTCATAGCAACGTAATTTAGCCCAGAGGTATTCTGCATGTAAAATTTGGTGATGATTGGTTTAAAACTGACGGAGAAAGAGCATCCTAAAAAATATTAGGAGAATAATAATAATAATAATAATAATAATAATAATAATAATAATAACTAGATAGATACTGTGACTAAAGTCACAGTGATTTGCGCTAGCTCTAATAATAATAATAATAATAATAATAATAATAATAACTAGATAGATACTGTGACTAAGTCACAGTGATTTGCACTAGCTCTAATAATAATAACTAGATTGATACTGTGACTAAAGAAGAAGAAACCTTTATTTGTCACATGCACACTTCAAGCACAGTGAAATTCATCCTCTGCATTTAACCCCTCTGAAGCAGTGAACACACACACACAGAGCAGTGGGCAGCCATAGTAGAACACCCAGGGAGCACTCAGGGTTTCGGTACCTTGCTAAAGGGAACTTCAGCCCAAGGCCACCCCATGTTAACCTAACTGCATGTCTTTGGGGGAAACCAGAGCACCCAGACAGACAGAACATGCAAACTCCACACAGAAAGGCCCTCACCAGCTGCTGGATTCGAACCAGGAACCTTCTTGCTGTGAGGCAACCGTGCTAACCACTACACCACCTGCCGCCCAGTTAAAGTTACAGTGATTTGCGCTAGCTCTTACAAACAGGGATGTCTGATCACCGTACCCTATAGATCCAGAACAGTAAGAGATAGAGAATGACGCTTAGTGAAGAAAAAAGCCTGTTTTTCATGGATCATTCCAGTTCAGTGATCCGGATCAGCACCAAAAGTCATAGCAACTTAATTCAGCCCAGAGGTATTCTTCATAGGAAATTTGGTGATGATTGGTTGAAAGCTGAGGGAGAAATAGTGTCCTAAAAACATTAGGATGATAATAATAATAATAATAATAATAATAATCTCATCTCATCTCATTATCTCTAGCCGCTTTATCCTTCTACAGGGTCGCAGGCAAGCTGGAGCCTATCCCAGCTGACTACGGGCGAAAGGCGGGGTACACCCTGGACAAGTCGCCAGGTCATCACAGGGCTGACACATAGACACAGACAACCATTCACACTCACATTCACACCTACGGTCAATTTAGAGTCACCAGTTAACCTAACCTGCATGTCTTTGGACTGTGGGGGAAACCGGAGCACCCGGAGGAAACCCACGCGGACACGGGGAGAACATGCAAACTCCACACAGAAAGGCCCTCGCCGGCCCCGGGGCTCGAACCCAGGACCTTCTTGCTGTGAGGCGACAGCGCTAACCACTACACCACCGTGCCGCCCTAATAATAATAATAATAATAATAAAGCAGAAAGATCCTGCGTGAGAATAACAATTTGCGCCAGTGTTGCTAGCGCAAATTAATAAACTGTAAAAGATGGTAGGTCAGACATACCTTGAGACAGACTCAGGATATTCAGGTGCTTACTGGTTCCCACACACTATGTCTGTTGCCTTTGGCAAAATTTTATGAGACGTTATAAGAGTTGTGCTGAAATGTATACACTTGAATTCCTCAGGTTACACGTATAGCAACATTGCAGTTAATGGACAATTCACGACAGAGGTAAAGATGTATTTAGTTGAATATGTTAAGAATGTATAGCTGTGAGCTGTCTGGGGAAAACCTTGCATGGAGGTTTTCTAATGGCACAGCATCATGCTGAAGCTTGAAGCTACATCCCCCTACTGTTATGTCCTGTAATAATCAGATTGAGATAAAGAAGTGCAAGCTCTAAGAACAAATGGCACCTGTGGGCTGATAAATGAACACCTAGGCTCGGATCTGTATTTGCTAAGGTGTTGGCGAAAGTAGAGTACACTCCTGCTTTTTATCCAAATATCATGTTTTGCTAACTCATGACAAATTATATTACCTAAGACAACAATAAACCATGATTTTGCTAAAAATTAAATAATTTGAATTATTGTAAATAACTTTTGGGCTTACAGGAAATAGGTATAATGAGACTAATATGTATTTTATATGAAAAATAAATAAATATTAGTAAACCCCAAATTTTCCATCCATCCATTATCTGTAGCCGCTTATCCTGTGCAGGGTCGCAGGCAAGCTGGAGCCTATCCCAGCTGACTATAGGCGAGAGGCGGGGTACACCCTGGACAAGTCGCTAGGTCATCACAGGGTTGACAAACAACCATTCATACTCATGTTCATGCCTACGCAGGGGCGCAGATAGGATTTTTGAACTGGGGGGGACTGAGCTGTCAGCAAATGATTCCATTTTGTGTGTATATATATACACACACACACACACGTGTGTGTGTGTGTGTGTGTGTGTGTGTGTGTGTGTGTGTTATATATATATATATATATATATATATATATATATATATATATATATATATGAGTGATTCTACGCTTATGGGTACTGAAATGGGGACATGAACTTATTTTTTTAAAAATTCACCTAAAACCATTTCTTTTTTTATTTGATTTATATATATATATATGAGTGATTCCACGCTTATGGGTACTGAAATGGGGACATGAACTTATTCACCTAAAACCATTTCTTTTTTTACCATCAGGTCACAAAACATGTAATCTTTAATGAATGATATGTTAAAAGATAACTTTAATTTTCTGAGATGTAATAAAAACATATTTATATGCCAAAGTCAGAACGTAACAGAAGTGTTGTGGACATATATATTCTCAATTTTAACAATGTAGAATTACTTTTTGAAACATAGGAAGGTGATGTTTTAGCAAATATAATTAATAAACATGTGTAGTAGAATAAACATACACATTCTTTCAATAAGATTAACATGGTATATAGCTAGATTGGGGGCGGCACGGTGGTGTAGTGGTTAGCGCTGTCACCTCACAGCAAGAAGGTCCTGGGTTCGAGCCCCGTGGCCGGCGAGGGCCTTTCTGTGTGGAGTTTGCATGTTCTCCCCGTGTCCGCGTGGGTTTCCTCCGGGTGCTCCGGTTTCCCCCACAGTCCAAAGACATGCAGGTTAGGTTAACTGGTGACTCTAAATTGACCGTAGGTGTGAGTGTGAATGGTTGTCTGTGTCTATGTGTTAGCCCTGTGATGACCTGGCGACTTGTCCGGGGTGTACCCCGCCTTTCGCCCGTAGTCAGCTGGGATAGGCTCCAGCTTGCCTGCAACCCTGTAGAAGGATAAAGCGGCTAGAGATAATGAGATGAGATGAGATAGCTAGATTGTAATTAATTTGTAACAGACGCGAGATGGACAATCGTAACAGAAGTAATGTAACAGACATCATTTTGGAACTCATAGGCTTGACTTTGGCATATAAATATGTTTTTATTACATCTCAGAAAATTAAAGTTATCTTTTAACATATCATTCATTAAAGATTACATGTTTTGTGACCTGATGGTAAAAAAAGAAATGGTTTTAGGTGAATTTTTAAAAATAAGTTCATGTCCCCATTTCAGTACCCATAAGCGTGGAATCACTCATATATATATATATATATATATATATATATATATATACACACACACTACCGTTCAAAAGTTTGGGGTCACTTTGAAATGTCCTTATTTTTGAAAGAAAAGCACTGTTCTTTTCAATGAAGATCACTTTAAACTAATCAGAAATCCACTCTATACATTGCTAATGTGCTAAATGACTATTCTAGCTGCAAATGTCTGGTTTTTGGTGCAATATCTCCATAGGTGTATAGAGGCCCATTTCCAGCAACTCTCACTCCAGTGTTCTAATGGTACAATGTGTTTGCTCATTGCCTCAGAAGGCTAATGGATGATTAGAAAACCCTTGTACAATCATGTTAGCACAGCTGAAAACAGTTTCGCTCTTTAGAGAAGCTATAAAACTGACCTTCCTTTGAGCAGATTGAGTTTCTGGAGCATCACATTTGTGGGGTCGATTAAATGCTCAAAATGGCCAGAAAAATGTCTTGACTATATTTTCTATTCATTTTACAACTTATGGTGGTAAATAAAAGTGTGACTTTTCATGGAAAACACAAAATTGTCTGGGTGACCCCAAACTTTTGAACAGTAGTGTGTATACATGTTATTTCACCTCCCTCACTGCCATCACCAGGAACTACCTGCAGGCCAGGACAATGATAACATTTTAACATAGCCTATGGAAATCCAAAGTGTACACAATATCATCACGCACAGAAATTGCAAAACTGCAAAACTAGTTTTAAAACCGCTAAGTTCCAACTGTTAAACATAGCGAGAGGCTGGGCTACGTGTGTGTGTGTAAAGTGTAAACCAGTGCATCCTGACTTTCTAACTATGCCTGTGTGTTGCGTGAGCAGCAGTCAGTCAACAACTCTTCGCAAAGTTTCCTTATGAAACAATATGCTCGCTGAAATTATGGCAGGGAACGCCAGATTAAACATTAAAACTGCCTTCTGAGCACTGTATCTACAGGCTGCCACTGAAAGAAGTAGGCTACCAGAAAGGCATCACTCCGTACGATTTTACTTTCACTACAACATTACTTTGAACAGACTATCAAAAAATTGCAAGGTGATATGATAAAGTAAGGCACAGTTTACTTACAGTGTTTTTTTTTTTTTTTGAAAAAAACAATGCAATCGTTTTCTGCCTTTTGGCACCCTTCATCATGCCGTGTTGGGGTCCTGAACTAGGAGGAGCTGTCCCCGATATGCCTGTCAAACTTGTTGTGGGTAACCACTGCAACCAAGCTCGAGCTCGCAACCTGTGCAGTCTGCGCAGTTGCAACTATGTATGTACTGCTGTGCACCTCAATAAACCGAATGGTAATTAGTCTTTTGATTTTTCCGTGAGGTTTGCCTTATGCAAAGAAAGACAGCATAGACGTTTTTTCCTCCCTATAAGTGGGGGGGACCGAACGAGGTGAATTTAAATCTGGGTGGGACGAATCCCCCCCGTCCCCCCCTCTATCTGCGCCCGTGTGCCTACGGTCAATTTAGAGCCACCAATTAGCCTAGCCTGCATGTCTTTGGACTGTGGGGGAAACCAGAGCACCTGGAGGAAACCCACGCAGACACAGGGAGAACATGCAAACTCCACACAGAAAGGCCCTCCCCGGCTGCTGGGCTCGAACCCAGGACCTTCTTGCTGTGAGGCGACAGTGCTAACCACTACACCACCGTGCCGCCGTAAACCCAAAATTAAATAAGATTTTCTCAGACCTTGTCACAAAAGACCTTGTCAAGGGGAAAAAAATCCACTGCATAACATAATGAGTGCATATTTTTACACGCAAGTCAAAACCAGGATTTAACACTACTCTTAAACACCAAGCCTCGATTTACAGTCTTTCCTCAACAGATACAGGTCAGAGGGATTTTAATGGCATGTTAAGCTTTAACAGAAAGCTTGTTAAAGCTTAATATTTTGTAGCCCCTCCATATCACACCCATAATCCCAAATTCAATAACGTCTCTGCTTTCTGCTGTCATCTACATCTCCTAAGAAGGGAAACTGTTAAGTTTCACGTTGCGTTTTATCTGCATTCACACACAAATATGCACATAAAGCACAGGACAATTATGGACACAGCTAGTAATTTGGAAAACTTTGTAAAAGTTTTACAATGGAGTTAATTAAGTTAACATTTTTTTGACATGCACTTTAGCCAAAGAGGATTTTCCACTGATTTGTAATGATGGACTATTGGTCTCCACTGTAAAGATGAGTCTTCACAGCTGTAGATTCCTTACAAATGTCTAATTAAACACCTGATTTAAACATTTGTTGCTTTCATGATTCTTTCTGCATTCAAGCTTTTGGCTTGGAGTAGACACATTAATTATGCAAAAAAATTCAAAATGTCCAAAATGTTACCCACTTCTGTTCCAGGCAGCCCAAAATGTTTTGTTCTAGGAAACTCGTGCTAGTGTAGCTACTCTTATTAGAGAAAAGTAGCTGAAGCATTAAAAAAAAAAAAAAAGTTGCTAGAAGATGTCACATAATGTCACAGGCTAATTAGCATATTAAGTGGTTCATTCATGTATGCCAGTGATTCATTTTATTTTTATTTGCATATCAAATGACAGATTCAAGTATATGAAGAAGGAAAATTTTGTGAAGCCACTTAGAAGCAAATAAAATAGAATAGAAAGGAGTTTTATCAGAATAGATAATAATATTATAAATTATTTATTATATGTATGTTATCTTTGGTCACCACAAATTAAACTTTTATGCTTTAAAAAAAGTACTTCTATCTAAGTTCTATCAAGAACACAGACAGAAAGAAGCACTGGATGTAAGTAGTCATGAGATAGACATGAAGGAATCTATTACAGATTAAATAACTTGCTTTTCCTACAATTAAATATATGCAAGAGAAGAGTTTGCTCAGTGATTAGTAATTTGGGAACAATGTTGATCAGTGATTGGTCAATGGGAATGGTTGTGATCAGTGATTGGTTGATGGGAATGATGGCGATCGGTGATTGGTTGATGGGAATAATGGCAGTCAGTGATTGGTCACTGGAAATGATAGTGATCAGTGATTGGATTAGTCCTGGGTATGACTTTAAACTGCAACCTGTCGTGAGTCTCAGGTCCGGGAGGACTTGAATATTGGGCAAAGTGGAGTTACCACTTAATCACCATTGCTTGCAGGTCCGCTCTGACCCGGAGTGGTAGCACCTGCCTGGGTTCCAGCTATGGGTTAAATAGTACATCACCAATAAGGCGCTGGTAGCAGGGTGCTTTTCGGTGCAATGCGGCAGATGAGCCCAACAGGGTCAACGGCACACCACCAGATGGCATGTGGAAGAGCCACTCAAATGGCCAATGGATGGCATCACTTGGCAAGTCAGTTGTCACTGCAAGGCAACTTCCATATCACTTGGCATCAGGTCTGGAGGTTCAGAGAGACAACACGATGGGGGCACGACATCGTTTGTCTTACCTTACTGTGCAAGGGGCTTCATTAGGAGAGGAGAATAGTATATGAGAGCTTGCGAGACCGGATGTTCCATTGCAGCTCGGCCAGGCCATTCATGCCGTCTCTGTCACTCTGGTGCGGGCCTCACGGCCCATCTGCAGTTTCTGCGCATCCTAATGAAGCAGTCATCATCGTTAGTGATGGACAGCCGCCGATCAGTGATTGGTTGATAGGAACAATGGTGATCAGTGATTGATCATTGGAAATGATGGTGATCAGTGATCGGTTGATAGGAACAATGGCAATCAGTGATTGGTCATTGGGAATGGTTATGATCAGTGATTGGTTGATGGCAGCTGGTGGTTATCAGTGTTTGGTCACTGAGAATGACAGCAATCAGTGATTGGCTGTTGGGAATGATGGTAATATCTAATGCCTGCCCAAAAAAATTGTTGGCAACACTGACTACCCCACTTCAGTGCTTTGAACGTATTCATAGTCTACCTTGACTCCCCTTTATATGAAACTGTCTGCTGATCTCTACCACTAAACACACACACAATTGGAGAACAACATGCTACCAATAGTCTTTGGAAAATCTGATTGCATACACCATATGGGGCTGGCTCACAGTTTCCTCTGCACTAATGTTGTTGTTTTTTTAAAAATGGCTGACCATAAAGCCCTTCTTCCTCTACAGATCTGAGCTGAAGGATGTGCTATGGCTTATGCCCTACATCTCTCAACAGTCAAGCATTTGTTTCAGTATTTATGTCAAAGTATCAAGCTTCAACTTTGACTCAACACTGTGTAAATTCTTTACTTGATCACTTTACATTACAGGCATTTAGCAGACGCTCTTATCCAGAGCAACATACAACATACCCAGAGCAGTTCAGGGTTAGGTGCCTTGCTCATGGGCACGTCAGCCAATTCCTGCTGGTCCAGCAAATTGAACCAGCGACCTTTTGGCCCCAAAGCTGCTTCTCTAACCATTAGGCGATGGCTTCCCTTACACTTCTCAGATCTCATCTCATCTCATTATCTCTAGCCGCTTTATCCTGTTCTACAGGGTCGCAGGCAAGCTGGAGCCTATCCCAGCTGACTATGGGCGAAAGGCGGGGTACACCCTGGACAAGTCGCCAGGTCATCACAGGGCTGACACATAGACACAGACAACCATTCACACTCACGATCAACTTAGAGTCACCAGTTAACCTAACCTGCATGTCTTTGGACTGTGGGGGAAACCGGAGCACCCAGAGGAAACCTACGCGGACACGGGGAGAACATGCAAACTCCACACAGAAAGGCCCTTGTCGGCCACGGGGCTCGAACCCGGACCTTCTTGCTGTGAGGCGACAGCGCTAACCACTACACCACCGTGCCGCCCACTTCTCAGATAATGAAAGAAAACAAGGTCAAAAATCATAGAGGCTGTGAGTATCAGCTAACAGTTGGCCTCAAGAACAAACCGTTCTGATAGAAGCAACAAGTGATTCAAGCAGGGGGAACCACCAAGGATTCTGCTTCCTAAAAGGGTTTTGTCTGACAGTTTCCTCTAGAAGCACAACACAAAAACCTCTTAAGAGATAGCAAGCTGACATTGAATAGATATTGATTTTCCATCTGAATCATCAGAATGGTCGACATTGAAATCTTGATGCAAAATAGATGTTGAATCACCATTGTTAAACCGATGTAACCCGACCTAAAATAAAGTTGACAGCAGTGATATTGAAACAACATTGATTCATAGTCGTCCTTATTATGATTGATGTATCATTGATATTTGGTTTACCGGGTGATAACAGTCATGTTGAAAAGTCATTGATTTTGTGTTGACCGGGAAATCACGTATGGTCGAAAAGCCATCGATATATAGTTGACCGGGAAAGATGATTGAAAAGTCATCGATCATTGTTGAACGGGACAGGGGACAGCGTGAGACAAAGACCGGCAGTGGCGCACAGGCACCCGTTCTCGGATCCGGGATCAATTACAGGTAAGCAGCACTTTCAGCAATTAATCCTTACACATAGTTCAATGTATAGTTCACGCGATACATAGACTGCCACAGCGTGCTGTCACGGCCGATCAACTCCGATCAGCAACGCAAGCTGTCAAGTAGGCTAGCCTGCTAGCAAGCTTGATAAACTGCAGGTTCTAGTTAGCTCAATGACTTCACTGGTGTCATAGCCCATGTTTACATTAGACCGTATCAGCGGATCATCAGATTAACGTTTTTAAAACGATTAGCGTGCACACAGCAACACCAATACACGATTCGTGTGCACATAGCAACGCCAATACACGGATACGCTCGGCTCCGCAGGCATCCTGCGCTCCAAATCACTCTGCCCTGAACAGCGAGTGCCCTCTGGAGGGTGCGCACTCCGGCCCTGCGCAGCTCACAGAGCGCGCGAGTGAAGCGCACGAGCAGTGATTCGGGACTGAGCCGCTGTGTGTGTGATCCCAGCGCATATCACTTACTACAGCCTATTATTAGCAGTACAATGTGTAACTGAAAACTATGTTTTGTGTGTGTTTCAGATGCCCTCACTCAACAGCCTGGCATGAATGATCTGGTCTTCACCCAGGCTGTGCAGAAATGGCTACGATATGCGCCAGACAGAACTGGAGGTGTCGCTCACGCCGAAAGACATGAAAATTAAATGAACTTAAAATAAAAATCTTGTTTTCTTAAAAAAAAGGCATGTGTTTCATATTTACTATTTTAGGCAATTAAAATGGAGATCCTGGCTGTAGATAAAGCAGGATATATGAGCCAGATATTTCTGGTAGGCTATCAATTGAAATAACATTGAAAGCGCATTGATTTTTAGTTATGTCGAAATTTCAATGTTGTTTCAATATCGACGCGAATTGAAATACAATTGAAGTTACGTGTGTCCATAGTTAATAAATCAACATCGTTTCAATGTTAGCGGAGGGTGCAAACTGATGTTAAATCAACATCGAAATCTGACGTTGATTCAATGGTTTAATGTCGACAATGCAATGTTGATTCTACATCGTTTCAATGTCAGCTTGCTATCTGGGAATAATATGCTGGACAGTCAGTAGGTAAATGGATCAAGACACTTTGATGTTTTGACTGTAAAGTCCAGCACATTGGTAAGAAATAATCTTATGAGACAGACTTCCAATTTGTTCTCGAGTCTGGTACATTTTGTCACTACAAGATGCTGCTAACTGACATTACGCATCACGAACTATTACAAATGAAACTTTTTTAATCAAGTAACTGTCAAAAGCTTGTTGTATCATGCTAGTCAAATTTTGTTTTCCTCTCTGTAACAGGTATAGGGAAATATGTATGCATGTAAGTGCAGAAAAGTAAAAAAAAACCAACAACAACAAAAAAAACCCAGACTGCAGCAGTCAGCATTTAAAAGGTCGTAGTCAGCTGCGTGTGCAAAATATATCAGATGACCACAGTGGTCATCCGGAGGCTTAAAGTAGCTTCAGTATGACAGGAACAAGGTTAGCAGTGTGAAAAGTCATAATGTTCAGTGCACGTTCAGTTACTAATACAGTACTTCAAGACCAGAATACTGATAACGTCTCATCTCATCTCATTATCTCTAGCCGCTTTATCCTTCTACAGGGTCACAGGCAAGCTGGAGCCTATCCCAGCTGACTACGGGCGAAAGGCGGGGTACACCCTGGACAAGTCGCCAGGTCATCACAGGGCTGACACATAGACACAGACAACCATTCACACCTACGGTCAATTTAGAGTCACCAGTTAACCTAACCTGCATGTCTTTGGACTGTGGGGGAAACCAGAGCACCCGGAGGAAACCCACGCGGACACGGGGAGAACATGCAAACTCCACACAGAAAGGCCCTCGCTGGCCCCAGGGCTTGAACCCAGGACCTTCTTGCTGTGAGGCGACAGCGCTAACCACTACACCACCGTGCCGCCCTACTGATAACGTGAAATTGCTAAACTAGTCAACTGATGGATTGTGTACACTTTGTTGAACATTGGATTCTGGTTGTATTGTATTGGGGCGGCATGGTGGTGTAGTTGTTAGCACTGTTGCCTCACAGCAAGAAGGTTCTGGGTTCAAGCCCAGCGGCCGATGGGGGCCTTTCTGTGTGGAGTTTGCATGTTCTCCCCGTATCTGCGTGGGTTTCCTCCGGGTCCTCTGGTTTCCCCTACAGTCCAAAGACATGCAGCTTAGGTTAACTGGTGACTCTAAATTGACCGAAGGTGTGAATGTGAGTGTGAATGGTTGTTTGTCTCTATATATCAGCCCTGCGATGATCTGGTGACTTGTCCAGGATGTACCCCACCTCTCGCCCACAGTCAGCTGGGATAGGCTCCAGCTTGCCTGCAGCCCTGCACAGGATAAGCGGTTATGGATAATGGATGGATGTACTGTATTTTATTTTACACTCACCGGCCACTTTATTAGGAACTCATTCTTAATTCTAAGATTCCTGTTCTTGGCTGCTTTATGTGGGATGAAACATACCTTGGCAAAAAGCTAGCATAAATGTAGCTCAAGTGCATGTAAGAAACATGTTTCGTAAAATTAACTGTCATCAATAAGTAATAAGTAAGTAAGTAAGTAAGTAATCATTTTGGTATACACTCACTGGTCACTTTAATAGGAATGCTTTCTTAATTCTAAGATTCCTGTTTTTGCCTGGCAGGAGTAGCCTAGTAAACTAGACCCACCCGCCTAGCGGCCAAAAATATTTTTGCCTAGCGAGTGGGTCTAGCCTCGCACCATATAAATAAAAACACCCCGGGCATCAAATCGTGCCCGCCAATCACAATGCAAGGTTTTTGTTTGGATTCTTTGGGTGGGCTTTTGCAGGAGTGACGACAAAGCTGCGCGACGCTGGAGAAAGCACAGCAGGAAAGATGGCTACGGCTAGTGAACAGCGCGCGTTTGACTCCGCTTTGGAATCAGTTTTAGAAGAATTAGACTTGGAGTTTTCGTTGGAACATGAGCAGGAAGAGGCTCTCCGCTCATTCCTTTTCAAGAAGGACATTTTCGCTGTTTTGTCGACCGGCTATGGCAAAAGTCTGATCTACCAGCTGGCTCCGCTCGTAGCCAAAAGGATGGGGCTAGTTTGTGCAGTACAAAGAATTAATAAACAGCTTTGAAACATTACTTTTTGATTGTTTCTTATTTTCCCGTTATTTTAAATTTAAGGGAAATTATTTCACCAAATACCACTAAATAAAAACTCTCAAAAACAGTTTAAGCAAACCCTTGAAAAACGTTTGGAAAAAAAAATGAGTGCATGTGGTACAGACTCCAAACTTGTGGTCATTATCTCCAAACTTCTTAATATCTAGAACCTGTTTATTAATTAATACGCATTTTGAAAAATTATTTATTTCAAGGCCTCCCCCACTGCTTTCTGTCGCTCTGACTACGTCACAGTCACTGTTGCGCTGATTGGTCAGAGCGTTGGCCTATACGCACAGAGACAGTTTGAAAGACAGCGGTTTGTTCCTCCCACCCCCTTCGGAAATGTCTATGGATCGAGGCCAGACTAAATATTCACATTTAGTCTGGCTTGCCAGGCTATGGCAGGAGTGGAACCCAATGTGATTTTCTGCTGTTGCATGCTGAGATGCTTTTCTGCTCACCATGGTTGTAAAGAGTGATTACTATATGAGTTGCTATATGAGTTCCTTCCTGGCAGCTTGAACCAATCTGGCCATTTTCCTCTGACCTCTCTTATCAACAAGGCGTTTCCACCCACAGAACCGTCACTCGCTTAATTTTTTTTTTCTTCCAAGCACCATTCTGTGTAAACTCCAGAGACTGTTGGGTGTGAAAACCCCAGGAGATCAACAGTTTCTGAAATACTCAAACCAGTCCATTTGGCACCAACACCCATGCTACAGTGAAAGTCACACTTTGAGATCACAATTTTTCCCATTCTGATGTTTGACGTGAACATTAACTGAAGCTCTTGATTTGTATCTCCATGACTGTATGCATCGTGCTGCTGCCAAGGGATCGGCTGATTAGAGAACTGCATACAACAGCAGGTGGACGTGTGTTCCTAATAAAATGGCCAGTGAGTGGATTGGATTTATCTTTCTGTGAATATACTGTTTTCTTTTGTACACCATGTCAAAATGTGGTACTGTGAAAGTTTTACAAATGGACTACATTACGTCACAATGTTTCTCATAAAAACCTTCATCAAGGCCATCTGGGATATTGGGAGAGCTGCAGAGATTCAAGGCCATCTGGGACACCTGCAGAGCCGGAAGAACTGCATTAAGTTCTCAAAGAAACCTGGAACAACCTACGGGTACCAGCCTTTAGAAAACTACACAACAATGTCCCGAACATAATTTATGCAGCTTGAAACTGAAAGGATTTATGCAACCGGAAACACAAAGGCAAATTATGGCTTGCTTGACAGATTTCCTTTTAAACAGTATCCAGCAGTATCCATCAATTACAAAATTTACCCAGCAGTTTAATAGATGAGCCTAGAAGATCGATACAGCAGCACAATCATCAGTCAATTAGTCTAAATACTGTATAATTCTACACGATTTTTAAAGGCTCTATTTCCAACAGTTTGTGAGCCAAACCATGACATTATCAGACGTGGGCGTTTACTAATGAAAGGCATAAAAATAATAACCATGAAGGGTTTTTACAAGCTTTGCCTCTGGCTTTGAAAACCATCCAAAGACAAATCCATCAGTGCTGACACACTGTCCAAAATAGATAATTAATTAAATGCAATGCAACTAGAAATTTGTATTGCTTTTCGCTCTTATTCTGTTGGTGTAGCAGCTGAAGAAACGTTACGTTAACGTTAGCATGAGTAATGCAGCTCATACTCAGTTCATTGTAATTGATCATTAAAAGCTTGTTTTCTCTCCTAACACAGTGATTTCTTCAGCAATAATCTTTACAATTACAGCACTGTGTAATTATTTTAAAGGTAGACTGCCTTTCAGATTTTTTCAAGTCTAGGTCATAAAAATAATTTTCCCTGACACCCAATTACTTTTGTTTAGTGGACCGAAAGCTACTGAATTTGAATCACAGACTTCCAATTTTATTAGTTTTCTTTTTTTTAACAGAGCAGTGGCCCTAAATTCTCTGCTATTTTTTCCTGCTTCAACATGGTCCAATTCAAGATACTACGTCATGCATCCTGTGGTGGGCTTTCCCTGTTCGCGCAAGGCATTGTGGGATACAAATTTGAAACAGGAGAGGAAAATGCAGGACATGAATGAAACGTGAAAGACCGACTACAGTAATGGAAAGTGAGCAGGAAAGACATTATGTTGGAAAGGAAAGGAAACGCAGGACCAAACTAATAAATATCGGTGATCAGCGAGCACCTCGGTGTGATCAGCTGTTCGTTTAGTGACAAAATGATGTAACTGTCAGTGCACGGTCAAAGTAAACCTGTAGGTGGCAGTAATGCAATGCTGGATGCCAGCTGCTGTAAAACCCAAAAGAAGAAGAAGGCAAACCTGTGCATGTGCACATGGACTTCCTCTGTTTGCTTGACTGTGTTAAGCGAGCAATTTCAAACACATTATTTGCTCGGGAATCCCCTCAAATTAAATAACTTCCCAGCCAGAGAATGGCCTGGTTTTTTTGTTGTTGGTTGTTTTTTAGATATTACAGAAATAAACATATATCACAATGACCAAATTTCAGAGAGAACTAAATCTCATTATCTCTAGCTGCTTTATCCTGTTCTACAGGGTCGCAGGCAAGCTGGAGCCTATCCCAGCTGACTACGGGCGAAAGGCGGGGTACACCCTGGACAAGTCGCCAGGTCATCACAGGGCTGACACATATGCCGCTTTTCCACTACCAATGCGGCTGAGTTGGGCTGAGCCGTGCCGTGCTGAGTTGGGCTGAGTTGAGCTGAGCGGGGCTGCTGGAGTTGCATTTCGACTACAACCGCGCTGAACCATGCTGGCTGGAAGTGGGTGGACACATTGGGTGGAGTTAGCGAAAGTGGGTGGACGTCAGGTGATGTCGTTATGCAGCGCAAACAGTGACATCAGTGAGCTTTTAAGCGGTAGTCTCACGACCCGGATAGTAAACAATAAACATGGAGGACATGGAGTCGTTAGTGTTGCTGGTCTTGGTGCTGTGGCTTGTTGTCACCGACAACGCCAACAGATACTGGCAAGAGCGTATAGATGAGGCGAGGCGCATAAGGCTTCATAATTCTCGTAATTCGTAATTCTCCTTCTTCCGGGTTTACGGTGTTTACAGATCCCAGCGTGCTCGCGGGGCGTGTGTGGGCACGTGAGGACACTCCTCCTCACCAATCAGTGCACAGGGGAGTGTCTGCTCACGCCCCTAGCCTCACTCAGCTCGGTTTGGCTCGCTTCAGCCCCACTCCAAAACCGTGCGAGTTTTGGGGGCTGAGTAGGGCTGAAGCGAGCTGAGTCGTGCTGTTCTTAGATAGTCGAAACGCGAGCCGTGTCGGGCTGAAGTGAGCTGAAGCGAGCTGAAAAAGGGCCAATAGACACAGACAACCATTCACACTCACATTCACACCTATGGTCAATTTAGAGTCACCAGTTAACCTAACCTGCATGTCTTTGGACTGTGGGGGAAACCGGAGCACCCGGAGGAAACCCACGCAGACACGGGGAGAACATGCAAACTCTGCACAGAAAGGCCCTCGCCGGCCACAGGGCTCGAACCCGGACCTTCTTGCTGTGAGGCGACAGCGCTAACCACTACACCACCGTGCCACCAGAGAACTAAATTTCACCAATTTTATGAAACCGAAAGGCCATCTAGCTTGAATGGTAGACAAGAAAACAATTTCAGTTGCTCACACTTGCCCTTAATGTCCTGATCTGTTCATGGTTTCTGATCAGTATTTCAAGAACTGGACTGTTAAAGTGACACAGGTTGATGTGCTGCTTCAGGAATCATTTAATCCACTCCCCTTTCTGAATTGTTTGAGCTAATACCCATCCCCATAGCTGGTATGCATCATCTTGTTTCAATGCATTTTATTTCCTAATGCGGGGCGTCCTAACCACGTGTTAGTCTGTTTACAAACCGCTTGGCAGCCAGTTTGGAAAAGTCACGTGAGGTCATGTGCAGGTCAGAGGTCGCGACCGCAGAGCCACAGCAAACATGGTGGATCGCCCAGATTGAACGAAGACTCCTAAATCGAGACAAAAAGCTACAATTTTAAGGAAGTACAGTGGTGCTTGAAAGTTTGTGAACCCTTTAGAATTTTCTATATTTCTGCATAAATATAACCTAAAACATCATCAGATTTTCACACAAGTCCTAAAAGTAGATAAAGAGAACCCAGTTAAACAAATGAGACAAAAATATTATACTTGGTCATTTATTTATTGAGGAAAATGATCCAATATTACATATCTGTGAGTGGCAAAAGTATGTGAACCTCTAGGATTAGCAGTTAATTTGAAGGTGAAATTAGAGTCAGGTGTTTTCAATCAATGGGATGACAATCAGGTGTGAGTGGTCACCCTGTTTTATTTAAAGAACAGGGATCTATCAAAGTCTGATCTTCACAACACATGTTTGTGGAAGTGTATCATGGCACGAGCAAAGGAGATTTCTGAGGACCTCAGAAAAAGCCTTGTTGATGCTCATCAGGCTGGAAAAGGTCACAAAACCATCTCTAAAGAGTTTGGACTCCACCAATCCACAGTCAGACAGATTGTGTACAAATGGAGGAAATTCAAGACCATTGTTACCCTCCCCAGGCATGGTCAACCAACAATGATCACTCCAAGAGCAAGGTGTGTAATAGTCGGCAAGGTCACAAGGGACCCCAGGGTGACGAGAGGAACTGAAGGCCTCTCTCACATTGGCTAATGTTAATGCTCATGAGTCCACCATCAGGAGAACACTGAACAACAATGGTGTGCATGGCAGGGTTGCAAGGAGAAAGCCACTGCTCTCCAAAAAGAACATTGTTGCTCGTCTGTAGTTTGCTAAAGATCATGTGAACAAGCCAGAAGGCTATTGGGAAAATGTTTTGTGGACAGATGAGACGAAACTAGAACGTTTTGGTTTAAATGAGAAGCGTTACGTTTGGAGAAAGGAAAACACTGTATTCCAGCATAAGAACCTTATCCCATCTGTGAAACATGGTGGTGGTAGTATCATGGTTTGGGCCTGTTTTGCTGCATCTGGGCCGGGACGGCTTGCCATCATTGATGGAACAATGAATTCTGAATTATACCAGCGAATTCTAAAGGAAAATGTCAGGACATCTGTCCATGAACTGAATCTCAAGAGAAGGTGGGTCATGCAGCAAGACAATGACCCAAAGTACATAAGTCGTTCTACTAAAGAATGGTTAAAGAAGAACAAAGTGAGTGTTTTGGAATGGCCAAGTCAAAGTCCTGACCTTAATCCAATCGAAATGTTGTGGAAGGACCTGAAGTGAGCAGTTCATGTGAGGAAACCCACCAGCATCCCAGAGTTGAAGCTGTTCTGTACGGAGGAATGGGCTAAAATTCCTCCAAGCCGGTGTGCAGGACTGATCAACAGTCACCGGAAATGTTTCTTTGCAGTTATTGCTGCACAAGGGCGTCACACCAGATACTGAAAGCAAAGGTTGACATACTTTTGCCACTCACAGATATGTAATATTAGATCATTTTCCTCAATAAATAAATGACCAAGTCTAATATTTTTGTCTCATTTGTTTAACTGGGTTCTCTTTATCTACTTTTAGGACTTGTGTGAAAATCTGATGATGTTTTAGGTCATATTTATGCAGAAATATAGAAAATTCTAAAGGGTTCACAAACTTTCAAGCACCACTGTATCTGACATTATCAGAGGCAAAATGCATGAGAAAAGAGAGGGAAAAAAACATGGCAGAGAAACCGAGTAAATATTGCTGGCCAGCTGTCTCAATGAAGGGTCAAAAAGGCAAAAACAAATGCGGCATCTGATGCCAACTTTGCCAAGATGCTGCTGGACAGGTGAGTGACAAACAAAAGAGTTTGCACTTTGAGAAACATTAACTTTTATACAGGTTAGAATTGAAATATTCCAAATCTAAATGCACCTGTGAGCTTGAAGGCTCTCGAGCGCTCGCTTCTGTGTCAGAGGCCGCCGGTTTTGCCATGTTTGTTGTGACCTCACTCATTATAATATTATAATGAGGATAAACTTCAGCCGTTTCTGTACCCAAGTGTAAACATTAGTGCGCAGTGTTTTTCCAGCTCGTTCTCCTTCGCAGGCATGAGGCAGCGGGCAATACAGCGTGTGCTTCAAGTACCTAGGGGTTATTCTAGCTCCACAGGGTACTATTCATCTTTTTAATACATCAACCTGTACCACTTTAAGTTCTGTTAAGTTGTGATCCCAGTTGACCCCCCCAGAGCATGTCTACTAAAGGACCCCTCTATCTGAGTGTTTCTGTGAATACTGAGAAAGTTGGGGTGGATAATTTGGTAAAAATGAAGTATGTTGGGTTTTGGTATAAATATAGGGTGACCAGACGTCCCGGTTTTACCGGGACAGTCCCGATTTGGGGTTGTGTGTCCCAAGTCCCGACAAAAGTCTGTCGGGACATGGATATGTCCCGGTTTTTGCCACTCGCGACGTTTGCAACTGAGCAGCGTGGGAATCATTAGCGGAGAAATGTCTGCATTTACTATTTTGATGAATTGACAGGAATCGCAAACTTGCCTGGTTACTGCCCCCTGGCCCTGTGGCATGGGTGTTTATTTAGCCACATTATTCCAGACAACAGAACGTGTTGTCATGCAACAATAAAATAAACATTAACTGGCGTGAATGTTCTTTGTCTAGCAGCTAGCAGCAGTAACGCCGCAGCAATTATGCCAAAAAGAAAATGTACCTTTTCCAAAGATTTACAGGGCACCTACCCCTTCCTCCGAGAGGTGCAGAACAATGCGCACGAAGCCTGCTGCACACACAGTAAGTGTTTTGTTCTTGTACTGAGTTGGGTAGCCTATGCTGCAAATGATGTGCGCTCCTATGGGGGCTTTCCTCGGGCTGTCGCCCCTCTCCTCCTTTATTGCTGTTTTGTTTGAGTGTATATTCTCAAATCACTTGTCTCTTTTTTGTTTCTGTTTAACATACCATTCTGACAGTTTGGCCATATTGCTGTGTTGAACAGCTTGTTGCACCTTCCATTAAAGTGTTCACTTTTGTACACATCTTCTTGCTTTATTCATTCAGTTGTGGGGAATGGTTAGTAAGGTTGATTCTGACCTAGGCTATGTTGAGGTCACATATCTACTTTTTAAGTTCATGCTATAGTGCATACAATTTTAGAGATATAGCCTACATGTACATATGCATTCTTCTTGGTGTTCTCACAAACAGGTGAAATAAATCAGTTTAAATTTGGCCTATGGACATCGCCTGGCCTATTCTCAGCCATTACAAAATCTGTTGTCTGACCATAATTTAACTGATCTGTACACCACTATGCTACTAGATAACAAAATGCCTGTTTGTTTTATTTCATGTGAGATGTTGATAAATGTGAGCTTCAACAAAATGATAAGAGCGCCTCTCTGAGTGTCACATTTACGTAAAAAAAGGTGTGGTCGCGCGCAAAAGTGTCCCGGTTTCAGACTAGGGAAATCTGGTCACCCTTTATAAATACTATCAAATGATAGTACCACATCCCAGGTGAAAGGTACACAGCAGAGCCGTGCTCAAGCACTTTTATATTTTTTCAGTATACAACACTAATCACATACATCAGTTTGTGAGATCTGTCTATGTGACAGAAAGACCAGCTACTATCTATTTTTTGTGCACCCCCTCCTTTGAAGTCAAAATCAAATGGTTTGTTGTCTAGAATTTGGTGGAATTGTAGGCTGGACTGCAGTATCCGGCAGCACTGACAATGCTAAATCTACCAATTAGACATCACATACTGTAGTTGACGTCACATAGTTGACAAATCTGGGGCTTTTTGGCTTGTCATGTCCATTGGTATCAACCTATTATCGCCCAGGGTCATGTGCATGAAGGGACTGGGCTGCCACTTTGTTTCATCCTACTGACTACTTACTGCAGTTAATCACGCAGATGTAATTGCCGTCACATAGTTGACATGTAAAAAAGGTATGCTTCAATTTTTACACACTCAACTCCATGCAAAAAACATACCAAAAGCAATACACATGATAGTGTGTGTGAGATGTTGTTCTGTTGCCCTGCCAGATAACCATTGGCAGCGGCTGTCCATTGCTAGTAGTGATGACTGTTTCATTAGGAACGCAGAAACGCAGATGGGCCACGAGGCCCAGACCAGAGCGACAGAGTTGCCTGCAGCAGCAGCATGAACGGCCCGGCCAAGCCACTACGGAATGTCTGGCCTCGTGAGCTCTCGCATATTATTCTCCTCTCCTAATGAAGCACCTTGCACAGTAAGGTAAGACAAACGATGTCGTGCCCCCATCATGTTGTCGCTCTGGACCTGCAGACCTGATGCCAAGTGGTGCACAAAAGTGCCACAGACCTGACGGGTATGAAAGTTGCCCTGCAGTGACAACTGACTTGCTGAGCAATGCCATCTGTTGGTCATTTGATTGAGTGGCTCTTCTGCATGCCATCTGGTGGTGTGCCATTGACCCTGTTGAGTTCATCTGCCACATTGCACCGAAAAGTGCCCTGCTTCCATCGCCTTATTGATGATGCACTATTTAACCCATAGCTGGAACCCAGGCAGGTGCTACCATTCTGGACCTGGGAGCAATGGTGATTAAGTGGTAACTCCACTTTCCCCAATACTCAAGTCCTCCCGGACCTGAGACTCACCACCGGTTGCAGTTTAAAGTCATACCAAAAGCAGTACACACGATCGTGTGTACGAAATGTCGTTCTACTGCCCTGCCAGATAACTGTTGTCGTCGGCTGTCCATTGCTAGCGATGATGACTGCTTCATTAGGATGCACAGAAACGCAAATGGACCACGAGGCCCGCACCAGAGTGACAGAGTTGTCGTGCCAGATAATATGCGGCAGGCGAACCTTGTATCTGAGTAACCGTTGCAATGCTGGGGCTGAATTCAGCACCGTCACATAGTTGACCACAAGTTCATGGGACACCTACCGTACTTTGGCTGAGCTGCAGTTGAAATGATTAAAAGCTGCATCAAGAGTAGGTGTATTTTCTTTAAACACACTCATATCCATGACGTGACACAGAGTGTAATCTTGTCTATTGGCTTTCAGTGGAGAAATAACACTGTTGGTTCAAACCAAGATTACAGGTAGGACAAGCCAAATTGGTCATTTTCACACTTATTTCAATTTTTTCCAAGAACTAAGAAATGTCAGAGAGGTCTGCTGAATTTTTTCACAGTAGTTCTTACTGTACACTGTACGTAGGTTTTAGATCTCTCCGCATTACACAGGCCTAGAGATGGCTCTGGGACACAAATTTCTCAGTATTCACAGAAACACTCATCTAAGTTTAATTGTTAAGCTGTTTAGGTTATTTAGCTAATATTTACTACAATGATCACTGTATTTGTGCATTGTTTCTGTATTTGTGTACTGTCTAGCCTGGTCATGATGACTTGGTATTAACCACTGGGGTTTTATTTTTCTCCATTTAGTTGTACATTGTCAGCTCATTTGCATGGTTGGCTTGTTTTCCTTGGCTGTCTACTGACTGTTACTTCAACAGAATGCTACACTAAGTGTTATTCTGTCCACTTGTTCATTTGGTACTAGAACTTTCCTGTCTATAAGTTCAGCACTTCTTGTACCTGACTTTTGCACTTGTTGCACGTCACTCTGGATAAGAGCATCTGCTAAATGCCTATAATGTAATGTAATGTAATGTATTTCTATGGTGCTATTTGGCAGTTAGCGCCTCATTGCAATGTTAGGTAGCTAATTTATCAGCAAGATAATGCTAGTTTGTGACATTTCAATTTTTAATTATTAAAACACATATGTTAAATCATTTGAATGAGTCCTCCTTGGGTATTTTAAGCCAGTGAACCTTGACCCATGAGCCATGACCATGAATCACAGTCACACAACACAACATTATTTATCGTAGAAATGCATGGTTTAAGATTAACTACTAGCACTTTGTTATGGGAAAAAACCCGCTCTTTTTCACAACTGAATCTTAAATAATGAATCTGTTTGGTTCCATGACTAAATTTTTTGCTGGCCTGGAAAAAGGAACAAGGTTGGCTGAGTGCTTACATTGACAACAACAACAACAACAACAACAACACTTTAACAATGGCTTGTCAAGGGTTAGAGTTTGCTATCTTAAGCAACCTATGTGTGCTGCCATGACAACCAATGTGGTTTTTCACTTCTGGTCAGTCCTTCTGGTCAGTGCTATCCATCCAGAACAATAAGTTCAGGTTCAACCAGGCCCCATCACTGCTGCCTTCTTATCTGCCTTCACTCCCAGCACCATCGGTAGAGCTGTGGGATGTGTACAATAAACTTCTGAGAGTGAAAACTAGGAAAGCCACAGGGCCTGATGGGATATCAGGCAAACTGATAAAAGAATTTTCATGTGAACTGAGTATGCCCCTTGCTGATATCTTGAATGCTTCCCTTCAACAGGGTATTGTACCCAAAGAGTGGAAATGCGCTGTTGTGGTATCTGTGCCAAAAACGAAACCACCTTCGGTCAAAGAGGTGCGCCCCATATCATTGACTTCTTTGTTAGGCAAAGTCGCCGAAGGTTTCATCACTCATGCCCCTTTTCCACCAAAGCAGTTCCAGGGCTGGTTCGGGGCCAGTGCTTAGTTTGGAACCGGGTTTTCTGTTTCCACTGACAAAGAACTGGCTCTGGGGCCAGAAAAACCGGTTCCAGGCTAGCACCAACTCTCTGCTGGACCAGAGGAAAGAACCACTTACAGTACGTCAGCGGGGGGGCGGAGTTGTTAAGACCAACAACAATAACAAGACCGCGAAAGATCGCCATTTTTAAGCGACGAGAAGCAGCAGCTGTACAAACGCGAAGTCATCCATTATTATTATTGTTGTTGTTGCTGCTGCTGCTTCTTCCGTGTTGTTTTTGCTTCGATATTCGCGCCAAGGTTTAAGCAAACGTAGCGACGTAACTGACGTATACAGCGACGTAATGACGTATACAGCGATGTAATGACGTGGCACCGCGAGCTATGGAAAAGCAAACTGGTTCTCAGCTGGCTCGCAAGTTGAACGAGTTGTGAACCAGCATGAGCACTGGCCCCGAACCAGCCCTGGAACTGATTTGGTGGAAAAGGGGTTTCAGTGGGTTGTGTCGGACATTAAATCTGAAATTGACCCCCAGCAATTCGGCTGTTTAAAGGGCCGATCCACAAATCACTGCCTTTTGGATCTAACAAACGATTTATTTAAGGCCTCCAATAAACCTGGTACCCTGAGCTCTCTGGTGTCAACAGACTACAGTAAAGCCTTCGACCGTGTGAGCCACAACATAGCTATTTGCTGACTGATCGAGCTTGGATTACAGCCATCTTTAGTCAGATGAATCTCTGATTTCCTCACGAACAGACGACAGGTGGTCTGTTATCATGGAGTCCTTTCTGACAGTGTTTCAATAACATGTGGCCTTCCACAGGGAACACTCCTCAGTCCACTCATCTTTATAGCTTATATAAATGGTGTGGCACGCCAAGCTTCTTCCAAGAGGTGGAAGTTTGTTGATGATTTGAACTTGTTGGAAATCAGAAACTCCTTATCACAACCTTTGAGTATCCAACAAGATTTGACAGATTTGAATACATGGTCTCAGGAAAACCACATGGTCCTACACCCGTGTAAATGTAAGGTCCTTCATGTCCAGTTCAGCAGGTCTCTGTATCCTCCCCCCTTGCTCAAGATAAATGATATAGTTCTGGAACGAGTGGGAGTCATGAGGATCCTAGGAGTTTGCTTGCAGTCAGACCTAAAATGGAATGCACATGTCAACTACATCTATAACAAAGCAAGCCAGCGGTTATTTCTTCTCCGGACACTAAAGCATTTTCACATTTCAAAGGATGACCTTGTTACTGTGTATACTTCTTACATAGGACTTGCTACTGAGTACGCAGCCGTCAAACACGTTCTGCTAGCAATCTGGACATTCTTAAGTGTCGAACTGAACGTTACAGAACTAGTGCCATCCTGCCCATGGTTCGTTTAATCAACACTTAATGTTCTTCCTATGTTTTAATTAGGAGTAAAAGTTTGAATATTGATCTTTTGCGTTATTTTTAATGTTAACAGTCGTATTTGTAATGTCACAACATCAATTCAGCCCTTGGGCTGCGACTGTGGTGAGATTAGATTAGATTAGATTAGATTAGATTAGATTAGATTAGATTCACTTTATTCATCCCACATTGGGGAAATTCACGTGTTACAGTAGCAAGAAAATGTCAAACAGATTACAGATAAAACTGAAATAAAAATTAGACAAACGAAGGATTAAATACAGAAGGCTATTTGCATTATCTACCGTGAAAAAGTATAGAAAAATTGCCTTATTGAGAGGCTCGGAAAAATTGCATGTTACAGGTAGACTCTGTATATATACACACACACATATACATAAATTATATATATATATATATATATATATATATATATATATATATATATATATATATATATATATATATATATAAAAGTATGTATAAAAATAGTTTAAGGCCTATATTATTGCACATAATAATTGCATCGATGAGAGATGGCAGAGGTAGTAGTGGTGAAGTAGTGCAAATATAACGACAAACAGGTTATTGGTGCTACGTTACAAGTTGTGGGTGTTATACAGTCTGACAGCAGTAGGTATGAATGACCTGCGGTATCTCTCCTTCTTACACTGTGGGTGTAGCAGTCTACTACTAAACGAGCTGCTTAAAGCCCCCACAGCCTCATGTAGGGGGTGAGAGGGGTTATCCATGATTGAGGTCAGCTTGGCTAACATCCTCCTCTCACCCACTACCTCAATGGAGTCCAGAGGACAGTCCAAGACTGAGCCAGCCCTTCTGACCAGTTTATTAAGTTTCTTCCTGTCCCTCTCTGAACTTCCACAGCCCCAGCAGACCACAGCGTAGAAAATCGCTGATGCTACCACAGAGTCATAAAAAGTCCTAAGCAGTATCCTGCACACACCAAATGATATGAAGTTGTATTCTTAATAAAACCATTACTACTACTACTACTACACCAACAACTAAAAAAATATATATATATAAATTTTATTTTACAGAGTGTTTTATACACAAAATAATTAGACAGTTAACCTTTAGGTATAATTAGGTAATTAGTCTTTGTCCAACACTGTATTTTTTACACTATATGATGGCGAATATGATGTTGGCATGGCTAGCCATGCTGAAACTAAAACACCCACCCAAGAAGGTGTATGTGTTCACATAATTTTGTCAACAAGTGACCCACAGATGACCACTCAAACCTGGGATTGTACCTATGATACAACCGACCACCACCAAAGAAGAAACGGACATTAAATTGACATTTTCTTTCGCAGATAGCATAGCCGGCTAGCTAGCTAGCTACAGCATTGTTTACATTTTACAAGGGGGCTTCTTTGGCTTGCTATGAGGAAAAACTTACGATCTGTTGGCTGTTTATTGTCACCCAGGTAGTTCTGAACAATATATACAGTAAGTTGTTTGATAATGGAACTATAATAAAGCATGCCTTATGCGTAGACTATCTTCATTGCTATTGTCCTTGAGGACCTGGGTTAAGCCTGCCTGGCTGTCCACTCTACCATAGGGAAACATAAGCCAATAATACTGCAAATATATAATTTCAAACCTCCTCGCCATCCACAGCTTCTGAAAAAACAAAATAGTTTACTATGTCAACATGGCTAACCTCCGGTCATAGCTTTATATCATCAACCCATCCTGTCAGTTTAGAAGGCACACTGTTAAGGCATTCCTTATAATATTTTAAAAACTCATCGCCAAACGCCAATACACAACCACCAACCACTTGCCATAATGGTTAGTTGAAAAAAAACCCAAACGACTTATGCTAAACTATTTATTCTAAAACAGACCAGCTAACCACAGATGTAAACACTCCAACTGGAACCCAACAACCGGCAACCACTACTGATGCACTATGAATCATGGGAAATACCTCCGATCAGGAATAAGGTGGATAGGTGTGTCCAAAACAGAAGACAGATACCTTGACATCTCTCTGTCTTGGCTTGACAGTCTTTGAAGGCAGCATATGTCACAGAGTGACATCTACTAATAGTCACTATCATTAAAAGTGCGCAAGTTGAGACTGAAGAAAGTATAGATGAGGAAAATAGAATGATTAGTGACTACATCAGAAATTTTCTTACCAGAATTAAAATCTCAAGTCGGGCGGCACGGTGGTGTAGTGGTTAGCGCTGTCGCCTCACAGCAAGAAGGTCCGGGTTCGAGCCCTGTGGCCGGCGAGGGCCTTTCTGTGCGGAGTTTGCATGTTGTCCCCGTGTCCGCGTGGGTTTCCTCCGGGTGCTCCGGTTTCCCCCACAGTCCAAAGACATGCAGGTTAGGTTAACTGGTGACTCTAAATTGAATGTGAATGGTTGTCTGTGTCTATGTGTCAGCCCTGTGATGACCTGGCGACTTGTCCAGGGTGTACCCCGCCTTTCGCCCGTAGTCAGCTGGGATAGGCTCCAGCTTGCCTGCGACCCTGTAGAACAGGATAAAGTGGCTAGAGATAATGAGATGAGAAATCTCAAGTAATCATATTCATACAAACAGGTCCATTTTAACTTTACAGAATGGCTGAAGCACTGGATCATGGGACACATACGATAAAAGAGACTATATCTGCGCTGCCTTCAAAAATAAGCCAAATGAATGTACCTCGGTATTTTATACAAACATCTGAGTTGCCCATGCTTCAATGCCATTCTGCCTCTGAATACAGTCCTAGTCGGCAACATTTTTAACTTTTATACACAAAGTCTATCATGGAAATATCAATATAAAAAGATGTGAAATGTAAACATAAACGATATAAATCATATATACTGTGTTACTCTGTAGTATGCTGTATTTTTGCATATAAGCATTGGATACTAGGAGAAACAAATCACATACATTGTACTTATACAGTGACAATAAAGCACTATTCAGTTCACATTGTACTACATTATATTATATGGACATGGGTGTTTTACTGGGGGTGGCATGGTGGTGTAGTGGTTAGCACTGTCGCCTCACAGCAAGAAGGTTCTGGATTCAAGCCCAGTGGCCGACGGGGGCCTTTCTGCATGTTCTCCCTGTGTCTGCGTGGGTTTCCTCCGGGTGCTTCAGTTTGCCCCACAGTCCAAAGACATGCAGGTTAGGCTAATTGGTGGCTCTAAAGTGAATGTGAGTGTGAAAGGTTGTTTGTCTCTGCGTCAGCCCTGCGATAACCTGGCAACTTGTCCAGGGTGTACCCCGCCTCTCGCCCATAGTCAGCTGGGATAGGCTCCAGCTTGCCCGCAACCCTGCACAAGATAAGCGGCTACGGATAATGGGTGGATGGATGGACTATTAGTGGATGTCAGTCCACGTATGCTGCCTTCAAAGACTGTGTCAAGCCAAGACAGAGTCTTCTGTTTTGGACACACCTATCCACCTTGTCACTTGTGAGGGAATCGATGAATTGTTTTGATAAATTTGGGTACTTTTTGTTTGTGAATCTGGCTATATAACAAAAAGAAAATCACACGTTGGCTTGAAGACATGAAGTTTATCTTCTCGTGTTGAAAACCTCATATTTTTTCATATGAAATACATCATGGATCTGAGTGACATATTTCCCGATATTTCACTCCGACAATGTCACTCCTAGTGTTTTCCGGCTGACTGGATGTGCGTTGTCAAAACGGTGAACTGGTTCCAAATTAAAATTCTTTTGATTAACTTGCCTATTTTTTTTGTGGATGTGTCTACATAATATAAAGAAGATTACATAGTGGCGCGAAGATATGAAGTTTATCTTCTCGTGTTGAAAAATATTTTCACTCGTTCGCTTCGCTCACTTGTAAATATGTTCACCACGTGAAGATAAACTTCATATCTTTGTGCAACCATGTAATCTCTCTCTCTCTCTCTCATTTTAAATATATATATATATATATATATATATATATATATATACATACAGCACCCTCCACAAGTATTGGCACCCCTTGTCAAGATATATTCTTAGGCTTCTAATAAATTCTTTTTTTTTATAATATAGGACAACAATGCAAAAAAAGGAGAAAAATCCAACCTTTAATTCAAGTGCATTTATTCAGTGGGAAAAAAAATCCCACATTAAGAAATAATTATTCTACATGAAATCATGTGTGCCACAATTATTGGCACCCCTGATGTTAATACTTTGTACAACCCCCTTTTGCCAACAAGACAGCACTTAATATTCTCCTATAACATTTCACAAGATGGGAGAATACAGAAAGAGGGATATTCGACCATTCCTCTTTGCACAATCTCTCTAAATCGTCCAGAGTCCTGGGTCCTCTCCTATGCACTCTCCTCTTCAGCTCACCCCACAGGTTTTCAATTGCGTTGAGGTCTGGGGACTGAGATGGCCATGGGAGGAGCTTGATTTTGTGTCTGGTGAACCATTTTTGTGTAGATTTGGCCCCATGTTTAGGGTCATTATCTTTCTGAAAGACCAAGTGACGACCCATCTTCAGCTTTCGGGCAGAGGCCACCAGATTTTGATTTAAAATGTCCTGGTATTTCAAAGAGTTCATGATGCCATGCACCCCAACAAGGTTCCCGGGGCCTTTGGAAGAGAAACAGGCCCATGGCATCACCGATCCTCCCCCATACTTCACAGTGGGCATGAGGTGCTTTTCCGCATACTCATCTTTTGTGTTATGCCAGACCCACTTAGAGTGTTTGTTGCCAAAAAGCTCTATCTTGGTCTCATCTGACCAAAGCACACGGTTCCAACTGAAGTCCCAGTACCACTTAGCGAACTCCAGACGTTTACATTTATGCTTGTAAGTGAGAAGGCTTTTTCCGTGCATGCCTCCCAAACAGCTTGTTGGCATGTAGATAGCGCCTGATGGTTGTTATGGAGACTTTGTGACCCCAAGATGCTACTCTTTGATGCAATTCTCTAACAGTGAGCTTTGGAGAACTGTCTTTTTACTTCTCTTACCATCCTCCTCACTGTGCGTGGTGGCAAGATAAACTTGCATCCTTGTCCAGGCTTGTTTGCCACTGTTCCAGTTGTTTTAAACTTCTTGATGATTCCTCTGACTGTAGATATGGGCAGGTGTAGGCAAGTGGCTGTTTTCTTATAGCCATTGCCTGACTTATGAAGGTCGACACACATCTGCCTTACTTGAATGGTGTGTTCTCTTGACTTTCCCATGTTGAAGAGTGGATAAGAGAAATAGGCCTCTGTGTCACATCATATTTATACCCCAGGGAAGCAGGATGTGATGAATTACTAATTAAAGGTTCCTAGATACTCTGATCAACTTTATAAACTACAGTAGAAATGACAGAAATGCTTCAATTACATTTATTTTCTAGGAATTGTTATGGGTGCCAATAATTGTGGAACAGTTGATTTTATGAAAAATAATTATTTCTTAGTCAGGGATTTTTTTTAATTCACTTGAGTTAAGGGTTACATTTTTCTACAAGTTTCAGTGTGAGATTATGCTTCTGCAATAAAAATGTAATTTATTTTAAGGCTTTTAACACATCTTAACCAGGGGTGCCGATAATTGTGGAGGGCGCTGTGTGTGTGTGTGTGTGTGTGTGTGTGTGTGTCCCCACTACGCTTCCCCTCATAAGAGGACTATTATGACTTTATTGATAGTTATATGTAATTTATATAACACTTAACTTCATTATTTATGTATATGATTCACTGTATTCTATTGCATTCTGTTCTATTATGTTGCATTCTATTCTATTCATAGTTATATGTAATTCATAAGACAGTCAACTTGATTATTTATGTTTATATATGACTCAGTATATTCTATCATATATTCTATTATATTGTATTCTATTGCATTCTATTCTATTCTGTCTCAATGTATTTGAATGAGTTACATACTATATATTATATGTAGTATATAATTATAATATCCAATTCTAATGCATTCTATTCTTTTCTACTACATCCCACTGCATTCTGTTGTATTCGATTGCATTCTATTGTCACGCTGTATTTTATAGCATTGTATTCAGTTTTACTGCATTCCATCTTCTCTTCTCTTCTCTTCTCTTCTCTTCTCTTCTCTTCTCTTCTCTTCTCTTCTCTTCTCTTCTCTTCTCTTCTCTTCTCTTCTGTCTCATTGTATTCTATTGCATAGTATTCTATTCTGTTCTATTGCAGACAAAGTGCTTAATCTAAAAACGGTTCATGGCTAGAAATGGTTAAGTTTTGTTATGGTTAAATTAGTGTAATGTAGTGTCGCAGTGTAATGATCATATGACGTTATTCACACAAAGTCTCTCCTCTAATTACTAGGGAATACCTGTATGCTATAATTCCTAGCGATTCGAAATGAGTTAAAATTGATTCCTTTGTAGACAACAAAGAACAAGAAAGACAACAAATGTCTCTTTAAACACGTGCTCTACTCTTAAGTCCTTACACTTTACCCTCTGATGAGGAACACAAAGTTTGTTGAGTGCAGTGACTCAGAGGACAGTGAAGACAGGTCTGAAAGACAGGAAGCATGGTGGTCCAGTCATGGAGGAAAGCGGGGGCAGAAGCCAAAAATACATCAGACTGCATCATAACAGGGTGTGTGTAATATCACACACATAGACACATGTATGTGAATACAGACACACACATAAACAATGGTTTCAAAAGTTTCTTGTTAAGTCTTTCTCTTGAGCAAAATTAACTGCACTGTACATGACTTATTTTCTGGAAATTTTTAGACTGTAATGTTACAGTAAATGATATGACACACCTTTCCATCCATTATCCGTAACCACTTATCCTGTGCAGGGTCACGGGCAAGCTGGAGCCTATCCCAACTGACTATTGGCGAGAGGTAGGGTACACCCTGGACAAGTCACCAGATCATCACAGAGCTGACACGTAGACACAAACAACCATGCACACCTACGGTCAATTTAGAGCCACCAATTAACCTAACCTGCATGTCTTTGGACTGTGAGAGAAAACGAAGCAAATCCACATAGACACGGGGTGAATATGCAAACTCCACACAGAAAGGCCCCTGTCGGCCACTGGGCTCGAACCAAGAACCTTCTTGCTGTGAGGCAACGGTGCCAACCACTATACCACCATGCCGCCCACCTTTCCACACACCTACCTTTTAATTTATCTGTCAATAAAAGCACAAAAAAAATGGAACCAAATTTTAAAAACTGGTACATTTGTAAGGCCTATTTTCACGACTTCAACAACAGAGACTATGTCGATTTAATAGTCTCTTGGTAAGGAAAGTCAGACAGCCATGAACCCGTTTTTGCTGCTCTTGACTGGAGCTTTAATACAATAATACACCAAAAAGAGCAGATCTTTGCCAACGTTGTCAACACAAAGTTCGGTGGTTGTGCAACATGTTGAGAAGGTCATAAATATTTGTGGCTATTTTCCAAACCAAACAACCTTGTCACTCTACAAAGTATTAATATCCTTTAAATGGACACATTTTTCCAAACAAACAGCATTCATTTAAAAAAGTGTCTCATTAATACTTGAACTGTTGTTCAAACATCTGCTTAAGCTTTTTACAGTCAAACAAGGAAAAATTGTTTTCTCGAAGGCTGAGATGTCCCGTTTGTTTTAAGAGTTTTTCCACAAGATTAACTTTATTGTTCTTATTTGGGTTGCTGTTGGACTTGAACAGTGTTTGGTTCAAACTACAAGCAAAGACAGAACATTGACTTAGTACAGTGACAAACAAACTATGAGCATCTGTTTTTACTCGAGCACATAACAGATGTTCATAGTTTTGCACTGCATTTATATACTGTTTATTATAATCATTACTGTTTTCTGTTGTTGTATGCTGTTTATTAGTATTTTTATTTAGATTTCATCCATGTATAATCTCATCTCATCTCATCTCATTATCTCTAGCCGCTTTATCCTGTTCTACAGGGTCGCAGGCAAGCTGGAGCCTATCCCAGCTGACTACGGGCGAAAGGCGGGGTACACCCTGGACAAGTCGCCAGGTCATCACAGGGCTGACACATAGACACAGACAACCATTCACACTCACATTCACACCTACGGTCAATTTAGAGTCACCAGTTAACCTAACCTGCATGTCTTTGGACTGTGGGGGAAACCGGAGCACCCGGAGGAAACCCACGCGGACACGGGGAGAACATGCAAACTCCACACAGAAAGGCCCTCGCCGGCCACGGGGCTCGAACCCGGACCTTCTTGCTGTGAGGCGACAGCGCTAACCACTATACCACCGTGCCGCCCCCACAATCAGAACTTGATAATAAATTTAATAACTTATCCAGGGGTTGATTTTCATCAGTTTTGTTACAGTGGTGAAAATCACAACCCACCATTATGAAATCACAACTCACTATTGTACCCAGGGAAGCTGTGGCCTAGGTTTGGGACCAAAAGGTTGCCAGTTTGAGTCCCTGGACCAGCAGGAATGGCTGAAGTACCCTTGAGCAAGGCATCTAACCCCCACTTGTTCCCCAGCCCACTCTGGGTACGTTGTACGTCACTCTGGATAAGAGCGTCTGCTAAATGCCAGTAATGTAATATGTCCTTAGTCTATTTCTTTGATTATAGATAATTTTTAGCATTGTAAAAGCCAAATATTGTTTTGGATAATGCTAATAAACCATTGTTAATATTATTTAATATTAAAATATATATTTATTATTAAATAAGTCATAACATTTCCTTTGTGTGTATTAAATGCATTTCCTGTGTCTGGTTACTTAAACAAAGAGATCTGTAGGAAGTGTGTGTGTATATATATATATATATATATATATATATATATATATATATATATATATATATATATATATTCCCACACACAGCTATGCATGTGGAAGTGCTGCTTTTTCCAGACCTATTGGAAAATATGAACAAATGCTTTATACAGTGGTGCTTGAAAGTTTGTGAACCCTTTAGAATTTTCTATATTTCTGCATAAATATGACCTAAAACATCATCAGATTTTCACACAAGTCCTAAAAGTAGATAAAGAGAACCCAGTTAAACAAATGAGACAAAAATATTATACTTGGCCATTTATTTATTAAGGAAAATGATCCAATATTACATATCTGTGAGTGGCAAAAGTATGTGAACCTCTAGGATTAGTAGTTAATTTGGAGGTGAAATTAGAGTCAGGTGTTTTCAATCAATGGGATGACAATCAGGTGTGAGTGGGCACCCTGTTTTATTTAAAGAACAGGGATCTATCAAAGTCTGATCTTCACAACACATGTTTGTGGAAGTGTATCATGGCACGAACAAAGGAGATTTCTGAGGGCCTCAGAAAAAGTGCTGTTGATGCTCATCAGGCTGGAAAAGGTTACAAAACCATCTCTAAAGAGTTTGGGTTCCACCAATCCACAGTCAGACAGATTGTGTACAAATGGAGGAAATTCAAGACCATTGTTACCCTCCCCAGGAGTGGTCAACCAACAAAGATCACTCCAAGAGCAAGGTGTGTAATAGTCGGCGAGGTCACAAAGGACCCCAGGGTAACTTCTAAGCAACTGAAGGCCTCTCTCACATTGGCTAATGTTAATGTTCATGAGTCCACCATCAGGAGAACACTGAACAACAATGGTATGCATGGCAGGGTTGCAAGGAGAAAGCCACTGCTCTCCAAAAAGAACATTGCTGCTCATCTGCAGTTTGCTAAAGATCACGTGGACAAGCCAGAAGGCTATTGGAAGAATGTTTTGGGGACGGATGAGACCAAAATAGAACTTTTTGGTTTAAATGAGAAGCGTTATGTTTGGAGAAAGGAAAACACTGTATTCCAGCATAAGAACCTTATCCCATCTGTGAAACATGGTGGTGGTAGTACCATGGTTTGGGCCTGTTTTGCTGCATCTGGGCCAGGACGGCTTGCCATCAGTGATGGAACAATGAATCCTGAATTATACCAGCGAATTCTAAAGGAAAATGTCAGGACATCTGTCCATGAACTGAATCTCAAGAGAAGGTGGGTCATGCAGCAAGACAACGACCCTAAGCACACAAGTCGTTCTACCAAAGAATGGTTAAAGAAGAATAAAGTTAATGGTTTGGAATGGCCAAGTCAAAGGCCTGACCTTAATCCAATGGAAATGTTGTGGAAGGACCTGAAGCGAGCAGTTCATGTGAGGAAACCCACCAACATCCCAGAGTTGAAGCTGTTCTGTATGGAGGAATGGGCTAAAATTCCTCCAAGCCGGTGTGCAGGACTGATCAACAGTTACCGGAAACATTTAGTTGCAGTTATTGCTGCACAAGGGGGTCACACCAGATACTGAAAGCAAAGGTTCACATACTTTTGCCACTCACAGATATGTAATATTGGATCATTTTCCTCAATAAATAAATGACCAAGTATAATATTTTTGTCTCATTTGTTTAACTGGGTTCTCTTTATCTACTTTTAGGATTTATGTGAAAATCTGATGATGTTTTAGGTCATATTTATGCAGAAATATAGAAAATTCTAAAGGGCTCACAAACTTTCAAGCACCACTGTAGTAAAAACATGAAATGATGGACTAAATTTACCAAGCAAATAAAATGTGGCACGATGGTGGTGTTTGCACTAACCTATCCCATCATGCACCACAGAATGAAATGCTTGTAGCAGATAATAGACCGAACCAACATGGCAGGCAGTTGAATATACCTCTGAGGCACTGTATTAAAAAAATTAACTATTACTGTAATAACCCGTGCATTAAAGTGAAAAATATTGCTTAAATTTTGCAGAAGGTGTTGATTAATTTTCTATAACAGCAGCTCAGACAGTACAGTAGTTCCAGCTGTAAGATTTCTATTAATGCACTTGTACTGATAGTAACAACTTATACAGGGATTTGTATGGCCACTTAATTTGTCCCATTCTTCCTGCAAACAGATCTTAAGGTGTACAACAGTACGAGGTCATCATGGTTATTTTTTTTTTTGTTTCAAAGTTCGCCACACATTCTCTTTTGGGGACAAAGGGGACAAGCACCCTCTTCTTCCACAGCCATGCCTTTGTAATGTGTGTAGAATGTGGTTTCGCATTGTGTTCTTGAAATACTTTTGGAAAAGATATCATCTTGAATCATCTGGCATTCGTTTCCACCCATGGAACTGTCATTCTTTCGATGTTTTTTATTTTTGCACCATTCTGTGTAAACTCTAGAGACTGTTGTGTGTGAAAACTCCAGGAGATCAGCAGTTTCTGAAATATTCAAACCAGTCCATCTGGCACCAACACCCATACCACAGTGAAAGTCACAGAGATCAGAATTTTTTCCCATTCTGGTGTTTGAAGTGAGCATTAACTGAAGCTCTTGATTTGTATCTGCATGATGTTATGCACTGTGCTGCCGTCAAACAATTGGGTAATTAGAGTACCGCATAAAACAGCAGGTGGATGGATGATCCTAATAAAGTGGCTGGTGAGTGTATGGTCTAGAAAAAAAGGAAGTACTCCTTTTCAATTTTTGTTCAAGTGGAGAAAAGATAATATGAATGTTAGTTTTACAAATGTTCATACGAGAACAAGAGACCAAGACCAAAAACCAAGATAAGTCCAAGTACAATTGTCAACATCTCATCTCATCTCATCTCATCTCATCTCATCTCATCTCATCTCATTATCTCTAGCCGCTTTATCCTGTTCTACAGGGTCGCAGGCAAGCTGGAGCCTATCCCAGCTGACTACGGGTGAAAGGCGGGGTACACCCTGGACAAGTCGCCAGGTCATACAATTGTCAACATGTCAGAGACAAGTCCAATGCAATATAGAAAATGTTTCAACACCAGTCCTATTTATGGGTATGTACAGTGGTGCTTGAAAGTTTGTGAACCCTTTAGAATTTTTGATATTTCTGCATAAATATGACCTAAAACATCATCAGATTTTCACACAAGTCCTAAAAGTAAATAAAGAGAACCCAGTTAAACAAATGAGACAAAAATATTATACTTGGTCATTTATTTATTGAGGAAAATGATCCAATATTACATATCTGTGAGTGGCAAAAGTATGTGAACCTCTAGGATTAGCAGTTAATTTGAAGGTGAAATTAGAGTCAGGTGTTTTCAATCAATGGGATGACAATCAGGTGTGAGTGGGCACCCTGTTTTATTTCAAGAACAGGGATCGATCAAAGTCTGAGCTTCACAACACATGTTTGTGGAAGTGTATCATGGCACGAACAAAGAAGATTTCTGAGGACCTCAGAAAAAGCGTTGTTGATGCTCATCAGGCTGGGAAAGGTTACAAAACCATCTCTAAAGAGTTTGGACTCCACCAATCCACAGTCAGACAGATTGTGTACAAATGGAGGAAATTCAAGACCATTGTTACCCTCCCCAGGAGTGGTCGACCAACAAAGATCACTCCACGAGCAAGGCGTGTAATAGTCAGCGAGGTCACAAAGGATGCCAGGGTAACTTCTAAGCAACTGAAGGCCTCTCTCACATTGGCTAATGTTAATGTTCATGAGTCCACCATCAGGAGAACACTGAACAACAATGGTGTGCATGGCAGGGTTGCAAGGAGAAAGCCACTGCTCTCCAAAAAGAACATTGCTGCGCATATGCAGTTTGCTAAAGATCACGTGGACAAGCCAGAAGGCTATTGGAAAAATGTTTCGTGGATGGATGAGACCAAAATAGAACTTTTTGGTTTAAATGAGAAGCATTATGTTTGGAGAAAGGAAAATGCTGCATTCCAGCATAAGAACCTTATCCCATCTGTGAAATATGGTGGTGGTAGTACCATGATTTGGGCCTGTTTTGCTGCATCTGGTCCAGGATGGCTTGCCATCACTGATGGAACAATGAATTCTGAATTATACCAGCAAATTCTAAAGGAAAATGTCAGGACATCTGTCCATGAACTGAATCTCAAGAGAAGGTGGGTCATGCAGCAAGACAACGACCCTAAGCACACAAGTCGTTCTACCAAAGAATGGTTAAAGAATAATAAAGTTAATGTTTTGGAATGGCCAAGTCAAAGTCCTGACCTTAATCCAATCGGAATGTTGTGGAAGGACCTGAAGCGAGCAGTTCATGTGAGGAAACCCCCCAACATCCCAGAGTTGAAGCTGTTCTGTATGGAGGAATGGGCTAAAATTCCTCCAAGCCGGTGTGCAGGACTGATCAACAGTTACCGCAAATGTTTAGTTGCAGTTATTGCTGCACAAGGGGGTCACACCAGATACTAAAAGCAAAGGTTCACATACATTTGCCACTCACAGATATGTAATATTGGATCATTTTCCTCAATAAATAAATGACCAAGTATAATATTTTTGTCTCATTTGTTTAACTGGGTTCTCTTTATCTACTTTTAGGACTTGTGTGAAAATCTGATGATGTTTTAGGTCATATTTATGCAGAAATATAGAAAATTCTAAAGGGTTCACAAACTTTCAAGCACCACTGTATAAGCTACTGCATAGAATTGTCTTACATATTTGGTCACAGAATGCAATTTGAAAGCAAGAAAGAAAGCAGAACTTTATTCATCACACACTTGTGAAATTTCCTTTCTGCATTTAACCCATCTGAAGCAGTGAGCACACACGCACAATGAGCACACATGCATACCCAGCCATGCTAACAGCGTCTGGGGAGCAGCTGGGAATTAGGGCCTCTGCATGCTCTTGCAACAAGGCTTTCGCAGATAGCTTTTCGCAGACAGTTGTAATTTATCGTTGAGCGGGGAGTAATAGGCGTGCGCGATGTTATTCACCGGCACAACGCAAGGGGGCGCGAAGTCGCGAAATCGCTAGGAGTAGTTGGTGGGTGTGGTTAGTGGAGTGTTTATCCTCCGGTTACTTATAATGACTAGAACTGGAGTCGTATAGATGTACGTACTTCCGCACTTCCTCGATCAACCGCTCTTCGTGCTGCTCCATCTTCGCTCATTTTAAAAATGGCGGTAGTGAAAACAAACCAAACCCGGAAAGTAGGGAAGCGGAAGTGCGTGTACAGCGAATGTAGAGTGGACCAATCAGAGCCCTCTTGTCTGCGACGCTCTCTGCGAGGCTTCTGCGGTGGTCACAATTTTTGGGAGGTGCGCACAGAGCGTCTGCGAAGAGGGGGGGCTACGCAGACGCCATCTGCGAGGACTGCGTTGTCAGCATAAATTGGCCTTTAGGTGCCTCACTCAAGGGCACTTCAGCCCAAGGCCGTCCCATATTAACCTAACCTGCATGTCATTGGACTGTGAGGGAAACCGGAGCACCCGGAGGAAACCCACGCAGAAACGGGGAAAACATGCAAACTCCACACAGAAACGCCCCCACTGGCCACTGGGCTCGAACCCAGAACCTTCTTGCTGTGAGGCGACCGTGCTAACCACTACACCACCGTGCTGCCCGCCTATTCAAAAAAGATCAAAACTAATTTATTAGTTAATTTGAGACAAATTAATTAAATTATATTTATAACAAATGTCTTATTTTCTGAGGAATTAAACTTGGAAAAATATGTAGCCTAACTCTTTTACTCTGAGATAACAGGCAGCAATTTCACTCAAACCTGTTGTTCTTTCTGTTTTGCTCATAAGGAAATCCCTTATAAACTGCGCTTAATGTGAATTTACAATAGACTATTTATTTCCTGACTACGGACTTGACTTAATGAGGTAAAACCCAAGGAGGCAGCATGTCTATCAGGCATTTGGGTTAAGAACCTACCACTTAAAACCACCCATAAAAATCCCAGAGCTTTCAGGGATATACTTTGTGATCCACTTTGCACAACTGCATTTTATACCTTTAGACCCACTGACACGCTGCCACACACATGTAAACTTCATGTGCAGCTGATCATGGGATTAGAGAGAGGGTTAAGATGTTTCTATTCATGTTGGATTCTGTCTTTCCCACTTTCAATTGCTAAACAGAGTTATTCTACCGTTTAATAATTAATGACACAATGCTATTTCTCTTTATAAAAAGGCCCAATTTAGACCACATAATCTTTCCTACCATTTATTGATAGTCTTATATTCTGTTTAATGGTGCAGGACCTAATAGTTTATTTCAATTATCTTTTAAAAAGCATGTGTGGCGAAGCAAAAACCTTGTATGCCCATAACATTTCCAAACAAACTGACCACAGAGATTGATGACTTGATTCGTATTTTATGGTGCAGAACCTGTAGCAATATGAGTTTCACTCTTATTAAAGGTGACATCAGCTTCATAAACCAATCCTGTGGGACCAGGGCTCGGTTAAAGCCATGTGTATTATTTCTTGATTTTCCAAAACAGTCAAATGGCAAAATAGGGGTCAAAGATCAGGCAGTCAAGAAATACGTTCTTTAATATGCTTCACAGACTCTCTACTAGGAACACGTACATGGTCTTCACCTGATTCAACTTGTGTGAAAAGTTGCAAAGCTTCAACTGAGACAAAGTGGTTAATTGCTCTGTGGTCTGATGAACTGAAATTTATTTTTGGAAATCATGGACACTGCATCCTCCAGGCTAAAGAGGAGAGGGACCATCCGGCTTGTTATCAGTGTACAGTTCAAAAGCCAGCATCTGTGATGGTATGGGGCATTAGTGCACATGACATGGGTAGCTTGAACATGGCTTCATTAATGCTGAATGATATATCCAGGTTTTGGAGCAACATGCTGCCATCCAGATGACATTTCTTTTTCAGGAAAGGCCTTGCTTCTTTCAGCAAGACAATGCTAAACTACATTCTGCATGTATTAAAACTACATGGCTCTGTAGTAAAAGAGTTGGGGTGCTAAACTGGCCTGCCTGCAGTCCAGAGCTGTTACCCATTGACAACATTTGGTGCATTATGAAACACAAAATATGACAAAGGAGACCTTGAACTGTTGAGCAGCTGAAATCCTATATCAGGCAAAAATGGGACATTTCACTTTCGTAGCTACAGCAATTGGTCTCCTCAGTTCCCAAACATTTACAGAGTGTTGTTAAAAGTAGAGGTGAGGCAACATAGTGGTAAACATGCCCCTGTCCCAACTTTTTTGAAATGTGTTGCTGACGACATCAAATTCAAAATGAGCGTATATTTTTCAAACAACAATAAAATTTCTCAGTTTCAACATTTGATATGTTGTCTTTGTCCTATTTTCAATGAAATATAGTTTCCAAGATTTGAAAATCATTGCATTCTGTTTTATGTTTAACACAGCATCCCAACATTTTGCAGTTGGGGTCGTAAGTTAGTTCATGTTATCATTCACGTTAGAGCAGCAATAAACAGGCATTCCCTTACCAGCTTCTCTTTTTTATACATACGTGACAAAAAAAAAACTTTTGGAAAACATGAAATTTACCTCTGACTGTTACAAAGTGCTGACACTGGAGACTCCTTCCAAAAATGAGAAAGAAAAACATATAAGAATGAGGATATTATTATAGAAACTTTTGATTTGTTTTGTAATCTTAAACTATTGAGAGAGTTGATATTATTTTGGGCGGCACGGTGGTGTAGTGGTTAGCGCTGTCGCCTCACAGCAAGAAGGTCCTGGGTTCGAGCCCCGGGGCCGGCGAGGGCCTTTCTGTGTGGAGTTTGCATGTTCTCCCTGTGTCCGCGTGGGTTTCCTCCGGGTGCTCCGGTTTCCCCCACAGTCCAAAGACATGCAGGTTAGGTTAACTGGTGACTCTAAATTGACCATAGGTGTGAATGTGAGTGTGAATGGTTGTCTGTGTCTATGTGTCAGCCCTGCGATGACCTGGCGACTTGTCCAGGGTGTACCCCGCCTTTCGCCCGTAGTCAGCTGGGATAGGCTCCAGCTTGCCTGTGACCCTGTAGAAGGATAAAGCGGCTAGAGATGATGAGATGAATGATATTATTTTTAAAAATCAATCAAATTTTAAGTTTTTCATTTAAGTTTTCTATTCGCTTTTTAAAGCAGTCTGAGCCAGCATCTGTTTGTTTTAAAAAAGCCATATTAATCTATTAATCCACTGTCACACTGAAGGATGCAATGACCTTGAGATCTTCAGTCCATGAGCTCTGTTGAATGTGTAGACAGCAGTTTATGTGCTGTAAAGCTCACTTGTGTGATTATTGCAGAAAGTGGGAAAGTTTCTGTAATCTTGCGGTAATGTGGTGGTGTCGTTGTGTTAATCCGTCTGGGAACCATGGGCAGCTTGGCAGCCAAGGCTGTACAGCAAGACACTTATTTTAACATTCGAAAATTCCAGACACAAACTATAGACTCCTCGCCTGTGCCAAGAACCCGAGTGAAGAAAAACATTGCGCTTCTTTTATCCTCACTTCAACAGCACTTCAATGTAACATGTTTTGATGCATCTAAATCTTTCTAGGTGACAACCTAGGATTAGTCTGTCTGATGAATTTCTTTCTCCGTGATGTTTTTCTGCAACTACATTTTAGTTTACACCCCGCACAGACTCCATAACTCACAGTTACTTGAGGCTTTGTACAGTCGAAGATTGCTCATGCTGTAAATCATCTATCAATCACACCTGAAGAATGCTTTATCATTGCCTTGAGGTGCAGCTCATGACAGGTCTACAAATCATGAACACTGATAAACACTTAGATGTTCTATTTCATTTAACTTCCTTTAATGACAAATCATGATGTACAGCTCTGGAATGTACCACTGTCTGGAGTCTTCTTCCATCCATCCATTAATTATCTGTAGCCACTTATCCTGTTCAGGGTCGCAGGCAAGCTGGAGCCTATCCCAGCTGACTACGGGCGAGAGGCGGGGTACACCCTGGACAAGTCGCCAGGTCATCGCAGGGCTGACACATAGACACAGACAACCATTCACACTCACATTCACACCTACGGTCAATTTAGAGTCACCAGTTAACCTAACCTGCATGTCTTTGGACTGTGGGGGAAACCAGAGGAAACCCACACAGGCATGGTGCAAACTCCACACAGAAAGGCCCTTGCCGGCCACTGGGTTCGAACCCAGGACCTTCTTGCTGTGAGGCGACAGCGCTAACCACTACACCATAGTACTATGTATTGAAACAGTTGAAAACTGTTTCTCATGGTGACGAACCAAGAGATAGCACGAAGTGTGATGTATTACGTGCTGGACAGAGCAGACATTTTATTAAAATTTTGAAGCAAAACAGAGAAACACTGTAGTTTAGACAGGTGGAGGAGTCACAGCACATGGAAGTAGTGAAATTGAAAGTGAACGGGCCTTTGAGGGGTATGATGCATTTCAAAAATAGTAGTGAAGCCCAAATTCATGAAATGGCTTCATATACAGAAATAAGGTGCTTAATGCAGTGCTGAACTTACACAAATGATTCCTGAACAATGCACTAAAAACCTGAATGCCAGACTTCAACTGTCAATCAATCAATCAAGCTATCAAGCTATCAATTATACAATACATTAAGAAATTAAATTAGGACAATTCAAATAATTTAAGACAATTTTGGACCATGTTTCTTGCAATGCTGAACTTACACACATAAATCCTGCCATTTTGGAACTTTCAGCACTAATTAATGAATTAATAATCAAAGTGGGTATATGTAATTTGTATATATATATATATTTATAAAATTGTGACCCTGTGTTGACTTCAGAAAACACAAAATAAATTAAAACTTGTGCAATAAATTCTTTTTTAAATTATTATTATTATTATTAAAGGTATACAGTACTGTGCAAAAGTCTTAGGCACCCTATTTTTTTTCATACAAACTTTGTTATAGATTTCTATAACAAACTTCTACATTATCGAGTCAGAACAAAAACAATTTAGAGTCCAAATGTTCGTTTTCCAGCACAAAATTAAATGTTACAGAAAAAAAAAGTTTGCATCTGAGCAGCATATTACATACTAGCAGGTTACCCAGCGTTGCCTGGGTTTTGTAAAATTCTGGGTTGCCCCCAGACTTCCATGTCAAATTTGGTGAAGATCCATCGAGAAATGGTGATGTGAACCCAAGACAAACAAATATCTAAACATCCACCAGCCAGGGGCCCACTGGGGACCCCCTAGGGCCCATACATGAATTTTGTTTATATCTGCAAAATTCCGGGTCATCCCCGGACCTACTTACCAAATTTGTCGAAAATCTGTCGAGAAATGGTGACGTTAGCTCAAGACAAACAAATAGATAAACAAACTTTGCCTCTTATTATATAGAAGAGAGCACTTTTCAGATGAAAAAAGAAAACATAATGAAGGCTACTGGGTTTTGGTGCAAAATGAAGAAGCGAGTGTGACAGTCAAAGTATCCAGAAGAACCATGGCTGGTTCTGTAAGATGCTCAGTAAAACCTACAGCTCATTTCCTTATCAAACTGCACTCACTGTACTTGAAATTAACTTTTTTTTTTTTAAGCAAAGGGTTGTCTCACACCAAATATTGTCTTTGTTTCATTTATTATGGCGTACTGCTGCTTTTTTTTTTTTTACGTTGAAACATCTCATCTCATTATCTCTAGCCGCTTTATCCTTCTACAGGGTCGCAGGCAAGCTGGAGCCTATCCCAGCTGACTACGGGCGAAAGGCGGGGTACACCCTGGACAAGTCGCCAGGTCATCACAGGGCCGACACATAGACACAGACAACCATTCACACTCACATTCACACCTACGGTCAATTTAGAGTCACCAGTTAACCTAACCTGCATGTCTTTGGACTGTGGGGGAAACCGGAGCACCCGGAGGAAACCCACGCGGACACGGGGAGAACATGCAAACTCCACACAGAAAGGCCCTCGCCGGCCCCGGGGCTTGAACCCAGGACCTTCTTGCTGTGAGGCGACAGCGCTAACCACTACACCACCGTGCCGCCAGAACGGTTCGATGAAATCATTGAAAGCCCGATATTCATGTCCATGATGACATTCGCGCCCCTGTACAGTATGTAAACTTCTGACCACAACTATATATTTAATGCATAAATAAATTAGGAATTAAAGACAGGTCCAATTAGTTAAGTTAATTTTTATAGAAAAAATAACAAAATATCATAATACACACTGTAAAATATGTCAGTACATGAGACTACTGTTATTTTCCAGTTTGAGGCTTTTGTGTAGCTTGACACCTTCATAAATTTCGCTGAAAGAGTGGTTCAAGATCCCTCTACAGCCTTATGTCTCTGACTTTATTTGACATTACAGGATAAAGATTAATGCTCTTGTCCTTCTTATATGAGACGTCACCAAATATTAATCGTGAAGGTGCTGATCTTTTTGCATGCTGTATATGTATAATTTTTGTTCCTTTTTATGAAGGACGCCAGTAATTCTGGAGATGACTGAATAAGAATGCTGCATTTGTGGAATATTGGGTTTCAACCGTTTCCACTGTATGTGTCATGCCGTGGTGTTAAATCAGGCTTGGTCTTGCTCAACTCGATGACTCATGATTAGTCGAGAACAAGCTGAATTTTTTCAGTGCCAGTTAAATTAAATCCTTTTATTTTTGGAGGGTAATGTGTGTGATGTTGAAGCAGGTTAAAGTGAAGTGATCACAAATTTAACACTTTACAAATGGCAATTTACATTACATTACAGGCATTGACCTTCAAAGGCTTTTCTGCATATTAGGGTGTTGTCAGTGCATTGCATTACATTACATTACAGGCATTTAGCAGATGCTCTTATCCAGAGCGATGTACTGTACAACATACCTAGAGCAGCCTGGGGAGCAGTTGGAGGTTTGGTGCCTTGCTCAAGGGCACTTCAGCCATTCCTGATGGTCCAGGGAATCGAACTAGCAACCTTTTGGTCACAAAGCTGCTTCTCTAACCATTAGGTCATGGCTTCAATTTAGTTACATGTAGTAGCTTATTAGCAGTGGTGTAAAGAATACAAAACACACTGATGAGTAAAACTGCTGCTACTGTAGTATTTATTTACTTGAGCAAATTACTTACATCATCTGGTGAAAAGCGTCAGTGATTACCTTCTTTTTTTTTTACAATTCACATGACTAATCCGGGGCGGCATGGTGGTGTAGTGGTTAGCACTGTTAGCGCATCACAGCAAGAAGGTTCTGGGTTCGAGCCCAATGGCCGGCAAGGGCCTTTCTGTGTGGAGTTTGCATGTTCTCCCCGTGTCTGCATGGGTTTCCTCTGGGTGCTCCGGTTTCCCCTACAGTCCAAAGACATACAGGTTAGGCTAATTGGTGGCTCTAAATTGACCGTAGGTGTGAATGGTTGATTGTCTCTACCCCTTTTCCACCAAATCAGTTCCAAGGCTGGTTCGGGGCCAGTGCTAGTTTACAACTCGTTCAACTTGCGAGCCAGCTGAGAACCAGTTTGCTTTTCCATAAATCGCGGTGCTAAGCGGAGCCACGTCATTACATCGCTGTATATGTCATTATGTCGCTGTATACGTCAGTTACGTCGCTGTATACATCAGTTACGGCGCTACGTTTACATAAGCAAAAGCAAAGGGGAGTCCCATATACGATTCGTACATTGGGGGAGTGCCTGTTAGAGAGCGCACTTGTCCTGGGCCATCGGCATAGTGAGGTAGGGTGGCCAGTTCCTTTCCTCACCGCCTTTGACTTCCCCAGTGTTTCCACCAGGTCCCCATTCACTGCTGGGTGGACAGGGAGCGAGCCCCAGATCCCCGTCGAGCCGAGGCTCGAACCAGGGACCGTTCGCTTAGCGGTCAAGCGCTCTAACCACTTGGCCACCTTCTCGTCGCTTAAAAATGGCAATCTTTCGCGGTCTTGTTATTGTTGTTGGTCTTAACAACTCCACCCCCCCGCTGACATAAGCGGTTCTTTCCTCTGGCCCAGCAGAGAGTTGGTGCTAGCCTGGAACCAATTTTTCTGGCCCCAGAGCCAGTTCTTTGTCAGTGGAAACAGAAAACCCGGTTCCAAACTAAGCACTGGCCCTGAACCAGCCCTGGAACTGCTTTGGTGGAAAAGGGGCATCTGTGTGTCAGCCCTGTGATGACCTGGCGACTTGTCCAGGGTGTACCCCGCCTCTCACCCTAAGTAAGCTGGGATAGACTCCAGCTTGCCTGCGACCCTGTACAGGATTAGCAGCTACAGATAATGGATGGATGAACACCCTATAGGCCAATTGACCTGTTTTATGAGGCTGTCTGTGTCTATCGAGAGCACACTTCATCCCAGATAAGCACCTATGGGCAGTTTAGAGTTGCCAGTTAACCTAACTACATGTCTTTGTACTGTGGGGGAAACCGGAGCACCTGGAGGAAACATTACATTACACTACAGACAGATTGCATTACTCTCTTATCAACATACCCAGAGCAGCCTGGGGTTAGGTGCCTTGTTCAAGATTCCTCAGATTCCTGCTAGTTCAAGGAATCAAACCAGCGACCTTTTGGTCCCATAAGGCCATGGCTTCCCTTACATAGGAAGAACATGCAAACTCCACACAGAAAGGCCCCCAGGCTCGAATCCAGAACCTTCTTGCTGTGAAGCGACAGCGCTAACCAATGCATCACCATGCCACCTACCTCCATTATCAACAGTATACAAAGCAATGTAATGCTACCTACCGTAGCTAGCTAACTTAGCTAAATTCCATTGGGTTTCATTAGCTATCTATCTGGTATACCATCAAAGTCTCTAGGGAAGAATTATAGTAGTGGTTTCCCGTTGCCTTCTACTGGATTATATTATCAATCATTCACACACATCTATGGACAATTTAGAGTAGCCAGTTTAACCTAACCGTATGTCTTTGGACTGTGGGAGAAACCGGAGCACCCGGAGGAAACCCACGCAAACACAGGGAGAATATACAAACTCCATACAGAAAGGCTCCCGTCAGCCACTGGGCTCAAACCCAGAACCTTCTTGCTGTGAGGCGACAGTGCTAATCAAATGCACCACCATGCCGCCCATGAGCTAGCTAGCTAGCTAGCTCATGTTAATTCATACATGTTTCTCCCAACATAGTTAGCTAGCTCTGATCCTGTTACAGCATTTAGATACTGAACATAACAGTCAGTCACTACCAAACACTGAATTTCCATCTTAAGTTTAATACAGAGGTCTCACTCACTCAGCTAGCTAATGATTTACCTGTGCAGGCTGGATGCTGATTTGTGAAACGCTGATACCTCCACAGGTTTTGCATAAGTGGCAGATCATTATCTCATTGTTTGCTTTGAAGCCTTTCAAACTAAAAATACATGATAAATCAGGGCCTGTTTTTCTGTTTCTACTATCTCATGCGTTGCTGCTGCTGATGAAACATTTCGTGCCTGAAATGTAGACATTCAGAAATGCCTTCTTTATTTTGAAATTGATTTATTTAAAATGTACACATACTGTGTTTTAATTGGCTTCGTAAATCTTCTAGGGTTAAATACGTATTTTTTTGTACTCTATCATGGTGATCAGAGATATAGTGAAGTTGAATATCCATCTCCTGATTTAACCCATTAATGAAGTGCGAAAGATTGACTGTCATTGCAGTTTATGCCTGTACAATAGATACTATGTCTGCCAACAAATGTGGCATTTTACAAACAGTCTGAAAATGTCTATAACATTGAAAACAATCCATGATACCCCCCCCCCTTTTTTTTTTTTCTAGCTCACCATGCCTGGTACTGAATGTTTGCATTGGCTGGCCACAGAACCCACAGGAAGAGTGGGAGTAGAAACGGTGGGACAGCAGCGGTAAAACTCATGACATCACATGGTCCACTTTGATTGGCCAAATCTAGAGGCAGCAGGGTTTAAAAGCCAAGCAGCTGTGAGCATCAAAACAAAGCAAGTTCTCAACCAAGAGACTTGGAAAGTAGTGACTGATCCACTACCACACAGCAGCAGCAAGCTTAGATCCCCAGCAGCTGAAAAGCAGGTAAGAAACGACTTTCATTCTTCGTACTGTACTTTAACACTTTACCATGTATTTTACAAACAGAGCAAAGTCCTGATTGTTTGTTGGTTGAATGTATTCATTGAATTATATCGTAAAGGTCATCTATAGATTTTCTACAGAATGATTCAGCCAGCCAGGCTTGATTGAGTTTTTCGCTTGGAATGGAAAAGTATAGCTTATTCTTCTCTCCAGATGTGGATCTGCGAAATAAACCAAGGAATCAGATGCTTCAAATTTTAAACATTGTCTGTTGCATTATATCAACATTACCAATCTGAATGATTGATTATAAAGTGCATTTTATTATTGAAGCAAAATTTGAATAACAGAAGAGGAAGTTATATTGGTCAGCTGACTCATTTATTTCAGCAACAAAACCACCCAGTTACAGCCTCAGGCCAAAGACTAATAATAACAACAACAGTTAACTCAAAAACCTCTGAAGCAGCCGGCACAACGTTCTTTTCAGCCTTTACTATTTTGCATCGTGTTTCATGCTTGCATCAAAGACACAAAATGAAAGTCTTGACTTGCCATAATAATGTCCTGAAATGAGAAACGTTTACTAAAATATAACGTTCGAATTCTAGGGGCTGGCAGCTGTCTACATATAATTTGAAGAATTACACACTAGAAGGAGATTATTATAGCTTTAGCTACACACTCACTACTCCAGTTTATAGCTGTTGTAGTGTTATCGTGGCTAAAAAGGAAAACATGGGAGTTGTTTCATGGTGAAAGCTGGATGCTGTTAGAAAGGAAACTGTTCCCTGTTTGCCAAAAATGAAGTGGCTGACTTGATATGGGCACACTTCCGTAACAGTGGAAAAATGTACAAGCCCGAAAAGCTAATTGAGGCAGTTTATAGTTTGACCATTATTTTATTGAGCCATGAGCTCTCAGTGTGTTGATGTTCTAATATGAAAGCAAAGAATGCTTTTATTATGTGTCTGCGCATCTCATTCATTCGTGTATCATGATTCATGCTAGAAACAATCATCAAAAGGTAATATGTAATTTTTTTTTTCTAGAAAACACCGAGGAAAATGAAGGCTGTCATTGTATTCATGCTCCTTTTCGCAGCAGTCTATTGTCACCCTGTAAGTTCAGAGCAAACAACATTACTACTAAACTAACCTTTATATTATGTAACGTTAATGGTATTGAGCAGATGTTTTTATCCAGAACGACATACAACATACCCAGAGCAGCCTGGGAAGCAGTTGGGGGTTAGGCATCTTGCTCAAGGGCACTTCAGACATTCCTGTTGGTCCAGGGAATTGAACTGGTGACCTTTTGGTCCCAAAGCTGCTTGTCTAAGCATTAAGCCATAGCTCCTCCCATATTAATGCATGGAGGTCTTTTGTGCTCCCTGTACGTCGCTTCAAATCTAACAGTATCCAAGACATTACTTTAGGTTGGAACAGTTAAATAAACGAACAGAAAAAGTCTCTTGTGTCACGGTATTCCTGTCTGAGTCAACATTTTGTGGTCAACTTACAGGTGAAACGTTCAACCAGCAGCTCAGAGAGCACTGAAATGCAATCTGTTGATGGTCAGGTGAGCATTTTGGATATGACAGACATTTTACACGTACCTGTACATGGCTGTAGGGATTGTTTCAAGCTCTCAGGGCATCAGCTAAAAAAGAATCAATCACAGTATTCATATTCAGAGTCCACATAGATTCATAATTGCTACTTGGCACATAATGTATCTTAAAGCGCTTAAAAAAAAGGTGCTTCTTTTTCATGTTGGTATTTTCATTTCAGTCTGATTCGGTTCCTGATGAGAGCTCTGAAGAGGTAAGAGACACTCATCCTGTCTGCTAACCTTATGAGAGACCCTTTCATCCAAAAATAGTTCTGTAATCGTAAAAATAGTGTCAACATGTTGCATGTGATAAGATCTTCAGTGTGCATGTTGTTATAATAAAACATTTTACCATTTTACACATACAGCCCTCATTTATTTCAAAATGGAAAAGGAACTTGTACTTGTCTTATTGTCCACGATGATTATATGCCATAGAGTGTGAGACGAAAATAATGATTAATGTGAAATAAAAATATTCGTATGTATTATGAGTATAAGAAGGGTATTAGGTCCTACAGATTGGCTTAATTTTCTGTGCTGTTTCTCCAGGAGGATATTGATGATGATGCTGATGATGATGACAGTGACAGCGATGAGTCCGATGAGATTACAGACCCCACTGCTTTTCCTATAACAGAGTCCACTCTCATCCCTACTATTAACGGCCGTGGAGACAACATCGGCTACCAGAGCAACTACAAAAAACACATCTATTATGTGGATGGCAACAACGTCGAGAAAGGACCTTCTTCTTTCAAAGCACGTAGCTTTAACAAGGGGAACTACAAGGATGAAGATTTGAAATTGCTCAAGGTAAGCAGGAAGCATTCAAATTCATAGAGTAGGTGTTAGACAAAACAATCCAGGAGGAAGACCTCAACGGAAACATGATATCAACATTATATAAGACTCAGCGAGTTCCTCTTGTTTCTCAGGTTCTGGACAAAAGTGGGCTTGACCAGGGAGTGGAAGTCTCCAGTGGCACGGAGAGTGATGACATAAGCCAGCTAGAGCAGAGGTCCGCTATCAGTGCCAGTGATGCCAGTGACGGTGATTCCAGTGCCAGTCAGGAGAGTGAGGAGAACAGCCAGAGCAGCGAGGAAGACACAACCGCGGCCAACACGACCGCCAACGACTCGTCTGAGAGCAGCGAGAGCGAGGAGATCAACGTGACCGACCAGCCTGTAGTGATCAAGAACAGCAACCCTGAAGTCGTCAACCTTTAAATGCACCCCAAACCTGCTGGTGACAAGTGACTCACTTCACTTCATGTGAATCAAGTAGCACAATGCAATGATACAGCTCAGACAAACCCGGTCTAGTACCAAGGCTGCATTTCATTACCTGTCAAATCTGTTTTTTTTTTAAAAAAACAAATCTACATTTGCACAATCATTTATGATAAGTTTAAGTAATATATTTTAATCTCCCATGTATCATGATTTATCCTTTATGAATAAAGTCTTTTTTCTTTTACAAAAAACAAAAATAATGACTGCTTGTTCATTGAATAATAATTTTATGATTTTTTTTTTTTCCATTCTTATTTTCAAATCTAGAAATACACCTGGACACTATAAGAGATGCTACACCACCAAAACAGTTAATTCCACACAGTGCAGAATGAAACTGATGGAGCTGGCAACAGCACACAGTTCTCTGCATCCTTTGTCCTATAGTTAGCTTCCAGCACCAAATCTTTATTTCAGATTAGAAATCTGCATGGAAGTTTACAGTCAGATTATTCAAAACAAGGCATAAACCTAATTTCAGCACGTCTCTGAAATAGAGTCATGATTTTTCACCTGCAACACTACATATGAAAACAAAATCGATCCTATTGTGGATACACAGCAAAACATCAATAAACACCAATAATAAAAAAAATTAAAAAGCATAAAAACTCCAACATTTAAAAAAAGTCTATCCATCATAGCAAACTAAAGAATAAACGAGCACTGCTGATACGTCTAAGTAGCCAGGTGACCTTAACCGCATGTCGTTGAACTGTGGGAGGAAACCAGAGCACCCAGAGGAAACCCACACAGACAACATGCAAACTCCACACAGGAAGACCCCCGTGAAGTTCAAACCAGGAATCTTCCTGCTGTGAGGCGATAGCGCTAACCAGTGCACCACAATATAGCTTCATGTGAATAAGAGCGGCAAACATTTTTTCACTACGATTAAAACTATACACATTTACAAGCTGAATAAAAAGTTTGAAATCCGATCAATCCTGTAGGAGGAGTAGGGATTTTTGTGAAATTGCATATGACCCCTGTGTAGCCGCATCCATGGCAGGTGGTGCCACCTGGTGAACAACTCTTGTTGGAAAATGTCTGTAGCGCGAATCGCGTGTGGGTGGAGCACAGAGGACGGCAGGACAGAGATCAGGTTTGTGAACCGGTTTTATTGCCACACTTTTCAGAGTTGCAAATAGTCTTTACTAGCGTGAGAGAGACACACACACACACAGCGTCTCGTCCGGTTCTCCCTCTGCTCTCGCTCTCCCTCCTTAAATAGGGCGGTTTACTGGGGAGAACACACAAAACACAGGTTAATGACACTCAGGTGAAGCGATTCTGCCACTTACCTTCCCCAACTCCGCCCTCCTGTCACAGACCGGTGCTTGACCACGCCCCCGCTGCCACATACCCCCACCGCCCGACTCAGGCCGGGCGCCCGTCCGGCCTGCAGCCGACTCCCCCCCCCCTTGACGGGAGAGGAAGTCCGCCACGACCATCTGCGCCCCCGGCCTGTGGACCACCTTGAAGTTGAAAGGTTGGAGCGCCAGATACCAACGGGTGATCCGCGCGTTGGCATCCTTCATGCGGTGGAGCCACTGGAGGGGCGCGTGGTCCGAACAGAGGGTGAAAGAGCGCCCCAGCAGGTAGTAACGGAGGGCGAGGACCGCCCACTTGATGGCCAGGCACTCCTTCTCGATAGTGCTGTAGCGCCCCTCACGCACTGACAGCTTCCGGCTGATGTACAACACTGGGCGGTCCTCTCCCCCCACCTGCTGGGACAAAACGGCCCCCAGCCCTCTGTCCGACGCATCCGTCTGTAACAAAAAGGGGAGAGAGAAGTCAGGGGAGTGCAAAAGTGGCCCCCCACACAGTGCAGCCTTTACCTCAGAGAAAGCCCGCTGGCACTGCTCCGTCCACTGGACCGGGTCTGGCGCCCCCTTTTTAGTGAGGTCAGTCAGCGGGCTGGTGACGTCCGAATAATTAGGTATGAACCTACGATAATAGCCAGCCAGCCCCAGGAACTGTCTCACCCCCTTTTTGGTCTTGGGTCTCGGGCAGGCCGCAATCGCTGCTGTCTTATTAATTTGGGGACGCACCTGCCCGTTACCCAAGTGGAAGCCCAGATACCGTACTTCCACCCGCCCAATCGCACACTTCTTCGGGTTGGCAGTGAGCCCCGCCCGCCTCAGCGACCTAAGGACGGCCCTCAGGTGTTGCAGGTGCCGCTGCCAGTCATTACTATAAATGATTATGTCGTCCAAATAAGCGGCCGCATAGGTAGCGTGGGGCCGGAGGATCCGGTCCATCAGCCGCTGAAACGTAGCGGGCGCCCCAAACAGCCCAAACGGAAGTGTGACGAACTGGTGTAAGCCGAACGGTGTGGAAAAGGCCGTTTTTTCCCGGGATAATGGAGTCAAGGGGATCTGCCAATATCCCTTCGTCAAATCCAGTGTCGAGTAAAAGCGAGCCGTGCCTAGTCGATCAAGCAGCTCATCAATACGAGGCATTGGGTACGCGTCGAATTTAGACACCGCATTGACTTTTCTATAGTCCACGCAGAACCGGACCGAGCCGTCGGCCTTGGGAACCAAGACCACCGGGCTGCTCCAGTCACTGTGGGACTCCTCGACGATGCCCATTTCGAGCATGGCCTGAAGTTCTTCCCGAACCACCTTTTTTTTGTGTTCGGGTAATCTATAAGGTCGGCTACGCACTACCACCCCCGGGGGCGTCTCTATGTGGTGTTCTATGAGGTTGGTGCGTCCGGGCCGGGGCGAGAACACATCCGAAAACTCGGCCTGCAACTGGGCGACCTCCGTGAGTTGGGTCGGGGAGAGGTGGTCTCCACAGGGGACCGGAGAGGTGCGAGATGCCAATGACCCTTTTTGAATCTCCGGCCCCAGCTCCGCCTTCTCCGGAACTACCGACACCAACGCCACGGGGACCTCCTCATTCCAGAGCTTCAGCAGATTGAGGTGGTAGATCTGTAGCGCCCCCTCCCTGTCCGTTCGCCTAACCTCATAGTCGACATCCCCGACTCGCCGTGTGACCTCAAAGGGCCCTTGCCACTTGGCGATTAATTTGGAGCTCGACGTGGGCAACAGGACGAGTACCTTATCTCCCGGAGTGAACTCTCTAAGGCGCGCGCCCTTGTTGTACAGGCGGGTTTGCCGTTCCTGGGCCTGCCGCAAATTCTCCTGAGTTAAGTGGGTGAGCGTGTGGAGTTTTGCGCGCAGATCCATAACGTATTGAATTTCATTTTTGCTCTGCGAAGGTCCCTCCTCCCAATTTTCCCGCAGTACATCTAAGATGCCGCGCGGCTTACGCCCATACAGTAATTCAAATGGGGAGAACCCCGTGGAGGCTTGGGGGACCTCTCGCACTGCAAACAACAAGGGTTCGAGCCACTTATCCCAGTTACGTGCGTCCTCACTTACGAATTTTTTGATAATATTCTTGAGGGTGCGGTTGAACCGTTCGACTAAACCGTCCGTTTGTGGGTGATACACGCTGGTGCGGATCGGCTTAATACCCAGTAGCCCATACAGTTCGGCCAGTGTTCGTGACATAAACGAGGTGCCTTGATCAGTCAGAATCTCTTTCGGGATTCCGACCCGGGAGATGACGTGGAAGAGAGCCTCGGCAATACTACGTGCGGAGATATTGCGAAGAGGCACCGCTTCCGGGTATCGCGTTGCATAGTCCACCAGAACCAATATAAAGCGGTACCCTCGTGTTGACCGATCTAATGGCCCGACGAGATCCATCCCAATTCGTTCAAACGGGGTCTCGATTAATGGTAGGGGGCGCAAGGGCGCTTTTGGAATGGCCGCTGGGTTTACTAACTGACATTCGCGGCACGCCGTACACCACTTACGGACGTCGCCGCGAATCCCCGGCCAATAGAATCGGGCCATTATCCGGGCGAGTGTTTTATCCTGCCCGAGGTGTCCCGCCATGGGATTAAAGTGAGCCGCCTGGAATACCAATTCCCGACGGCTCTTTGGAATTAACAACTGGGTGACACGCTCCTTCGTCTGAGTGTCCTGCGTCACTCGGTATAACCTATCTTTTAAAATGGAAAAATAGGGGAAGGTCGGGGTGGCATTCGGCTGGAGCGTTTGACCATCGATTACTCTCACTTGGTCAAACGCGTGTCGCAGAGTTTCGTCTCGCGATTGTTCCAGTGGGAAATCCGCGAGGGATTCCCCAATAGAGAGAGGAGGAGCCGGGGGCCCCTCACTCTGTCGCGGAGATGACGTAGACGGCCCTGCGACCGCAGCCCCAGCCAAAACGACACCGGGACCCCCCCCGGCTAACCGGCAGGACCCACTCTTTACTAGGTGTGCCATCAACCCCCGGAATCCCGGCCAATCAGTCCCCAAGATTAAAGAGTGGGTAAGGCGAGGATTAACCGCCGCCTTCACTATAGATTTGTCCCCTCTGAAATGTATGTGGACCGACACCAACGGGTAGCAGTGGACATCCCCGTGCACACACAACACCTTCACCCCTTGTGCTCCCCCCAATGCCTCGTCTTGCACCAGGCTTTGGCGGATCGAGGTCTGGTTGCAACCCGAATCCACCAACGCCTGATAGGTCGCCCCTTGTACACTTACCGGTATGCGATATGCTCCGGCCTGATCGAGGGCAGCCTCTGGCGCGTCGGGGATCCGCACCACCGCCCCCACCTCCATCGCGGCACACTGTTGCTGCAGGTGGCCCGGTTCCCCGCAGCGCCAGCAAACCGGCCCGGGCCTCCCCTCTGCAGCTGTGGACTGGGGGTCACTCACCTGAGGGGGGGGAGAGACAGACATAGAAGGGAGAAACGGGAGGGCACCACGGGTGCGGCGGGCCGGCTGGGGTGGGGCCGGCCCCCGCCTCCGTGGTGGGGGAATGGGGCGAGGACGGGACACGGGAGGAGGGGGAAGAGAGAGAGAGAGAGAAGAGGGGAGAGAAGAAGACATCCGTTGTCCTGCCGCCGGGACAGCCGCCAGATGATCCTCCGCCAGTCCTACGGCCTGATCCAGCGACGCCGGGCGGTGGCACTGGACCCACTCCGCGGTTCCGGCGGGTAGGCGGGCGACGAACTGCTCCAGCGCCACCTGGTCGATGATCCCCTCGGCGTCGCGATCTTCGGCCCTCAGCCACCGCCAGCAGGCGTCCCGGAGCTGCTGGCCGAACGCAAACGGGCTGCCGACTTCCTCCATTCGCAGCGCGCGGAAGCGCTGGCGCTGCTGCTCCGGCGTGCGCCCCACGCGCTGGAGGACAGCCCGGCGAAGGTCGGCGTAGGCCAGCCGGTGGTCGGCGGGGAGCTGTAGTGCGGCTAGCTGCGCCTCTCCCGTCAGGAGGGGGAGGAGGCGCGCCGCGCGCTGTTCCATCGGCCACCCCGAGGCTTCGGCGACCTGTTCGAATAATGCGATGAACGCCTCGGGGTCGTCCTGCGGGCCCATCTTAGTCAAAGAGATGGGAGATGGGCCCGCGGCCGGGGCGCTGGTGGACCCCGCCGACGCGAGGAGGCGCCGGAACGCCTCGCGGTCTTCCTGCTGAGCCAGTACCAGGGCTTCGAAGCGGCGCTCCTGCTCCTTCCGGAGTGTAACGAGCGCCTGGTGCTGGCTCTGCTGGGCCGTGGCGAGGGCGTGGACCAAGTCCGCGAACGGGGAGGATTCCATGGGGCTGCAGGACAGGTGCTCCACGGTTCCCGGGTTTCGGCACCACTGTAGCGCGAATCGCGTGTGGGTGGAGCACAGAGGACGGCAGGACAGAGATCAGGTTTGTGAACCGGTTTTATTGCCACACTTTTCAGAGTTGCAAATAGTCTTTACTAGCGTGAGAGAGACACACACACACACAGCGTCTCGTCCGGTTCTCCCTCTGCTCTCGCTCTCCCTCCTTAAATAGGGCGGTTTACTGGGGAGAACACACAAAACACAGGTTAATGACACTCAGGTGAAGCGATTCTGCCACTTACCTTCCCCAACTCCGCCCTCCTGTCACAGACCGGTGCTTGACCACGCCCCCGCTGCCACAATGTCTTTAGAGTCTTCTGGGTGAGTTTCAGTGAAAACTTCCCAGCAGTTTACGAACAGTAGTGTTTGGTGTGATGAGTCACCTAAAATGTTAAAACGCCCATAAAATGTTAAATATGACAGGCGGCGCCACCATCTTGACAACTTCTATACATACCAAACTGGGGAACATTCCCTATGAGTTTGATCAAAATCTGATCACTCCTGTCAAAATCTGATCACTCCTGTAGGAGGAGTAGCGATTTTTGTGAAATTGCATATGACCCCTCTGCAACCTCATCCATGGTAGGTGGTGCCACCTGGTGAACAACTCTTGTTGGTATATGTCTTTAGAGTCTTCTGGGTTAGTTTCAGTGAAAACATCCCAGCAGTTTACGAAGAGTAGCATTTAATCTGACGAGTCACCCAAAAATTTCAGACGCCCATAAAATGTTAAATATGACAGGTGGTGCCACCATCTTGACAAATTTTATGCACACCCACCTGCGGAACATTGTATGTGAGTTTGATCGAAATCCGATCAATCCTGTAGGAGGAGTAGCAATTTTTGCAAATTGTGGACGGACAATGGATGGACAGGCAGACGACAGACTGACCACGTGATTGCATAAGCTCACCTGACCTTGCCTGTTGTGCAGGATCAAGCCAAGCTTTTATAATATAGCCTTCAAACAGAAGCCTGAATAAATATTTAATTCAAATTAATATTCACCATGGGCGGCACGGTGGTGTAGTGGTTAGCGCTGTCGCCTCACAGCAAGAAGGTCCGGGTTCGAGCCCCGGGGCCGGCGAGGGCCTTTCTGTGTGGAGTTTGCATGTTCTCCCCGTGTCCGCGTGGGTTTCCTCTGGGTGCTCCGGTTTCCCCCACAGTCCAAAGACATGCAGGTTAGGTTAACTGGTGACTCTAAATTGACCGTAGGTGTGAATGTGAGTGTGAATGGTTGTCTGTGTCTATGTGTCAGCCCTGTGATGACCTGGCGACTTGTCCAGGGTGTACCCCGCCTTTCGCCCGTAGTCAGCTGGGATAGGCTCCAGCTTGCCTGCGACCCTGTAGAAGGATAAAGCGGCTTGAGATAATGAGATGAGATGAGATAATATTCACCATTGCAAACTACCTAGATATAATATACATAAATATATATGATATTTCAAATACATACCACATGTATGATGTACAGTGTATGATCTAATTTCCAAGCTGTAAATATAGCCTATAAACAGATTTCAGATCATTTACTTCTTCCAGCTTGCCCCATTTGTGCGCACGGGGACCCTATTGATCCACATGTCATACTAATTGGAGCATAGTTTTATGCTGGATGTCCTTTCTGCCACAACCCTCCCATTTCCGGGTTTGGGAAACAACCATTCACACCTATGGACAATTTAGAGTAGCCAGTTACCCTAATTGACTGCGCGCTGGCCTAGTGGTTAGCGTGTCCACCTCTCAACCGGGAGCAAGTTCTACTTGCAGTTGGGTCATACCAAAGACCATCATAAAAATGGTACCTACTGCCATCTGGCAAGGCATGCTGCAATACAGAATGTGAGAGAGGAGTCAAACTCTTGCGGTTACCAGAGGACCAGCCTCCCACTGTAACCCAAGCTATATAATAGGCGAGAGGCCGAGGGCTATAGAAACTGAGATCAGCACCGCACCCATGTGCCTCAAGAGCTGGTTAGTACTGGGACTGCCTGGGAAGACCAAATCCTGGTACAGGAGGGACTTTGACTTTTGAATTAACCTAACTGCATGTCTTTGGACTGTGGAGCACACCGGAGCACCAGGAGGAAACCCACGCAGACATGAGGAGAACATGCAAAAGCCACACAAAGACCCCCAGAACCTTCTTGCTATGAGGTGACAGTTCTAACCACCATGCTGCTCAAACAAATTTCACACGATGTACAAATATGTACAAATTTCATAAGATGTCTATTACAGTTCAAACTGCACCTTTAAAATGTGGCGGAATTAGAAGATACATTTCAAAAGTCAACACAAACCCTGTGTCCGAAATCGCTCACTCGTTCACTACTCCCTACTCCCTATATAGGGAATTACTATATCGAGGACTATATAGTGAGCTCATTGGTAAAATGAAGAAATGCTTTCAGACACTAGTCCGTCGCGCTGGAATTTACATCATTACTGTCACACAATTAAAACGTGCCAGATCAGTCGGCTGGTGGGTTTTCAAAATAATGAATAAATGCATGTATTTTTGTGATAAATCCAGATTATACTGAGCATATTTCCCACATTAACCAATACAAAGTACCTGCATCTTTCAGTTCTTTTAAATCAAGGCTGAATACTTTCTTCTTTGCCGCTGCCTTTTATTAAATCAAATTTGAGACTTTTGATTTCTTTCGGCGTGACCGCAATGCATGATGGGAAATATTGCTTTGGTTAGTGACCATCGGTTGTACACTACTTTTCGTGATGCATTGTGGGATACTTTGAGTGCACTATATACGGTGTAAAATAATCCTCACTAAGGTTTCGGACAGCACTACAAAATGGCGTCCTCACTATTGCCCTAGTATGGTGAGTAGGGAGCGATTTCGGACACAGGGAAAGTAAAACCACTGCAGACAAATCCTAACTTCAAACACTTGGTGAAGTATAAAAATAACCAAACCACAAGAGGGCATTGTAATCTTTATAGACGTTCAAAACCATCATGAAGAAGTGCTTTAGCTAGAGCAGGGGTCACCAAACTTTTTTCTCTGGGGGCCACATTGTCGTTCCTGACTGTGATGGGGGGCCGGGGTCGGGTCAGCTATATAACATAGAATTGTATGACCCAGACAAATATGACCACCAGCAGGTCTCATTTTGTAGTAGAGATTACTAGCCTGGCACAGCCATCCCCACTACTATATCCACACTACTACAGTATATCAACACTTGATTCCTGGCACATATTTGTTTATCTTTATTAGTGGTTTGCAAAAGTAGTAATCGAGTCTTCACACTTTGTTTTAATTTGAAATACCACAGATATTCCATTTATTTATTTTCTAATAAAAATAACATCAAAGCTGTCAAGGTAAGAAACATCTGCCTAGTTGAGGTGATTGACACTGGCAAAGGTGAGTGGAAAATTATAAATTGTAGGTAGGCCTGTTGATATTATTAATAATATTAATAATAATTGTGCAGCACTTAATAAAGGTCAAATAAATAGGCCTATGAAATAAATACATTTAAAAAAAACAGTGAAATTATAATAATATGAGCAATAGATCAATAGATCACAGCAGTTGTGCTGTGTCCTGCACGTCATTGCTCTCATCCATGGCCAAAGCAAAAAACTCGAATTCTGATGCTTTCTCATTCAGCTGGTCATACACGTTGTCCCCCAAATCTTCGGTTCGCCTGGTCATAGTAGGTGCGGAGAGACTCACCGCGTTGAGCGCATCCTTCTTGTTGGGACACACCTCCTCGGCCACAGCAAGCATGCATATTTTAACAAAGTCCCCATCAGTAAACGGCTTTCCATGGGTAGCTAGTAGGTGAGCTACCTTATAGCTAGCTCGGACAGCAGACTGGTTGATCTGGGTTTGGCGAAGGAATACATTCTGTTGTGCAGCCAGTCCGCATTTCATCCTCCGAATCCTGTCTTCTCTTGTTTGCCCTCGCAAACTAGCATACTCTTTGTGGCTGGTTTCGTAGTGACGACGCAGATTATATTCTTTGAAAACCGACACACTTTCTTTACATCCAAGACAAACTGCACGGTCCTTACACTGAACGAAAAAATAATCGGTGGTCCACTGTTCTTTAAAAACTCTGCACTCTCTGTCAGCTTTTCGCTGACCGCTAGCCATTTTGCTGTCCTGAACACTGACGGTTCTCTGCGCGTGCGCTGCCTGTCACTGCTTGAATGCGAGCATATGACGAAAATTCGGAAAATATGAATAGTTCATTTTATAACTAAATCTCATCTTATCTCATCATCTCTAGCCGCTTTATCCTGTTCTACAGGGTCGCAGGCAAGCTGGAGCCTATCCCAGCTGACTACGGGCGAAAGGCGGGGTACACCCTGGACAAGTCGCCAGGTCATCACAGGGCTGACACATAGACACAGACAACCATTCACACCTACGGTCAATTTAGAGTCACCAGTTAACCTAACCTGCATGTCTTTGGACTGTGGGGGAAACCGGAGCACCCGGAGGAAACCTACGTGGACACGGGGAGAACATGCAAACTCCACACAGAAAGGCCCTCGCCGGCCACGGGGCTCGAACCCGGACCTTCTTGCTGTGAGGCGACAGCGCTAACCACTACACCACCGTGCTGCCCTTTATAACTAAATATCAATTTTAATTGATAAAATCAACAAAATACAAGATGCAGACATGTTATTATTTGCCAAAAAGCAATTAAAAAAAAATAGGCCATGACCACTTTTGGGGATTGCCTCATAGGGCCGGTTCAAGTGGTGGGGGGCAGAGGGGCTGGGGGGCCGGTCAAAGGGGGGTGGCAGGCCGGAGTCGGCCCGCGGGCCGTAGTTTGATGACCCCTGAGCTAGAGACCTTTTAGTTTTGAGAAACTCTGTAGCTTGGATTTTCCATAAGTGTAGTGATAGATGCACTTAAATTATTCACAGTTAAAGTATGAATAAAATAACAAAACATCACTCTCAAAAGAGAACATTCAGTAGCTAGGAGTAATCTTGACTGAATTATTAAATTACTTATACGAAAATGTATTAAGTATCAAAAGTAAATCCTAAAAATGTGTACTGTTTACTATCTACAGTTTCCAGAGGTGGTAAAAGTACTCATCTAATTAAACTATCTGGTAAAAGTTGAAGTACAGCTTTAAATTCTTCACGAAAGTTAAAGAAGAAAAATATAAATACTACCTAAAGTACGAAAGTTAAAAAAAAAAAAAAATAAATAGTGAAGGGAAGTTCAGATCTTTGTATTGACTTGGATCTTTGAATCTTGTTTGAATTTTTTTTTTCTTCCCGAATCATTTGTTCATTTCGTAAGGTAACATAGTGATACACAGGTTTACTTTTGTGGAGCTGTTAACCTCAAAGAGGTGGCACAACCTTTGGACCAGAGCCTATTGAGTTGTATTATTCAGTTGGAATGACTGCTATAACCACCATGTGAATAATAAACCAAAGACTCAGACCTGAAAGTCCCGTAGCTATGATTCATGAATGAATCACTCACTATAAAGAAAGGATATTACATGGTGACACAAAGATATGAAGTTTATCTTTGAGTGGTGAATGTGTATATCATGAGCAAGTGAGATATGTTCCAACACGAGAAGATAAATTTCATATCTTTGCATCACCGTGTAATGTTCTTTATATTATATGGACACATCCACACACATAAAAAAACAAAATTTAATCAAAATAATTTAAATTTTGAACCAGTTTGCCATTTTGACAACGCATGTCAAGTCAGTGGGAAAACACTGGGAGTGACGTAATCGGAGTGAAATATTGGGAAAGATTGGGAAATATGTCACTCAGATCTGCGATGCATTTTGTATGAAAAATACACATTTTTCAACACGAGTAGATAAACTTCATATCTTCAAGCCAATGTCAAGTCAAGTTTATTTGTATAGCGCTTTTAACAAGAGACATTGCCGCAAAGCAGCTTTACAGAATTTGAATGACTTTAAACATGAGCTAATTTTATCCCTAATCTATCCCCAGTGAGCACGCCTGTGGCGACGGTGGCAAGGCAAAACTCCCTCAGACAACATGAGGAAGAAACCTTGAGAGGAACCAGACTCAAAAGGGAACACATCCTCATTTGGGTGACAACAGACAACATGACTATAACATTAACAATTTTAACACGAACTCAGTTTTGTTGATGTTATAACTCTTCATTGATGGAAACTTGAGTGCAAAACTGTGTGTGATTTTCTTTTTATTATATCGACACATTCACTAACAATGTACCCAAATTTATCAAAACAATTAATCAATTTCCTCATGAGTGACATATCGAGATTTATGTCACAGTTTTGGTTCTCCATGTCCCGGATGGAGCTCGTATGAAAAATACAAGTGGCGTATTTCCCAGTAAAACACTCATGTCCATATAATATACTGTATATTACTGTTATTACTGTCTGTAACTGATACATATTACTACTATTACTGTCTGTAACTTTTTTATCCTTTTGATGCACTATTGATGTGTGATCCGAATGGACAGGTCCAGAATCCCCAAACAGCTATTCTATGAAGAGCTGGCATCCAGCAGTTGCAACCGGGGACAACCAAAGAAAAGGTTCAAGGACAACCTCAAGACCTACTGCAAGTGGGCCGACCTTCCACCCAGGCAACTTGAGGATGCTGCCTCAGACAGAACCAGGTGGCGTGCCTTGACAAGAAGAGCAGTCACCAACTTTGTGGACAATCGCCGACAACGCCGAGCCGCTGCACGCGAACACCATCATCAAGCCTCCATGAATCCTGTCCCAATGACGAGTGTTCCACGTCCTACCTGCAACCGCATCTGTGCCTCTGCCTTTGGGCTTCAAAGTCACATGCAATCCCACAGATGACAGCACAATGGATCATCATCCTCGGGCAACAAGAGACTACCAAGGAGGATGATGATGTGGTTTACGTTTTGCATATCTGTTTAATTTTGTAATTTCTTTTCTCTACTTGAGTGTGAGCAACTGCAGATGCACTCAATTTCCCCTCGGTATTATTAAAGTATTTCTGATTTCTGATTCCTAATCACTCGAATGCTTGCTAGCATGATACACTGAGCATACAAACTAGCTGTATGCTAATAGCTAGCTGTCACAATAAAAACCGATTTGATTACAGAATTAGGTCTCATTCTCGTGCTCACATCTGATTAGATTTGTTAAGAAATTAAATCCATTCCTTGAAGGTATGTGATACAGAAAGTCACCTTATGACTTTACATAAAATGCATGATTATTGAGAAATGTAGTAATGTATTATTTTTAAAAAAGCTGAAAAGAAAGTAGAGCTCAGTATCAATGCGCTGTCGAAGCGCGCAGAAGGTGTTAGTACGCCTGTCATTATAGTGCGGACTTTCCATAGCATAGAAAATCGCCACGTTTCAATTTGTGTAACTGAACTTGTTTCATGTCACTGGTCATATAAACCTATGTAAACAGGAAAAACGCGGAAGAGTTTGGTCGCATCTAACTACAGCCCCAAAAAATACCATTGGCTATACTGAGCCTAGCTACATTGCTAACAGGAGTGACAGCGCATCTGACTGACTGGGAGGTCGCGCAAAGCTCGGAGAGGTACGGAGCAGCTCGTCTCAATTCAGATAAGAGCATATTTCATTATGGAAGTACGGTGGACTGTTCCTTTAAAAAAGGTTACATGGGTAATAATATTATACTTACACACCCAGTAAAGAACTGATCCAGGGAGGAATTGATTTATACTCATTGGGTTTGTGAAAAACTACACTAAACCTAACAAACACTAAATATGTGCTAATGTCCCAAAACAGCCACCAGTGGTGAGTAGTGTATGGCAGTCAGTCACAAGTCCAGACCTACATTACTTCTGTACAGAGGTGGACAAAGTACCCAACTTCATTACTTAAGTCAAAGTACAGATCCCGCTGGTCAAATGTTACTCCGATACAAGTGAAAGTCGTACAGTCAAATTTTTACTTAAGCTAAAGTGCCAAAGTACTTGCTTTTAAAAATACTTAAGTATTAAAAGTACATTTTCTGTCAACGCATCATTGTATTATTGCCACAACACTTACAAAACCTAACACCTCTGAAGCAACCGACCGGATTTGCAAAATGAACACATGCTGTGCCATCATGGTGGTTTAACGTTAAGCTAGCTAGTCAGTGAAGCGCCACCTGACATGCTAGCAAACTCTTTTCAAACTCAAAATCATATTGGGTCGCTAACGTTACTAGAAAAGAAAGATTTCTACATTCTGTTTATTTGGCAAGATTGTACTAAAACATATTTCTGAAAGGACTTCAGATAAGTTAACGTTATTCATGTTAGCGTAACTCCATTTTTAAATGCTAACTAACAGTGTCCACGTTAACTAGCTATGTGTTAGCGTTAGCCGTGGACAAGGCTACGGCAACTTGGTGGGCAAATCCATAGAAAGTCATTTGACTAACCAGACTGCATAGCTATTGTAGCGTTATCGCTAGCTCTAAAAGCACAGACAACTTCGTTGCAAGCTTTCTCTTGGAATAAAACATTTATATACCTCGACATGCTTCGGCAGTGCATCCATGCTATCATTTGCACAACTTCAAGAATAGTATAATCTTCCCAGGCATGACTTTTTCAAATACCTGCAGATTCGGGACTTCATATACAGGGAAATTACTCTTAATATTGATGCCACTACGTCTGCAGTTGAACAATTACTCCTCCTTGGCCCAGCTAAGAAATCCATTACTCGTTTTTACAATGTCTTAAGCCAGACTGATGTAATAAATGTACAGGATGTTATGCAGACGTGGCAAGGTGAACTTGGTATAGATATTCATCTCATCTCATTATCTCTAGCCGCTTTATCCTTCTACAGGGTCGCAGGCAAGCTGGAGCCTATCCCAGCTGACTACGGGCGAAAGGCGGGGTACACCCTGGACAAGTCGCCAGGTCATCACAGGGCTGACACATAGACACAGACAACCATTCACACTCACATTCACACCTACGGTCAATTTAGAGTCACCAGTTAACCTAACCTGCATGTCTTTGGACTGTGGGGGAAACCGGAGCACCCGGAGGAAACCCACGCGGACACGGGGAGAACATGCAAACTCCACACAGAAAGGCCCTCGCCGGCCCCGGGGCTCGAACCCGGACCTTCTTGCTGTGAGGCGACAGCGCTAACCACTACACCACCGTGCCGCCTGGTATAGATATTGATGGGGATAAATGGACTAAGATATGGACTCAAACAAAGAAAATATCGGTGTGTAACCGTGCCAGATTGCTGCAATTTAAGATTGTGCACCGTTTACAAATCTCTCCCAACAAAAGACATACCGTAAAATGAACTCTCAACTCTCACCTGCATGTTTAAAATGTAAAATCTCAGTGGGCACGTATACTCATTGTATCTGGTTGTGTCCTAAAATTCAAGCATATTGGATGGATGTTTTGCAAGATTTGGAAAATATATCTGGTGTTGTGTTGCACATGGACCCTCTTTCCTTAATCCTGGGTTACTCCAGTAAGGATACTATTGTGGATGCTAACTCTACCAGACTGTATAATATCCTCACATATGCAGCAAGGAAGAACATCTTTTTGTCTTGGATAAGCGACAAACCCCCCACTAAATCAAACTGGCATAAGATAATTACGTAATGTTTTCCCCTTGAGTACCTGACCTGTCTGCTTCACTCTTCAGAGGGACGGTTTATGAATATTTGGACTCCATATCTTAACTTTTCCAACTCTACAGTGGCTTCAGTGCTCTCGAGTGTTGTCCTTGGCTAGCCTTTGGCTCTTTATCTGTGTCTTGTTGTCATTGGACTGCTCGGGTGCATGTGAGTTGTAAGTATGTATAGAGAGCGTGCACGTGACGTCACGAGGTCACGTGATATTTGTTTATCCGCCATTTTGGACGGCAAGGTCGCGCATAGAACTTAGACGAACCCGTTCTAATTATCAAGTGTGTGGGAGTAGATCTTTCGAGAATGGTTATATCTTGTTCAGCATTTGGTTGTACCAATAGACAGGGCCAAAAGGAGGGCCCGTCATTTTATAGATTCCCCGCAGACGAGGAGAGACGCGCAAAATGGGTGTCCGCTGTGCGAAGAGAAAACTGGAACCCCAGTTCTACCAGCCGAATTTGTAGTGAACACTTCATATCAGGTAGGTGTAATCTTCTAATTCAATACTCCTAGTACATCTGTTAAGTTGATTTTCGCATTGAATGATAACTGCATACTTAGAAACTAGACAGTCTCTAACGTTTAAAATGGCTATGCCTAGCCCTACTACCCTGGCCTAGTCTATGGCAATGTTTTATCTTTTTGGCTCATATATGCCTTTGAAAGGCCAATCCATAGTAGGGATGGCGAAAACTAAAAAAAAATCTTGACCGACCACCGAGCCTCATTAGCCGGTTAAAGTCGGTTAACCTATGAGTTTAAACAGGGATGCAAACGACGGATGCCGCCTTTTTCACGGCTGAATCGCGCAGATCCGATTTTTTTTTTAGGGGGGGCATTGGAGTGTCTGAATAATTTCATCAGAGTAAATTCTGTATTAAAATTACTAAATAAGCGATAAAACGTCCTGCATAGCCTCTTTATGATAAACGTCTTAATGCCACTTACCCGTGAGGTTATCAAGTAGACTTCCTTCTTCGGAACCTTCCAGAGGTATAGTTGAGATATCCATCCCGCAACAAAATATTTATAAGCTTCCAGGCTCTTGTAAGCTTTGAGGGCTTTGCCAGTGTAACACGATTCACGATTAACGAGAAAATTGTAAATGTCGTGGTAGGCCAGATCGGGCAAATCGCCGGCACCGCAGCTCCGAATTTCCCTGAACAAGGATTGCGGCAAGTTGTACGGATGGATCTGCAATCCCCAACCTGGAACACTTTTCCACGTAACGCTGCCTCACGTCACCTTCAAGATGCTGAACAAACTTAGACAAGTAATCGCGCGATGTAGATGGGGTATTTTCTGAATTTTCTTGGGGATTACTGCCTGGATCCATTACGCTCGCGCAAGGTAAACAATCCTGAAGCCGTCCAATATGGCGGAGTAAACATGGACGGGTCACGTGACTGCACATCCTCTATAGACTGTCTAGACCAATGTTGTACTGAGTCTCACATCTCATTATCTCTAGCCGCTTTATCCTGTTCTACAGGGTCGCAGGCAAGCTGGAGCCTATCCCAGCTGACTACGGGCGAAAGGCGGGGTACACCCTGGACAAGTCGCCAGGTCATCACAGGGCTGACACAGAGACACAGACAACCATTCACACTCACATTCAATTTAGGTCAATTTAGAGCCACCAGTTAACCTAACCTGCATGTCTTTGGACTGTGGGGGAAACCGGAGCACCCGGAGGAAACCCACGCGGACACGGGGAGAACATGCAAACTCCGCACAGAAAGGCCCTCGCCGGCCACGGGGCTCGAACCCGGACCTTCTTGCTGTGAGGCGACAGTGCTAACCACTACACCACCGTGCCGCCCCTGTTGTACTGAGTGTTGTTGTTATTTTGTTATGTTAATATATAGAAAGCTCAATAAACATATTTGAGAAAAAAAACCATGCTTCCGCAGGTTGGACGGCGAGTTTTTGTAGGCTGTGATGTGGTTTGTTTTAGGCAAACAAAGCAAACATTTAAAATGAAATTAATCTTTAATCCTTTCAGAGAACTGAAACATGGGTTCTAGGTATGGCCATGAGTGCGTGCATTCTCCAGAAGAACCGCCTCCTTCCATTCTGCCATCAACTGATCGAGTTCAAATAACGCTGCTGAGAAATCATTGAACTTGATATTATACAGTCTATGGATATTATGTGACCCTAGTGATTACTGATAGACTGTCTCAAAACAATCGTGTTTTAGAAAAGAAAAGAAAAAACATCCACTTTCAAAGCTGCTTCATAGTAACGAGGACCTTGATACAAATGTAGTGGAGTGAAAAGTACGATATTTGCCTTTCAAATGTAGTGAAGTTAAAGTCATGAGTTTCCAAAAAAAAAATACTCAAGTAAAGTACAGATACTCAAAAAGTGTACTTAAGTACAGTACTCAAGTAAATGTACTTCGTTACTGTCCACCTCTGCTTCTGTATAATACAGTCTACGGGTATCGAGACTTCCAGTTCTGTTTACACTAAAACACCAGCCAGATTCATTACTCTTTAAACTGACTGTATGATCTAGAAACATATCCAGGATACATTCATATGTTACGTTGGGACTTAAGTGCATATTGAACAGAATACTTGATAGACTTTTGCCACTGATGGTAAATGGTTTTATTTTATTAAATAATGTTTTAATTTAGCTTAGTGCAACATAACAGATCAAAAGTGCATTGCAGATATTTGAGTCTACCACTCGTGTGTAGTAAAGAGTACTCAGCTCCTATTACCTTTGGTATAATAATAGTACTGGAAAAGCATTATATAAAATTCACTAAGATGCAATAAAGCAAAGACAAGTCAAACGAAATGAAATAAACTTAAAAGTGTCTCAAATGTGAATCTATCAAACATTCAGGAAAATTTCCTTTAAACCAGCAAACCACCAAATGGTAAAACTAAACAACTAAAAGTTGTCTCCTCTCGGAGTTTCCCGATGCACTGTAAAACACGTAACGTGTCCAGTTGTGATCAGTGGTGGAAGTACAGTTACACTGTTTGTGGTCTCTGGTTCAGCAGTGGTGAGAAAATCCTCCTCGGACGATGCAGACTCATTGGATTCAGAGTCGTTACTTGAAGAACCACTCGATTCACCGGATTTAGACATATCAGATTCAGAAGATGAATCTGTGTCATCCATGTCGGTCACGTTGCTTGATTCATTTGATTCCATGGAATCAGACTCCTGAAATGCCCAGTTTATTGCCAGACGTCTATTTCCATTCCGTGGATGAAGCTGGAACCAGAGTATGTTAAATACTCATATTAAAGCAAATATGTCGGTGAGAAATATATACTACAATACATATTTATACTGTGCAAAAGTCTGAGGCACGTGTAAAGAAATGCTGTAGATCAAAAATGCCTTAAAAATAATGAAATGAAATGTTTCAACATCTCTCATCTCATTATCTCTAGCCACTTTATCCTGTTCTACAGGGTCGCAGGCAAGCTGGAGCCTATCCCAGCTGACTACGGGCGAAAGGCGGGGTACACCCAGGACAAGTCGCCAAGTCATCACAGGGCTGACACATAGACACAGACAACCATTCACACTCACATTCACACCTACGGTCAATTTAGAGTCACCAGTTAACCTAACCTGCATGTCTTTGGACTGTGGGGGAAACCGGAGCACCCGGAGGAAACCCACGCGGACACGGGGAGAACATGCAAACTCCGCACAGAAAGGCCCTCGCCGGCCACGGGGCTTGAACCCAGGACCTTCTTGCTGTGAGGCGACAGTGCTAACCACTACACCACCATGCCGCCCCATGTTTCAACATTTAAAAAAAATACTATGAACAGCAATAAGCCATAATAAATGAAACAAAGTCAATATTTGGTATGAGACGACGCTTTGCTTTAAAAAAAAAAATAGTAGTCTCAGGTACAATGAGTGCAGTTTGATGCGGAAATGAGCTGTAGGTTTTACTGAGCATCTTCCAGAACCAGCCACGGTTCTTCTGGACACTTTGACTGTCACACTCGTTTCTTAATTTTGCGCCAAAACCCAGTAGCCTTCATTATGTTTTCTTTTTTCATCTGAAACGTGGTCTCTTATGGAATATGCTGCTCAGATACAAACTTTTTTTTTCGATAACATTTCATTTTGTGCTGGAAAACGAACACTGGAACTCTAAAATGTTTTCGTACCGACTCGATAATGTAGAAGTCATAAATAGAAATCTATAACAAAGTTTGTATGGAAAAAAAAAATAGGGTGCCGAAGACTTTTGCACAGTACTGTATATGGTTTAAAACTTGAGAAAACTAGCAATATCAGAGATAGTTAAGCAACTGATTGTTAAATGAAACTTACTGGTTTGGCAAAAACCAATGCTAAGAGTGTCACCAGCACTGCTGTCCTCAACGTCCACATCCTTCAGGTGAAGAAGGTTATGATGATGAATATTAATAGACCTCCTGGTTATACTGTGTTACAGCTTTGAAATAAACACCACATTCATTGAATTATAAACGTTATTCAATTAAAATTTACCTTGCTTCAGTGCTCAGTCCACTTATTCCAGTATCTCTGCTTCTGAATTGCTAAAGTTTATATACCGATCGAGAGTAAGCTCAGGGTGGGTTCAGTCAGGAATCTATCCAGACTGATGAATGAGTGATGCTCCACAAGCTTTGAGTAATATCCGCTGACGCCTCCTTCTCGTCAGTGGCCTGACTTAATCTGTATAATTACAGTCTAGAAATCCAAACATTAGTTTGAATCACTCGCTCACTGTTTTAGCTTGGTTTGGAACAAGACAAAAGCCATTTAAAACATCTGAAAGAAAACACCCTGGAACCGTTCCTGCTTTCTAAAGAACTTTAATGAAAAATAATTGAGAAGATAATGGCAATGTGGCTTGGCAACACCACAGAATATCTAACAGATATGGTTACATGTATTATCAATCAAGAATTTTCTCATTTATTTCATCTGAAGCAAATTACATCTTATTATCTAACATTCCAACTGAATGCAGTTTGTCGTGTTTTAAACATTTCTATTGCATTTCTCCAAATTATTTTTATATCATGCATTCTTAATAACCTGAACTGAGGAATGTGTGAAGTGTAAACATCTGTTTGAGTTTATTTTCGAAGGTGAATATAGCTATATTTACAGCGAAGGGACCAATGAAGCCTATCATGTCCACACTATTTGTTAACAAGGGTTCTTCAGAGGTTCTTTGAAAAACTAAAGAGTTCTTCGGTCCCTATGGTGGTTCTACTTGGACACTACTTTTTTGAGATGTGTTGCTGTCATGAAATTTCAAATGAGCCAATATTTGGCATGAAATTTCAAAATGTCTCACTTTCGACATTTGATATGTTGTCTATGTTCTATTGTGAATACAATATCAGTTTTTGAGATTTGTAAATTATTGCATTCCGTTTTTATTTACAATTTGTACTTTGTCCCAACTTTTTTGGAATCGGGGTTGTACATATAACTTGTACATATAACACTTCCCCTATAGCACATGTGTAAAATACTCAAATTCTCAAGGGCAACAACCCTACAGAGTTTTGTGTTTACCCATGAAGGCGTTGTGAATTAGCTGATGAGTTTTAGCTCCCAGTCCTGGCCAAGATAGATGACGCACTGAGAATAAGCTCTGTAATTTTAGATTATGACTCAAGTTGGTCAACTGTTGCCTTTGTGGAATGGTGACAAACGTCCAGTACCAGTCAAAAGTTTGGACGCATGTTTTAGTTCAATAGTTTTTCTTTATTTTTATTAATTAAGAGACACTTCACGTCTTAAAGTAATGATAGATGTCATTTCTCTTTACTTAGTTGATTGGCTTGTGACATGATATGGATCACTACAGTTGTGGAATAGGGCTATTTACTGTATTTTTATTATTTACTATTTAGTGTTTGATCTCAAACGGCAAGAAACTAGTCCACTAATTAACTCGGTGTTGTTCTACAATGTAGAAAATAGTCAAAACTCTGCTCCTTTATGACCCGCCATGCCTACTTAGATCAAAAGGTGCAGGCTATTTGCTGGTACCTCGTATAGTGAAGGCTACATCAGGGGGCGGAGCCTTTTCTTACAAAGCCCCACAGTTATAGAACAGCCTTCCAAGTAGTGTTCGGGAATCAGACACAGTCTCAGCGTTTAAGTCTAGGCTGAAAACATATTTGTTTAGTCAAGCCTTGTGTTAATGGTGTTTATGAGGTAAAGGTGTAGATCTGGAAGGTCCTCAGACATAGAGTGTTTTGGTAAACTGGGATGTATGGATGCTGTCAGTCCCTGCTCGCTTGCTCACTCGAGTTTGTTGACGGTGTAGTGGCTGCTGCTTTATGTCCCGGGGCTCCCTCATGCCTGTGTTACCTTCTGGCTCTCCCCTTTTAGTTATGCTTTCATAGTTAGTTGCCGGAGTCCCTGCTTGTACTCAGTGCAATATGTATACTGTTCCTACTTATTCAGGTGACATTGGGCATACCTAAAGGCCTCTGCATGCTCTTGCGACAAGGCTTTCGCAGATAGCTTTTCGCAGACAGTTGTAATTTATTGTTGAGCGGGGGAATAGGCGTGCGGCACAACGCAAGGGGGCGCGAAGTCGCTAGGAGTAGTTGGTGGGTGTGGTTAGTGGAGTGTTTATCCTCCAGTTACTTATAATGACTAGACCTTTTTTTTTTTATAATGACTAGAACTGGAGTCGTATAGATGTACGTACTTCCTCAATCAACTGCTCTTCATGCTGCTCCATCTTCGCTCGTGTTTTTAAAAATGCCGGTCGTGAAAACAAAACAAACCAGGAAAGTAGGGAAGCGGAAGTGCGTGTACAGCGGGTAGAGTGGACCAATCAGAGCCCTCTTGTCTGCGGCGCTGTCTGCGAGGCTTCTGCGGTGGTCACAATTTTTGGGAGGTGCGCGCAGAGCGTCTGCGAAGGTGGGGGGGCTACACAGACACTGTCTGAGACACCGTCTGCGAGGACTGGGTTGTCAGCATAAATTGGCCTTTACAACCTGTGTTTTCTCTCTCTTCTCCCCCCCCCCCCCCAAAAAAAAATCTCTCCCTCTGAGTTACATGTCGGTCCTGGGATCGAGATGCTGACCTCTTCTGCTCCTCGGATCTGCCTGATCCATCCTGGTGCCCTGTGTCTGGTTGGAGTCTCATCGCATCGCTCCTGTGGAGGGCGGCCCCATGTGGACAGTTGGAGGTCGCGCCTGGAGGACGCTCTGGACTCTTTTGTGGCTGGGGACTGCAGTTGACTTGCTGACTTTAGGACTGCAGTTGACTTGCTGACTTTGGGACTATGGTGTTCGTGAACGGTTTTACGCTCGGGTTTCCGTCGGTGGGGGGTTTATAGCATCAACGAAGCTGACTTTATGTTAGGACTGTTAATATTAGTCATGTTGTCTGTTGTTGCCCGGATGGGGATGGGTTCCCTTTTGAGTCTGGTTCCTCTCGAGGTTTCTTCCTCGTGTCATCTGAGGGAGTTTTTCCTTGCCACCATCGCCACAGGCTTGCTCATTGGGGATAGATTAGGGATGAAATTAGCTCATATTTTAAGTCATTCAAATTCTGTAAAGCTGCTTTACGACAATGCTTATTGTTAAAAGTGTTATACAAATAAACTTGACTTGACTGAGTAGGTGTGTACAAACTTTTGACTGGTACTATATTCTCACAATCAGTATTTCTCAATCCTGTTCCTGAAGTACACCTGCATTACACATTTGTGTAAATCCGCCAGATTTTCATCCCAGACGCTCAGATTATGGATTTTGAGTTATACCTGCTGCATTACACTACCAAGCCTTCGTATGCAGGAAATACAAACCAAAGTGAAATTGAACCAAGGGAAGTGACTGTAAATCTGACCTGAAATCATGTGCACGCAACCCAAAATGGTCCATTTTCCAGGCACTGACTACAGATGATACAGAACCTTATGAATCCATCAGGAGACAATCTCGACTGTAGATTATTGGTGAGTTTCCCAGATTTGTTGAGTAGCAGACCCCAAAATGCTGCTTGGAAGGTGAAAAAAAACACCTGGTGAACTATTACCGTAGCACCGCCAAGCCAATGTTGCACAAAAACTGCACTCACGTTATCGACGCGTTTTCACTCCAAATCAAAATGCCATTCGCTGATTTTTATAGCAGAAGGAAGATCTACACTACCGTTCAAAAGTTTGGGGTCACCCAGACAATTTTGTGTTTTCCATGAAAAGTCACACTTTTTATTTACCACCATAAGTTATAAAATGAATAGAAAATATAGTCAAGACATTTTTCTGGCCATTTTGAGCATTTAATCGACCCCACAAATGTGATGCTCCAGAAACTCAATCTGCTCAAAGGAAGGTCAGTTTTATAGCTTCTCTAAAGAGCTAAACTGTTTTCAGCTGTGCTAACATGATTGTACAAGGGTTTTCTAATCATCCATTAGCCTTCTGAGGCAATGAGCAAACACATTGTACCATTAGAACACTGGAGTGAGAGTTGCTGGAAATGGGCCTCTATACACCTATGGAGATATTGCACCAAAAACCAGACATTTGCAGCTAGAATAGTCATTTACCACATTAGCAATGTATAGAGTGGATTTCTGATTAGTTTAAAGTGATCTTCATTGAAAAGAACAGTGCTTTTCTTTCAAAAATAAGGACATTTCAAAGTGACCCCAAACTTTTGAACGGTAGTGTATACTTCTCTCAGTCGTGGATGATGTTAAAAGTGGTACATGTATCCCATAGGGGCGCTGTTGAGGTAATTATTCTTTGATAGTTACTGGATCAGCCAGCGAAAACAGTGCAAAATATTGCGCACTTTTCAACGCCGTTTTGATGCATTCATCATTTACAAACAGTGCATCTGGTACAAATATTCCATGGCGCGACACATTTTTGTAAGTGTTTTGCGTATTCTAATACAACCGTTTCAATCCAGTTCAGTCTCGTTTTTCGCTGATTATTTGAGATATTTGACCTGAAAGCAGGGAAATTACCAAACTGTCCTGAGCTCCATCCAAGAACCACAATTAATTATCCTTGTTCTTGGTGAATTTTTCCTTATCCTGGCCTTTGAGGACTGCTACAGCACTTCCAACTCACTGGATTCAACTGATTTGCCATTTAACAATACTGAGCTAGGCTAAAATAGGCGTGTCAGGGAAAACACTCAGAGGCAGAGCTTCTGCAGAACGAGGATTAAGAGACACTGATCTCAGTTATTAGAAGCTCCTATTAGAAATTAAGTGCACTTTAAAGACAGGATCACTTTGTGGTGAATAAGAGTACAGACGTGTATTGCATTGGAGATTGCAGTAGAAATTGTCATCTTTGGTCGGTTGCTTTAGTGAGTGTGCCAAATTCCCGTGCAAAGGGGAAACAATTATCACTATAGACCTGATATTGCCACACTAACAGTGCCAGCGGTGCCAGCGCAGACTTGTCTTTAGTCTTGTCCCAAAAGCCAGTCTCTAAATCATCAGGAAAATTTCCACTGTCGTCAGAGCTCACCACAGGTTTCTGAGTCAGTCTGAAGTTGTCATCCATCATTGCTCATATGTTTGGAAAATTTTTTAATGTCTGTTACATCAAATGACAGTAGGGCTGTTATTAATTTACCAAATTCTAGACTACGGTGAGCCAAAATCACTAGTGTATGATGCATTAAGTAACAAGGTAATGCTTATGAATGGTGGTAATTTCTTAAATACCCAAGCAGATAACAGAAATTGTACAGAAATTTAAACAATACTGTTATACACCAACTGTTCAGCAAAGAAATTGACTGATTTCTGGTTTAAAGGAGAACTGAAGGCACATTTTTTATCATCAAAAATCTATTTCTCATCTTATTAAATATACGAATGCATTTTTGATAGCTATTTTGTCGCTGCTATAGCAAGTTATGAGTATTTTAAATATGCTATGTAATTTATCAGTCTATATGTCAAAGCAGTGGCCGTAAACGAGATTCGTTGAGACCTGTGCGAGACATCGTAGGACGGAAGTAAAACGTACAGCGGAAATCAAAGTGACCGACATCTGCCAACGTTGTTAAAAGACGCGCGTGCCCTCTTTCGAATGCTGATGTAATCAAACTGGAAGTTCTGTTTGTTTTGATAGTAATCAGGAAAGTTTGAAAAAAGTAGGCAGTAATCATCATTTAAACTCGTTTTTGTGCAATATTTAGTTTGGAAAACAGTTTTCAAAATGGCAGCACTGACACCTGGCTGACACTTCACGTTTCAAAGTCTCACACAAGTCTCGTGAAGATCGCACAGATAAGCGACGCCTGCCGTGGACCGAACGAACTAAATTCAACCTGGCTAAAAAACGAATAGGCTGATAAGTATAATATTTAATTGCAATTAGTTGCCAATACGAGTCACGATATAAGGTTACTAAAACCGAAAACGTACAACCCCAATTCCAAAAAAGTTGGGACAAAGTACAAATTGTAAATAAAAATGGAAAGCAATGATGTGGAAGTTTCAAAATTCCATATTTTATTCAGAATAGAACATAGATGACATATCAAATGTTTAAACTGAGAAAATGTATCATTTAAAGAGAAAAATTTGGTGATTTTAAATTTCATGACAACAACACATCTCAAAAAAGTTGGGACAAGGCCATGTTTACCACTGTGAGACATCCCCTTTTCTCTTTACAACAGTCTGTAAACGTCTGGGGACTGAGGAGACAAGTTGCTCAAGTTTAGGGATAGGAATGTTAACCCATTCTTGTCTAATGTAGGATTCTAGTTGCTCGACTGTCTTAGGTCTTTTTTTTGTCATATCTTCCGTTTTATGATGCGCCAAATGTTTTCTATGGGTGAAAGATCTGGACTGCAGGCTGGCCAGTTCAGTACTCGGACCCTTCTTCTACGCAGCCATGATGCTGTAATTGATGCAGTATGTGGTTTGGCATTGTCATGTTGGAAAATGCAAGGTCTTCCCTGAAAGAGACGTCGTCTGGATGGGAGCATATGTTGCTCTAGAACCTGGATATACCTTTCAGCATTGATGGTGTCTTTCCAGATGTGTAAGCTGCCCATGCCACACGCACTAATGCAACCCCATACCATCAGAGATGCAGGCTTCTGAACTGAGCGCTGATAACAACTTGGGTCGTCCTTCTCCTCTTTAGTCCGAATGACACGGCGTCCCTGATTTCCATAAAGAACTTCAAATTTTGATTCGTCTGACCACAGAACAGTTTTCCACTTTGCCACAGTCCATTTTAAATGAGCCTTGGCCCAGAGAAGACGTCTGCACTTCTGGATCATGTTTAGATACGGCTTCTTCTTTGAACTATAGAGTTTTAGCTGGCAACGGCGGATGGCACGGTGAATTGTGTTCACAGATAGTGTTCTCTGGAAATATTCCTGAGCCCATTTTGTGATTTCCAATACAGAAGCATGCCTGTATGTGATGCAGTGCCGTCTAAGGGCCCGAAGATCACGGGCACCCAGTATGGTTTTCTGGCCTTGACCCTTACGCACAGAGATTCTTCCAGATTCTCTGAATCTTTTGATGATATTATGCACTGTAGATGATGATATGTTCAAACTCTTTGCAATTTTACACTGTCGAACTCCTTTCTGATATTGCTCCACTATTTGTCGGTGCAGAATTAGGGGGATTGGTGATCCTCTTTCCATCTTTACTTCTGAGAGCCGCTGCCACTCCAAGATGCTCTTTTTATACCCAGTCATGTTAATGACCTATTGCCAATTGACCTAATGAGTTGCAATTTGGTCCTCCAGCTGTTCCTTTTTTGTACCTTTAACTTTTCCAGCCTCTTATTGCCCCTGTCCCAACTTTTTTGAGATGTGTTGCTGTCATGAAATTTCAAATGAGCCAATATTTGGCATGACATTTCAAAATGTCTCACTTTCGACATTTGATATGTTGTCTATGTTCTATTGTGAATACAATATCAGTTTTTGAGATTTGTAAATTATTGCATTCCATTTTTATTCACAATTTGTACTTTGTCCCAACTTTTTTGGAATCGGGGTTGTAATTGAATAACACGTTAATTAAGAAATAAAGCAAGTTTAAAAATGACTTCAGTTCCCCTTTAAAGCAATTACCATAGTTGGATAATTATTTCAGATTATTCTATCCACATTCCCTGGATATGAGCAATCACGCGCTTTGATTAGCTACTCGACTACTAGGATATCAGCTCATATACTGTGAGTAGAGAAAAACAAAATGGCGGAGCGTGTCGCTGAACCAGCCGAGGACGAAATAAAAACTCTACTCGAAAACAAAACCACAAAAAATACAACAAAAGCAACGAAATATGGAATGAAAGTATTTGATGGTAAGAACATATCTTTTACATTTTCAAGAATAATTATTATCGCATTTTTCACAAATTGCTCCTGCCATTTCACTGGTTTGTTTACATTCTAAGCGGAAATGATTTTGTCGGACGTGTCGTATAAAGTTTTTTTATTTATCGAATTTGCAAAAAATCATAAAAATGCCCTGTTTCTCAAAATGAATATGAATAGAATAAAACAGTTATTCCACTCAATCTCGTCGTACATGGCTAACAGCTGACTCAGCGCTATCAGCTCATGTACGACTCGATTTTGTAGAATAATTGTTAAATGTACAGAAGGGTGACACATTAAAGGAAAGTGTTGGCCAGCATCAGTGCAACTTGGCATATATTCTACAAGTCTCTGGAACTGGACTGGAGGGATGAAAAATGAATATTCCCAATCAGTGCTTTGATAACGGTGATGGGAAGATCTGGTGGCCACAGTATATGTTTTACATGATTTTCACTCTCATCAAACCATCCAGGGAGCCCCTGTGGATGGGGGTGGGGTCATCTGGGAAGAGACCACGCCCATCAGGATAGAAATATTTTATCACAGGATAAAGCTGATCTTTGTATTGATTTACAGTTCCCAATAAGGATACAAATGGACTCAAACCATGCCAGCAAACCGAGCTGTTATATAGTGCATACTGACAGCATAACAGAGCTTCAGGTTTTTTCATATGAGACCAAAAGATATTGCAGATCAGATTATATCCTTTCAGCTATATTAGAATGAATAGCGTCCTCATAAGGTGCTTGAAGAAACAAGAATGTCTAAGAATAATCCAAATTTCTTTTCAATGTGATTTTTTTCTAACTGATAGTCGGGGTTGTAGTCTTACAAGCCCATAAAAGGAACTCATCTCATCTCATTATCTCTAGCCGCTTTATCCTGTTCTACAGGGTCGCAGGCAAGCTGGAGCCTATCCCAGCTGACTACGGGCGAAAGGCGGGGTACACCCTGGACAAGTTGCCAGGTCATCACAGGGCTGACACATAGACACAGACAACCATTCACACTCACATTCACACCTACGGTCAATTTAGAGTCACCAGTTAACCTAACCTGCATGTCTTTGGACTGTGGGGGAAACCGGAGCACCCGGAGGAAACCCACGCAGACATGGGGAGAACATGCAAACTCCACACAGAAAGGCCCTCGCCAGCCACGGGGCTCGAACCCGGACCTTCTTGCTGTGAGGCGACAGCGCTAACCACTACACCACCGTGCCACCAGAGAACTAAATTTCACCAATTTTATGAAACCGAAAGGCCTCGGTAGACAAGAAAACAATTTCAGTTGCTCACACTTGCCCTTAATGTCCTGATCTGTTCATGGTTTCAATGGAGGCGACAGCGCTAACCACTACACCACCGTGCCGCCATAAAAGGAACTAACACAGAATAGTGTCTAAGTGAAATCTGAGTGTCATTAATATTGACTGTGCATTTTTAGAAATGTTGCGTCCCTTAACGAAGAGACAGGAGGTAAAGTTGGAGGTGGCGGAGTTGAGGATGTTAAGGTTTGCAATGGGAGTGACGAGGTTGGACAGGATAAGGAACGAGCACATCAGAGGGACAGCACATGTAGAGAGCTTGGGAATGAAGCTAAGAGAGATGAGACTGAGATGGTACGGGCACATCCTGAGAAGAGATGCAGAGCATGTTGGAAGGAGAATGTTGAGGATGGAGCTGCCAGGAACACAAAAACGAGGAAGGCCAAAGAGGAGATACATGGATGTGGTGAAAGAGGACATGGAAGTACCAGGTGTGGTAGAGAAGGATGCGGAAGACAGGGAGAAATGGAGACGAAAGATCCGCTGTGGCGACCCCTAATCGGGAGCAGCCAAAAGAAGAAGAAGAAGATCTTTAGAAATGTTGCGTCTCTTTGAGCACGAGCAGTCAAAGCAACTTTTCATCTCAGGACCTTATTTATGATTCTGCCACAAAAGCTACTTATTTCACTTTCAGAGTTCAAAAATCGACAGTTTGTTGTGAAACGCAAAAGTAGTAGTGTTACAGAACTGCCCTGTAATACGTCTAACAAAAACAGCTATAAGCATCAGTGTTCATTATTTAAAAGTGATTTCACAAGGGGGCGGCACGGTGGTGTAGTGGTTAGCGCTGTCGCCTCACAGCAAGAAGGTCCTGGGTTCGAGCCCCGTGGCTGGCGAGGGCTTTCTGTGCGGAGTTTGCATGTTCTCCCCGTGTCCGCGTGGGTTTCCTCCGGGTGCTCCGGTTTCCCCCACAGTCCAAAGACATGCAGGTTAGGTTAACTGGTGACTCTAAATTGACCGTAGGTGTGAATGTGAGTGTGAATGGTTGTCTGTGTCTATGTGTCAGCCCTGCGATGACCTGGAGACTTGTCCAGGGTGTACCCCGCCTTTCGCCCGTAGTCAGCTGGGATAGGCTCCAGCTTGCCTGCGACCCTGTAGAACAGGATAAAGCGGCTAGAGATAATGAGATGAGATGAGATTTCACAAGGTGCGCCGCAATTTAACGGACACTATCATTGAAAAACACCGTGCTTGAGAAAATTTCTGCGAAAGCAAAGCTGTGCTTAATGGAGTCCGTGTTTTAATAAGGTCTAGACTGGATTACATACACCATTCATGTAGTCAGAGGGTATTAGTGGTTCAGTCGCTTGCATATGTGATTTAATTTGATCTAGAAGAGCAGTTAAAGCCGGATATTGCTGTATATTTCACCATCATTTCTACCTTGTGAGCTAAAAGATTTGATTTGATCCTGAGCTTGGATTACTGACTGTGTGGAGTCTTGCATGTTCTTTCCTCTTTGTTTTTTGGTTTACTTTCTCCTCGCAAAAACATCCTGGTCAGTGGATACCCTGATATCACAATATCCTGATATCTTCCTCTCTTTAGTTGTTCAATGACCTTAGTTGTACCTATTTCTACCCGCAAATGTTTCCACACTGCCACCTATTGTAACCAGCCTGCTAGTGAAAAACACGAACCCAGCCGTGCCTCTTAGCACACAGCAGCTACAGCAGGCCATCAGCAGTGCAACCTCATCTCATTATCTCTAGCCGCTTTATCCTTCTACAGGGTCGCAGGCAAGCTGGAGCCTATCCCAGCTGACTATGGGCGAAAGGCGGGGTACACCCTGGACAAGTCGCCAGGTCATCACAGGGCTGACACATAGACACAGACAACCATTCACACTCACATTCACACCTACGGTCAATTTAGAGTCACCAGTTAACCTAACCTGCATGTCTTTGGACTGTGGGGGAAACCGGAGCACCCGGAGGAAACCCACACGGACACGGGGAGAACATGCAAACTCCGCACAGAAAGGCCCTCGCTGGCCCCGGGGCTCGAACCCAGGACCTTCTTGCTGTGAGGCGACAGTGCTAACCACTACACCACCGTGCCGCCCGCAGTGCAACCTGTTTAGATTAAATATTGTTGTGATTCTATCACTGCAGTGTAACAGTGGACACAGAATAATAACTAAAAATGACAATTATTTTGCTCAGTACAGAATTAAGTATACAATTCCCTGCATTTTGTCTTTTTAAAGGTAGACTGCCTTTCAGATTTTTCAAGTGTAGCTCATAAAAAGAATTCCCCCAGACACCCAATTATTTTTGCTTAGTGGACCGAAAGCTACTGAATTCGAATCACAGACTTCCAATTTTATTAGGTTTTTTTTTCAATAGAACAATTAAAGGAGAACTGACGTCAGCATTCGAAAGAGGGCGCGCACGTCTTTTGACAACGTTGGCAGATGTCGGTCACTTTGATTTCCGCTGTACGTTTCACTTCCGTCCTACGATGTCTCGCACAGGTCTCAACAAATCTCGTTTACGGCCATTCTTTTTTTTTCGTTTCCGTTTCGGGTTGAGAGTACGTCGTGCACATTCTGGCTGCCGCTTCTCACCAGATCTTTTTGTATTTTATTTTTATTTTCTTTCTTTTTCAATTTTTATTTATTTATTTTTTCTTTGTGTGTTTGTGTAGTTTGATGTTTGTTTGAGTGTTTTGTCTGCCGGTTGTGGTGTAGCTCCGGACCCAGTTTTGGGCGTTGGTTCCCTCCAGGCCTTGGTTCGCTGTGGGTGATGCCTGTGCTCCCAGCTGTGGACTGCAGTGAGCTCGTTGCTCATTTAACATTCGTGGTTGTCCAGTGCTCTGCGCTTTAATGCTTGGCGTGATGTTCCGAACGATGTTGCTTGGTGGCGTCGCGGCGGCTGTGCAGGCGGTTTGGGACACACCAGCGCTCTGCGTGGCGGAGCTTCTCTGCTCGCTTTGTGGATCCACGGCGTGGTGTTTGGGCGATGTGGCTGATGGCATCGCGGCGGCTGTGCTGGAGATGTGGGACTCGTTTTCATGTGCCTTTCGGTGGGACTGTGGCTGCTACACCATGGGAATTACATCCTGACCCCTACTTGGTGGACTTTTTACTTATTATTTATTCATTTATTTTTTTTTTTTTCCCTTTATTTTTTATTTATTTATTTGTCTATTATTGTAAAGCGTCCTTGGGTTTCTTGAAAGGCGCTATATAAATTAAACTTATTATTATTATTATTATTATTGCTTTGACATATGGACATAGCGTATTTCAAACACTCATAACTTGCTATAGCAGTGACAAAATTAGATTAGATTAGATTAAATTAGATTAGATTAGATAAAACTTTATTGATCCCTTTGGGAGGGTTCCCTCAGGGAAATTAAGATTCCAGCAGCATCATTACAGATAAACAGAGAAAATAAATAGAGAAAACTTCTAGATAAATTAATATAAATTAAGTATTTACATATACAAATATAAAAGAATAAGATATGGGGAAGAGAGGAAGGGGGGAAGAAGTGGGGTTAGGGTAAGTGTGTGTGTGTGTGTGTGTGGGGGGGGGGGGGGGGGGGGGAAGCAGGAAAGATATTGCACATTATATTGCACATTGTCCGGTATTGCTTATTGTTAGGCTAGGCTACTGCTCCTTCCCATCCTTTATCCTCCTGTTACCCCTCCTCCCCCCCAGAGAGGAGTTGTACAATCTGATGTCGTGAGGGACAAAGGAGTTTTTAAGTCTGTTAGTCCTGCACTTGGAAAGGAGCATTCTGTCACTGAAGAGGCTCCTCTGGTTGCTGATGACGGTGTGCAGAGGGTGACTGGCATCATCCATGATGTTCAGTATTTTGTCCATAGTCCTCTTCTCTGCCACCGTCACCAGAGAGTCCAGCTTCATGCCGACCACAGAGCCGGCCCGCCTGATCAGTTTGTCCAGCCTGGATGTGTCCTTCTTGGATGTGCTGCCCCCCCAGCACACCATGGTGTAAAATAGGACACTGGCGATCACAGACTGATAGAACATCCACAGGAGTTTCCTGCAGATGTTAAAGGACCGCAGCCTCCTAAGGAAGTATACCCTGCTCTGTCCCTTCCTGTATAAGTGATTGGTGTTGCAAGTCCAGTCCAGCTTACTGTCCAGCCACAGCCCGAGGTACTTGTAGGAATCCACAGCCTCCACCTCGACTCCCTCGATCAGAATTGGTCGTGACCTTGTTCTGGACCTCCCAAAGTCAATGACCAGCTCCTTGGTCTTCGAGGTGTTGCGCTGCAAATGGTTCCTGTTGCACCACACAGCAAAGTCCCTCACCAGGCTCCTATACTCCTCCTCTCTGTCGTCACTGATACACCCAACGATGGCTGTGTCATCTGCAAACTTCTGAATGTGACACAGCTCCGAGTTGTAGCAGAAGTCCGCGGTGTACAGGGTGAAGAGAAGAGGGGCCAGCACCGTGCCCTGGGGTGCTCCGGTGCTGCTAATTACAGTGTCAGACATGATGTCCTTCAGCCTGACGTACTGAGGCCTGTCAGTGAGGTAGCTGGAGATCCAAGTGACCAGGCAGGGGTCCACTCGCATCCTGTTCAGTTTGTCCTGAAGCAGTAGGGGCTGGATGGTGTTGAAGGCACTCAAGAAGTCCAAGAAGAGGATCCTCAATGTATCATTTCCCTTATCCAGATGCGAGAGGGCTCGGTGTAGCAGGTAGTGGATGGCGTCTTCCACACCAACACCTGCCCGGTACGCAAACTGCAGACAGTCCTGGGCATGTTGTACCTGGGGTCTGAGGAGGCTGAGGAAGAGCCGCTCCAACGTCTTCATCAGATGTGAAGTGAGTGCCACCGGTCGGAAGTCATTCAGCTCGCTGGGCCGATTCTTTTTGGGAACTGGAACGATACACGATATCTTCCAGAGAGCTGGCACTCTCCCCAGCTGCAGGCTGAGGTTGAAGATGCGTTGGAGTGGTTCACTCAGTTCAGCAGCACAGGTCTTCAGTAGTCGTGGACACACCTTGTCCGGGCCTACTGCTTTCCTGGGGCGAAGCTTCCTCAGTTGACCTCTGAGCTCGTCTGCAGTAATGCATAGAGGAGTCTGTGTTGAGGTGGGGGAGGAGGGGGCTGCTGTGATGACTGGGGGGAGGTGTGTTGAGGAAAGGAGGAGAGATGGCTGCAGTGAGGGAGAGGGTGGGGGGGACGTGGGCTGGTTGAACCGAAGTCATTCAACTTGTTCGCCCTCTCCACTGTCCCCTCAACGACTTTGGTCTTTGTATTGCGGCCTGTGATGGTTTTCACACCTTCCCAGACCTCTCTCATGCTGTTCTCCTTCAGCTTCTGCTCCACCTTTCTCCTGTAGTTGTCCTTAGCTTCCCTCATGCACCATTTCACCTCCTGCTGTGCTGCTTTCATCGCCTCCCTATCCCTGCTCCTGAAGGCGGCCTTCTTCCTGTTGAGGACAGCTTTGACTTCCTGTGTGACCCATGGCTTATTATTAGGGTAACACCGTACAGTCTTAGCGGGGGAGGCCACGTCTGCACAGAAGTTGAGGTAATCTGTCAGACAGTGTGTCAGACAGTGTGTCAGCCCCTCTATGTCCTCACAGTGTGGGCTAAGCAGCACATCCCAGTCCGTGATGTCATAGCAGTCTCTGAGGGCATCTTCCATTTCAGGGGACCACCTCCTGATGGAGTTAGTTGTTGCAGGCTGCCTTTGAACCGGGGGGTGTACTTCGGCTGTAGAAGAACCAGGTTGTGGTCAGACTTCCCTAGTGGGGGGAGGGGTGTGACACTGTATGCATCCCTCACATTAGCATACAGCAAGTCAATTGTCCTGTTGTTCCTTGTTGGACAATCCACAGCCTGGTAAAAAGCAGCCAAAGTAGAGTCCAAAGTAGCATGATTAAAGTCCCCAGAAATGATAAATGCCTCAGGGTGCTGTGTCTGCAGCCTTGCTGTGACGGAGTGAATCCTTTCACATGCAGTGGCTGCATCTGCCTTCGGAGGGATGTAAACACAAATGGTGATCATGTGACTGAACTCCCTCAGCAGATAATATGGCCGCAGGCTAACGGCTAGCAGCTCCAAGTCTGGGCAACATAAAACTGTCTTTACGGAGATATGTCCCGGGTTACACCAGCGGTTGTTAACATAAATGATGAGTCCCCCACCTTTGCTTTTCCCGCATGTGTTAGTGTCTCTGTCAGCCCTCACAGCAGTGAATCCCCGCAGGTCCATGTTAGCATCTGGTACAAGGTGTGTTAGCCATGTCTCCGTAAAAATAAATAAGCTGCTCTCCCGGTAAATCCGCTGGTTTTATAACTATCAAAAATGCATTCCTATACTTAAAATGAGAAATAGAATTTTGATGATAAAAAATTTGCCTTCAGTTCTCCTTTAATGAATTTAGGGCCACATGGCCCTAAATTACCTGCTATTTTTTCCTGCTTCACCATGATCCAATTCAAGATACTACATCATGCATCACGTGGTGGGCTTTCCCCGTTCGCGCAAGGCATTGTGGGATACAAATTTGAAACGAGAGAAAAACAGAGGATGTGAGTGTGCGAATGAAATGTGAAAGACCGACTACAGTAACGGAAAGCAAGAAGAAAAGACATTATGTTATATACGAAGGAAAGGAAACACTGGACCAAACTAATAAATATCGGCGCTCAGCGAGCACCTCGGTGTGATCAGCTATTCGTTTAGCGACAGAATAATGGAACTGTCAGTGCACGCTCAAAGGTAAACCTGTAGATGGCAATAATGCAACACTGTGGATGCCAGTTGCCGTAAAACCCAAAAGAAGAAGGTAAACCTGCACATGCGCACACGGACTTTCTCTGTCTGCTTGATTGCGTGAAGCGAGTGATTTCATGCACATTATTTGCGAAGGAATCCCCTCAAATTAAATAACTTCCCAGCCTTGTTTTTTTTAAGATATTACTGAAATAAACATACATCACAAAGACCAGATTTCTGAGGGAACTAAATTTCACCGGTTTTATGAAATCAAAAGGCAGTCTAGCTTTAAACGGCGAGCAAAACATTACAGTTTAGGCCTTTAGCAAAACAAAATTGTTCATAGCCATATTAATTGATAGCTAATTTTAGATATTACATAAAAGCACAATTATAGTCTAAATAAGTACAGTGTGTGTGGTGGGGGGAGTCTAGACTCTTTGAATCATTTTATTTAACAGTTCCTTGTTAGCTATAACACTGTTTGTTAAGGTATGTTCTCTAACAAACTCTAGGACCATCTAGGAACAGGTGTATTTATACTGGGAACATCCATCCATCCATTATCTGTAGCCAGCTGACTATGGGCGAGAGGCGGGGTACACCCTGGACAAGTCGCCAGGTCATCGCAGGGCTGGCACGTAGACACACACAACCATTCACACTCACATTCACACCTACGGTCAATTTAGAGCCACCAATTAGCCTAACCTGCATGTCTTTGGACTGTGGGGGAAACCGGAGCACCCGGAGGAAACCCACACGGACACGGGGAGAACATGCAAACTCCGCACAGAAAGGCCCTCGCTGGCCACGGGGCTCGAACCCGGACCTTCTTGCTGTGAGGTGACAGTGCTAACCACTACATTATCTGTAGCCACTTTATCCTGTTCTACAGGGTCGCAGGCAAACTGGAGCCTATCCCAGCTGACTACGGGCGAAAGGCGGGGTACACCCTGGACAAGTCGCCAGGTCATCACAGGGCTGACACATACCGTAGACACAAACAACCAATCACACTCACATTCACACCTACGGTCAATTTAGAGTCACCAGTTAACCTAACCTGCATGTCTTTGGACTGTGGGGGAAACCGGAGCACCCCGAGGAAACCCACGCGGACACGGGGAGAACACGCAAACTCCGCACAGAAAGGCCCTCGTCAGCCACTGGGCTTGAACCTAGAACCTTCTTCCTATGAGGTGACAGTGCTAACCACTACACCACCATGCCACCCAGTAATGAGTTCTATTCAGCTAATTATATGACTTAAGATGATCATGACACAAATGTGATCCTGACAGCAGGTTCGCACACACAAATATCGTGTTTGCTGCTACGTTTATTGCTGCTCCACTAATAGTTAACAATTTATAGCCCATGCTCTGCATATTTATTGTCCTGCACTTATCTTGCACTGTTGTATACTTACACTTTATGTTGTTGGATGTCTTCCAGATCTTCTATGAACATTTAAAATGCATTAGTTCACACTCACCCACAATCTCTAATGAGTAGCATTTAGATTGGCATTTTTGGTCCGTACAGTCATGTCGGTGAGCAAAAGAAGAACAAAGAACTCACTTAGAAAAGGAACTACTGACATCTCTTGGTTAAGCTTGGTTACTGCTTGATCACTGCTCTACACTGTACATACTGTATTTCTTCACATTTCCTCTTTTCACAAAAATTCTGCTGAAATGCTCTGTACATGTCACGCCACGGGATTTTTGTCTCAGATGCTCTGTTTACAGAATGCAAAGAAATGGCATTGAAAAGCATGCAATATTTTGCACTGTTTTCACTGGCTGATCCAGTAACGATCAACAAATAATCACCTCAATAGCGCCCCTATGGGATACATTTACCACTTTTTTTTTTTTTAAGATTTTTTGGGGGGGCTTTTTTCACCTTTATTGGATAGGACAGTGTAGAGACAGGACAGGAAATGAGTGGGAGAGAGAGACATCGGGAAATGACCTCGGGTCGGAATCGAACCCGGGTCCCCAGATTTATGGTATGGCGCCTTAGCCACCTGAGCCACGACACCTCCACATTTACCACTTTTAACATCATCCATGGCGGCACGGTGGTGTAGTGGTTAGCGCTGTCGCCTCACAGCAAGAAGGTCCTGGGTTCGAGCCCCGTGGCCGGCGAGGGCCTTTCTGTGCGGAGTTTGCATGTTCTCCCCGTGTCCGCGTGGGTTTCCTCCGGGTGCTCCGGTTTCCCCCACAGTCCAAAGACATGCAGGTTAGGTTAACTGGTGACTCTAAATTGACTGTAGGTGTGAATGGTTGTCTGTGTCTATGTGTCAGCCCTGTGATGACCTGGCGACTTGTCCAGGGTGTACCCCGCCTTTCGCCCGTAGTCAGCTGGGATAGGCTCCAGCTTGCCTGCGACCCTGTAGGACAGGATAAAAGCGGCTAGAGATAATGAGATGAGATGAGAACATCATCCACGACTGTGTTGGACTGAAGCTGGTTCTAGAGGACTTGAGACAGGGACTCGTTTTAAATGACGACCGTGTAGTTACTGTCCAGAACCGGAAATGAGTCAACACTCGACAGCGTCCATTCATTGTACAAATTACTGACTGATTCAGAGTCCTGGTCTCCATATTTTCACCACTGCATGTTCAGAGGTTAGAAAGAATAAACACACATTTTATGACTGACTATCTTGTATCAGCAACAGTTCTAGCTTTGTTGGTAACATTTTGTTGGTCCCGTGTTAGAAACAGAGCATCAGTGACTAATATTCTGGCATAACTGGCACAGTGGCAAAAATGAATTTGGCATGGTGCCAACCAATTTAATCAAATTAAATTACCTATAGCTGTTCTGCAAATCCATTGTAAAAGTAGTGCCATTCTGGTCCAAAAATACAGTTTAGACCTAGAAACATCATGGATATTTTGAAGGCTTTCTGCCTGGAAAATGGACCATTTTGGGTTGCGCACACATGATTTCAGGTCAGATTTACGGTCCAATTTCACTTCAGTTTGTATTTCCTGCATATGGAGGCTTGGTAGTTTAATGCAGCAGGTGTAACTCAAAATCCATAATCTGAGCATGTGGTATGAAAATCTGGTGGACTGACACATATTGTTTTGTATTTGCACTGACCGAAAGCCAAACAGGATATTTTCTTGTATAATTATCCTTTAAATGCTAACTGAAGTCATTTTTAAACTTGCTTTATTTCTTAATTAACGTCTCTCATCTCATTATCTCTAGCCGCTTTATCCTGTTCTACAGGGTCGCAGGCAAACTGGAGCCTATCCCAGCTGACTACAGGCGAAAGGCGGGGTACACCCTGGACAAGTCGCCAGATCATCACAGGGCTGACACATAGACACAGACAACCATTCACACTCACATTCACACCTACGGTCAATTTAGAGTCACCAGTTAACCTAACCTGCATGTCTTTGGACTGTGGGGGAAACCGGAGCACCCGGAGGAAACCCACGCGGACACGGGGAGAACATGCAAACTCCGCACAGAAAGGCCCTCGCCGGCCACGGGGCTCGAACCTGGACCTTCTTGCTGTGAGGTGACAGTGCTAACCACTACACCACCGTGCCGCCCTCTTAATTAACGTGTTATTCACATGGATTAAAGCAAAAAAAAATCATCTGACTGAAAAAAAAAGCTCCATGTCGTTGGCCCCTACCATGTCAGCGATGCGTCAAATTTTAAACGCCGTGTTGTCCATTATCCCCTAGGCCCCTACTTATAGTACATTTACATAATTTTAACAAATGACTAAAGCTAAGGCAAGACTTTACCATTGTCATTACTGGCTATTCATGATGAAACATCAAGTTTTCAGCGCAAAGTGCAAATTTATTTCAATAATACTTTAGTAATGCACAACAGTGGTTCAGAGAAAAGTGCAAGTGCAGTCGAACTTGAACCATGCTTTCAGAAGAGTGGAACAGAAAGAAAAATAAGAAAATCTGTTGAAATAAAGCCAGGAAACAAGAAAAGTAAAGTGAAAGTTCACTTTTTCTGCTTCTTCGCAGTGAAGCCAAAGGCATCTAGTTTGGCAACACCTGATGCCTGTTTTTGTTTCTTTTTCCTTGGCACAGCAGCAGGAGCTTGCCATTATCGCCCATTTCATTTCGCCAAGCCCATCTCCACTTATTCTTTACCGTTTTGTCGATGTCTGACACATCTGTTGTTAGGACTAGGACTGTTTTGGCCTCTAGAGGCCGCTGTTATTTCCTTTTCATGTCGTGTTTATTTTGGCCTCTAGAGGCCGCCACTGTTCCTGTGTTTTGTGTTTGTGTTAATTGCCTAATTATCTTCACCTGTGTCCTTAATTAGTTTGTCTATTTATACCCCTGAGTTCAGTCCTCTTGTCACGGAGTCTTTGTGCTGTTATGTTTATCTCCAGTTTCCTTTGTACTGTGTTTTTTGATCTTCTTAGCTTTTGAATTTTTGCACTTTGCTTTTCTTTTGGATTATACTCTTTGGTTTTTTTTTTTGTCTTTTGTTTTGCCCTGTATATAGTGTATATAGTTTAAATAAACCTTTTGATTCTTTTTCTACTTCCGCCTCACGCCTCTGCATTTGAGTCATCCCCCTGGTGGCCTAGTGGGGGTTTGCTGGATTATCACACCAACGAACCAGGTTCGAATCCCAGCAAAACCCTAACAGAAAGACTCCGTCATGACCGACTCAGCAGAGGCTGCTTCAACTGTCTACCCGGCCAACCTTCAGGGAATTATGGCAGCTTTGACACGCTTCGGAGCGACCATGGACGCTCATGGACGTACGCTCACCAGCCAACGTGAGGCCCTCGCTCGCCACGAGGAACTGCTTCAGCAAATTGGGAAAACCCTGGCACAGCTGACATCTCTGCCTGCATCTCCTGCTCCTGATCCAGTTCCTGCTCCTGATCCAGCTCCCACTCCTGCTCCAGTGCCTCCTGCAATGCTGCCTTCTTCACCTCGCGAACCCAGCCTTCCTGCACCACAGAGGTATGACGGCAAGCACAGTGAGTGCCGAGAGTTCCTTACCCAGTGTCAACTCACCTTTGAGCTTCAGCCTACCACCTACACTACGGATCGCCGCAAGATTGCCTTTGTGATCACCTTATTAGCTGGTAAGGCGCGAGCCTGGGCTACTGCTATCTGGCAAAGACAGGGACCTGAGTGCTTTGATTTCCAGCTGTTTTCTGAAGAGATGCTTCGGGTCTTCGATCAGGCAGACATCAGTACCGACGCAGCCCGAAAGCTCATGTCCATCCGGCAAGGAGGAAGCGTCGCAGATTACGCCATCTCGTTCCGAACACTCGCAGCAGTAAGTGGATGGAACGAGACTGCCCTGGTGTCAGCCTTCCACCATGGTCTGTCTGACCCCATCAAGGACGGTCTGGCCTCTATTGGATGCCCAAGTGACCTCGAAACCCTCATCTCACATGCTATTCGTCTGGACAACAGGATGAGAGAACGCCACCAAGCCTTGAGCCCCCCCAGCCTCCCTACCTCTACCTGGAGACCGTCTACCTCCTTCAGTGACTGTCCAGAACCCATGCAAGTGGGTCGTACTCGCCTCTCCGCATCTGAGAGGGAGCGCAGAAGGAGGGACAAGTGCTGCATCTACTGTGGCAAGCCTGGTCACTTCCGAGCATCATGTCCCGAACTCTTGGGAAAAGGACCGCCCCGTCCAGCCGAGGGAGGGTTGTGACGGGGCCTACCCTCTCTCCCGGACTCCCTGGTCAAGGAATCTACATCCCGGTCTCCATCTCCTGGGGTGAGTCTGTCCACTCTTGTCAAGCTTTGATAGACTCAGGGGCGGCTGGGAACTTTATGGATATTCACTTCGCCCAAAGCATCAATATTCCGACTGCACCTCTTGAAGTCCCACTGTCTGTGTCTGCCCTCGATGGCCAAGCGTTAGGTGATGGAAGAGTCACCCAAGTTACTTCTCCAGTTTTCCTCCAGTCTCAAGGTCACAAGGAAGAAATATCCCTGCACCTGATTCCTTCACCTGAGTTCCCAGTTATTCTAGGCCTTCCTTGGCTTACTCGCCACAACCCTCGCATAGACTGGGTAACAAGCCAGGTTGTGGAATGGGGCCCTGCATGCCATGCCTCTTGTCTGCTCTCTAGCTCTCCTGTGTCTCCTGCCGAGCCCCCTGATCTCACCGAGTTATCTCAAGTTCCCACAGAGTACTGGGATCTCAAGGAGGTATTCAGCAAGAGCAGGGCCGCCGTTCTTCCTCCGCACCGGGCCTACGACTGTGCCATCGACTTGCTCCCTGGGACTACCCCTCCTCGTGGCAGACTGTTTTCACTCTCTCAGCCAGAACGCAAGGCCATGGAGGAATACCTCAAAGACGCCCTGGTCTCTGGGTTTATTCGACCCTCCACTTCACCTGCTGGAGCCGGCTTCTTCTTTGTCGGCAAGAAGGATGGGGGGCTCCGACCATGTATTGATTACAGGGGCCTGAATAAGATCACTGTGCGCAACCGATATCCCCTTCCGCTGATGTCCACAGCTTTCGACCTGCTCCAAGGCGCCACCGTCTTCACCAAGTTGGACCTACGGAACGCATACCACCTCATCCGTATCCGACAGGGAGACGAGTGGAAGACTGCCTTTAACACCCCGTCTGGGCACTACGAATACCAGGTGATGCCCTTCGGACTCACCAACGCACCAGCTGTTTTTCAGGCCCTAATCAACGACGTCTTAAGGGACATGATTAACCTATACGTTTTTGTCTACCTCGACGACATCCTTATCTTTTCCAAGACCGTGCAGGAGCACCGCCACCATGTCCGCCAGGTTCTCCAGAGGCTGCTACAGAACAATCTGTTCGCCAAGGCCCAGAAATGCGAATTTCATGTTCCCGAGGTCTCCTTTCTGGGATTTATTGTACGGACAGGCCAACTCCAAATGGACCCTGCCAAGACCCTGGCCGTCCGGGACTGGCCTACTCCCAAGTCCGTTAAGGAGGTTCAGCGGTTCTTAGGATTCGCTAACTTCTACCGCAAGTTCATCAGGAACTTCAGTTCTGTGGCAGCACCCATGTCAGACCTCACCAAAGGGACAGGTGGATCTTATGGCTGGTCTCCTCAGGCAGAAAAGGCGTTCAAAGACCTCAAGGACCGCTTCTGCACAGCACCCATTCTGGTTCTCCCGGACACCTCCCAACCATTCATCGTGGAGGTGGACGCCTCGGACAGTGGTATCGGCGCGGTGCTCTCTCAACGTTCGGAAGGAAAGCTGCACCCCTGCGCTTACTTCTCCCACCGCCTGAGTCCTGCTGAGTCCCGGTACGATGTGGGGGATCGAGAACTGCTAGCGGTCAAACTGGCCCTTGAGGAGTGGAGGCACTGGCTGGAGGGAGCACAACATCCATTCCTGGTTTGGACTGACCACAAGAACCTGGAGTACCTCCAGCAAGCCAAGAGACTGAACCCTCGACAGGCTAGGTGGGCCCTGTTTTTCAGTCGGTTTGACTTCACCCTCTCATACCGCCCCGGCTCCAAGAACACCAAACCTGACGCACTGTCCAGACTGTTCTCTGCCACTAACAGGGAGAATGAAGTCGGGCCGATTATCCCTGTGTCCCGGATTGTGGCCCCTGTCCGCTGGGGTATTGAGGAGGCTGTCCGACGAGCCCAACGCCAGGACCCCGGTCCTGGGACGGGGCCACCAGGCCTCTTGTACGTCCCACATCAAGCCCGGGCCAAGGTTCTCCAGTGGGGTCACTCTTCCCCTCTCACCGCCCACCCGGGAGCTCGGAGGACCCTGGACTTCCTGAAAAGACACTTCTGGTGGCCTAACATGGAGAAGGAAGTAAGGTCATTTGTCCTGTCCTGTGAGGTTTGCACCAGAACCAAGAACCCACGACAGCGTCCCCAGGGTCTCCTGCATCCTCTGACCATTCCCCGGCGTCCCTGGTCCCACGTGGCAGTCGACTTTATCACGGGTCTCCCTGAGTCACAAGGTAACACGGTCATTTTGGTCTTAGTTGACAGATTCTCCAAGGCCTGCCGCTTCATACCACTGTGCAAACTCCCCTCTGCTCTTGAAACTGCGAAACTTTTGTTTAATCATGTCTTCCGAGTCTTTGGTCTTCCACAGGACATCGTCTCAGACCGAGGGCCCCAGTTCTCCTCCCGAGTGTGGCACGGGTTCTGCAAGGTCATCGGAGCCACTGCCAGCCTCTCCTCTGGGTTTCACCCACAGTCCAATGGTCAGACGGAGAGGCTCAACCAGGACCTGGAAACCACCCTGCGAGGCCTGGCTATGGATAACCCGACATCGTGGAGCACCTGGCTGCCATGGGCGGAGTACGCCCACAACACCCTGCAGTCATCGGCCACCAAGCTGTCGCCATTCCAGTGCCAATTCGGGTTCCAGCCACCTCTGTTCCCGGACCAGGAGGAGGACGCGGGGGTGCCCTCGGTCAACCAATATGTGAGACGGTGTCGCAAGACCTGGAGCAAGGTCAGGAAGACCCTCATACAGACCTCCAGAACCAACCAGACTCAGGCCAACCGCCATAGAAGACCTGCACATGCTTTCCGCCCTGGGCAGCGTGTTTGGCTGTCCACTAAGGACCTTCCACTGCGGGTGGAGAACCGCAAGCTTGCTCCTCGCTACATTGGCCCCTTCAAGGTGGTGCACAGGGTGAACCCTGTCTCCTACCGGCTCCAGTTGCCCCAGACTCTGAGGATCAACCCCACTTTCCATGTTTCCCTGTTACGGCCCGTACTGACGTCTACGTATGCCCCTGCCCCTAGGAACCCCCCACCCCCCCGCATCTTCCAGGGGCAGACTGTGTTCACTGTGAATCGCCTGCTTGACTCCCGCCGGGTCCGCGGCGGGTTGCAATATCTGGTGGACTGGGAGGGCTATGGTCCTGAGGAGCGCTGCTGGGTTCCTGCTCGGGATGTCCTTGATAAAGAACTATGTCGGGACTTCCATTCGGCCCATCCGGATCGCCCTGGGAACGTCAGGAGACGCTCCTAGAGGGGGGGGTCCTGTTAGGACTAGGACTGTTTTGGCCTCTAGAGGCCGCTGTTATTTCCTTTTCATGTCGTGTTTATTTTGGCCTCTAGAGGCCGCCACTGTTCCTGTGTTTTGTGTTTGTGTTAATTGCCTAATTATCTTCACCTGTGTCCTTAATTAGTTTGTCTATTTATACCCCTGAGTTCAGTCCTCTTGTCACGGAGTCTTTGTGCTGTTATGTTTATCTCCAGTTTCCTTTGTACTGTGTTTTTTGATCTTCTTAGCTTTTGAATTTTTGCACTTTGCTTTTCTTTTGGATTATACTCTTTGGTTTTTTTTTTTGTCTTTTGTTTTGCCCTGTATATAGTGTATATAGTTTAAATAAACCTTTTGATTCTTTTTCTACTTCCGCCTCACGCCTCTGCATTTGAGTCATCCCCCTGGTGGCCTAGTGGGGGTTTGCTGGATTATCACACCAACGAACCAGGTTCGAATCCCAGCAAAACCCTAACATCTGTGCCTTCATTTAAAAGAAGCGCGTCCATGCTGGCAAAACCGAAAGTAATTTGACGCGCTCTAGTGATGGAAATCGAAGGGCCTATGTCCGGTGAAATATGGCCTTATACGCAGTACTCGAGTTGAGGGGGGCTGTGGGGGGATGGCATCCCCCTTCTGAAATAAAAATCTCAAATCATCCCCCTTATAAAACGGCCATCCCCCCCATCACATCCCTTGGGCCATTTTACCAATTAATGTGGAAATTAGCCTACTATTATTTTAACAAATATTACTACCATTTCAACATTAGAGGCTTTGCACAGTGATAGCCTACATGTAGTCGGATAAAAAAGACGCATATTTATTTATTCGGTTGCACCTCTTATTCACACCTATACGGAGGTTTCAGCAGACCCGTTGCAACAAGGTAGGCAGACTTGGCAATTGCCTAGGGCCCCAGCCCTCGAAGGGCCCCCGCTGCCGAACGACTGGTTATGTATTCAATAGCAATGACAACTTTTTGAGCGCAGCAGCGCAGCGCCTAATGACACTTGTTGAAATACCCTAGTTCCAAGGGGGGCCCCCTAATGCACGACAGCGCCTCCCTACATGCTTTGGCCGAAAAGTGCAATGACAGTCTGTTGTCAACCCCTCAATGCCCATCTCCGTCCAGTCAAGTGGTTGCAGAGCTCCGCGGCAAAAAAAAAAAAATCAAATATGAAGCGAAATTACCCCTCAGGGAGCCAGAAGAGAAAGAAGAAAAGCGAAGAGGAAGACAGAAAAAAACAAGACACTGGTAAGTGAGAATGTACGCACTCATTAATACCAAGCGGGTCGACAAGCAAATTTGGTAGCTAGCTTACGTTAATGGTAGTTATCTTGTAGACAGTGTTTATAACAGTGATGTAAACGTTGTCATGCACAACAGGCTTACAAACTTGCAAGGACTGGCTAAAAATTCTAATATGTGCCACACAAATAGGTGAAAGACTGTCAACTTCTCCCAGATTAACTTATTGTGTTTATCAAAATGTCATAGTCAGAGTTAGTTTCAGCGAGCTGCATGGCTTTCATCAGAAGTAGCTAGTGTGTCGTGAGCATGAATGGAGTAGGACAGGGGATGGCTCACAAGAAAGCTCTTTTTTTTTACATAAATAGCCTATTTATGTAAAAAAGTGGCACTGATGTCAATTGAATGTGATGTCCGCAGGTCTTTGGACATGGAGGGTATTGTGGCTGCCTTTGCTGAAGCCAAAGCCCGCAAGCAGCAGTTTTAGACATTTTGCCCATGATTCTAGTTGTGTATTCTTAAATTTTTATGTGTTTTTCTATACCTTTTGCACTTTTCTGTGTGTGCTGGTTCTTATTAAGATTCTTATTCATGTTTGTAATCATTTAATCACCATTTGAAGTTATTTCTACTTGTGTATATACTGTAAATATTTAGTGTTGTGTTATTTGCACATTTTATATTACTTTGTCTTATTTTCATATTTGATTTATATATATATATATATATATGAGTGATTCCACGCTTATGGGTACTGAAATGGGGACATGAACTTATTCACCTAAAACCATTTCTTTTTTTACCATCAGGTCACAAAACATGTAATCTTTAATGAATGATATGTTAAAAGATAACTTTAATTTTCTGAGATGTAATAAAATCATATTTATATGCCAAAGTCAAGCCTATGAGTTCCAAAATGATGTCTGTTACATTACTTCTGTTACGATTGTCCATCTCGCGTCTGTTACAAATTAATTACAATCTAGCTATATACCATGTTAATCTTATTGAAAGAATGTGTATGTTTATTCTACTACACATGTTTATTAATTATATTTGCTAAAACATCACCTTCCTATGTTTCAAAAAGTAATTCTACATTGTTAAAATTGAGAATATATATGTCCACAACACTTCTGTTACGTTCTGACTTTGGCATATAAATATGTTTTTATTACATCTCAGAAAATTAAAGTTATTTTTTAACATATCATTCATTAAAGATTACATGTTTTGTGACCTGATGGTAAAAAAAGAAATGGTTTTAGGTGAATTTTTAAAAATAAGTTCATGTCCCCATTTCAGTACCCATAAGCGTGGAATCACTTATATATATATGTGTGTGTGTGTGTGTGTGTGTGTGTGTGTGTGTGTGTGTATTTTGTCTATTCTTGTGTTTAATTGGGTTTGATAATTATTTATTATAATGTAGAGTTCATTTATTAAGTAAAAATCGTAAGAATGATTACAATGTGTGTGATGTTTATTTATTAAGTCTTCAGTGGGTCGGTGGCCATAATGCCTTTCGTCGAGGGGGGGATAATTATGGGCCCCAGATCCCCCTTTGCCTAGGGCCCCCAAATAGCTTGAAACGGGCCTGGGTTTCAGTCACTGAAAACAGCTACTTTCGCAAACTCGGGGCAGAGTGGAGATTTCTGAAAACTCCATCTTCAGACACGCGTGTAAATTGGGAAAACGAAGCAGCAGTGGGTGAGAGGGCGCGCGCGAATATAACGAGTCATAGGTGTGAATCTTTCACCGAATGCCAATTGTCCCGGTTCTTCATGAAATCGCACGCGCACGCACAAATTCATTCGGTTAACTTTCAAATAACTGTTCTTGTGCACTTGCGACACTTTCCTGAATTTTGAGCTTTGGAATATTCGCTTCTTTATCTATTTAATCAATGAATTTATTTGTCACATACATTAAATTACTAATGTAAACCATTAGTAGCCTATTTAAGCAATAGCTGTTTTCTCCACTGTTTTCCGACCTTTTGTGCTTAGTGAATGAGACACTTCATTACGCTCCACTGACCGACTTCCAATTCCGGACTTTTTTGAAAATGTAAAATATAGGCCTACGAGATGTTTTTTTTTTTTTGAGACTTAATTCGCGTTGCTCCTTCACTATTAATTTTTGAGACTGACGAGGCACTAAATACTGTGGAATTATTTTCTCCTTACTATGAAGTTTGGCATCTTAAACAAGTGTCGGGAAATCTTGCAGCCTCCAATGTTTAAGCGAACTGCTGAAACCATAATGTTTAAAGATTAAATCGTAGGCTAATCAAACCAAAGAAAAACACAGCCTTTCCAGAACGTTGTCTGCCAAAGCCTGTTTAACCTACAAAAGGCTTAATAGCATAGATCTTGCTGCGGCTTCAACAGGGCTGTTTAGATTTTTCACCTGATCACCTTTCAATAGGCAAATATCATTATTATTATTATTATTATTATTACTACTACAATAGGCCTAGTATTAGTAGGAGGCAAGTAGTTGCCTAGTAGTAGGACAGCCAGATTGTTTCATCAGTGGAGCCGCCGTTAAAAGGAAACTGATGCGGAGTGCCGCGGCTCGCCTCGGGGTGAATCGCGTCCCGAGGCGCGGGGCTGGCCCGCCCTGGCAGCACTGGTTCGTTGGGGAGAGGGCAGAGGTCGCTGGCTGCCAAGTTTGGAGAGGCTGGGACCTCCCCTGGCCGAGTTACGAGCGTGCAAAGTCGGGCTGGAGCCGCCGATAGAAACGAAACTCAAGCCGAGCACCGGGGCTCGCTGCCTACGCCGAGCCTCCCCGGGACTAGACAGTAGCGTAGGCTGTATTCATTTATTTATGCCTATCTAGTGCAACAACTTATTCCTTTACATATACTCAAACATAGCACAAGAAAGGGTTCAACAACAGGCAATCACAGCAGCTTGGTAAAGTTCTAAATCACATTGGTGTCAGACCTATGGGCCTACCCCCCTTTTTCCTCGGATTTGCATCAATCTCATTATTGATCTTTAGCGCTCCCAGTTGACGGAAATCCGTTGTAGCAACGGAAAACTTTAATCCATGTATTCAATTATGTTTTCAGTTTTAGTAACCTTATATCATGACTTGTATTGGCAACTAATTGCAATTAAATATTATACTTATCGGCCTATTCGGTTTTTAGCCATGTTGAATTTAGTTCGTTTGGTCCACGGCAGGCGTCGCTTATCCGTGCGATCTTCACAAGACTTGTGTGAGACTTTGAAACATGAAGTGTCAGCCAGGTGTCAGTGCCGCCATTTTGAAAACTGTTTACCAAACGAGTTTAAATGACGATTACTGCCTACTTTTTTCAAACGTTCCTGATTGCTATCAAAACAAACAAAACTTCCGGCTTGATTACATCAGCATTCGAAAGAGGGCGCGCACCTTTTGACAACGTTGGCAGATGTTGGTCGCTTTGATTTCCGCTGTACGTTTTACTTCCGTCCTACAATGTCTCGCACAGGTCTCAACGAATCTCGTTCACGGCCATTGCTTTGACATATGGACTGATATATTACATCACATATTTCAAACACTCATAACTTGCTATAGCAGTGACAAAATAGCGATCAAAAATGCATTCGTATATTTAATAAAATGAGAAATAGAATTTAGATCATAAAAATTTTGCCTTCAGTTCTCCTTTAAGCTATCTGATTAAACCAGTGGCATCCTTGTCATCTTTTGCTACACTTACTGCTCGAGGAGTAACAATGAGCAGCAATGGTACAGGAAGAACAACCAAGTGTGTCATCATTATGGTTATCAGGCCCTCTCTCTTCAGCACCCACTCATTAGCTCTTACCCACTTCAGCATCCTTTCATTAGCTCTTTGTTTAGGCAGCAAAACCAAACAAGAGCCCTTTAACAACGTCATGCACCTTTCAGTGGGTGACGTTCTCGGATCATGAAAACAAACCTGTTATGGAGAAAAACTAAATATAAAACCCAACCAAACGCCTACAGTGTGGCAAGGAACCTAACAGATGTTCCAGGCCGTATAAGTGGCAACACTACAAAAATGAAAATGACATCTTTTATTCATCCATTCATTCGTTTTCAGTAATTATCCTGATTCAGATCACGGTGGATCAGGAAACGAGGTGTACGAGGCGTGAACACACCTTGAATGGGATGCCAGTTCATCACAGGGCTTCATACACACACACACACACACACACACACACACACACACACACACACACACACACACACACACACACATTCATCTCTAGAAGGTGGGCGGGAACTCACATACGCACATGGAGAACCTGCACAGAAACCTACATGTGTACAGAAAACTGGAAATGTGAAGTGCCTCCACACTGCCCACATCCTGTGTTTCATACAGGAAGCTACCTTCACAACTACCTTATTTTACATCAAACTAATTTACAGTCCGAATGAATTACAGTCCTGTTTTATAGTCTAAAGCCGCAATTGCTGTTTACAACAAATCATAATAAAAATACATTTGACAGCTTTGGAAAATCCATCATATGCTGCTGAGTTCTCACAATCAGCCAAAGAAGATGAAAAATCAGGTTTTGGATAAAATCCCATTTTACGGTATATATTCACCAAAGAGTTGTCTGGCCACAAAGATTATATTGGGTAAAGAACAAGTTTAACAGACATGGTGGGACAACCTTGCTAGCTAAATGCGATTTCCTTACACAATGAATGTGAAGCTTTAATCCAAGTTCTTGGAGAGTTATGTGTCATAGTGAAACAAAAATGGCTCGTTAATTCTGTTTGTTTTCAGCTGCCAACTTTCAGTTTATCCGTGATGTTCATGTGCTGCAGTTTCCCTTATCAGTAAAACGTTACTTTTGGTTGAGATACACACAAAATGGAAAATAATATTTCAATTCAGGAAATTGCATAACTATATATGTAGCAGAAAAATGTCAAAATTCTACCGTATGAAGGGTTTTCTCAGGCCATCACACATTGCCACATCTTCCAACACATTTTACCTAAGTTACAAGGACCTGTTGACAAATTATTGTCACAAACAATGAGAATGAGGTCGCAAACGCAAGCAGGAAGTAGATTTGGTGGTATGACTCAAGAAACACGACGGCCTAGTTTTTGCTGCCGATAGGGATGCAATCACAAAACACTTTCATCTCAGCTAAAATATTTCTTCTCTTATACTACACTGTCAAAAATAGGGGTACAGTACGAGGAGTCCATTTCTGTACCCCAAGGTACAATATGCACTAATGTACCATCCAGGACTCATTATTGGACTTCAAGGTAACTAAAAAAGGTAAAAAAGGTCCATATATGTTCCCAATCAGTATATAAATGGTCCAACTAAGTACCTTAGAGGGTACTGGTCTAGCGACAAGCCGGTTTACCCGTAAAGGTACAATAATTTACTTTGTTTTCTGAGTGTGTACTAAACTAGCGCAGTAATATAACAACCAACATTATGTCAATCAAACAGCCAGATGTTGTGACTCCATATTCTCCTCTGGCTTAGTGCTGTATTTTGGGCTATAATTACAGCTTTGTCTATTTCCATGTGTAATTGTACGTTACCCTTTAATACCTATTATTATATTGACAAGCAAATAAAACTCTGATCTCGTTATTTTAATGTCTTAAAAATATCCTCAAATGCTGAGTAACATTTGAGACAACAGACTGTCAATGCTGGGAGGGAAAATATAAGGGTAGAGCTATCATTATGACTCCATGAGTCCAACATGATACCATGTTGAGAAAAGAACGGTGACAGATAGCAGTTTGAGTTGGGTTTCAGACAGAAAAGCTGGTTTGAGGTTTACTTACACTACCGTTCAAAAGTTTGGGGTCACCCAGACAATTTTGTGTTTTCCATGAAAAGTCACACTTTTATTTCCCACCATAAGTTGTAAAATGAATAGAAAATATAGTCAAGACATTTTTCTGGCCATTTTGAGCATTTAATCGACCCCACAAATGTGATGCTCCAGAAACTCAATCTGCTCAAAGGAAGGTCAGTTTTATAGCTTCTCTAAAGAGCTCAACTGTTTTCAGCTGTGCTAACATGATTGTACAAGGGTTTTCTAATCATCCATTAGCCTTCTGAGGCAATGAGCAAACACATTGTACCATTAGAACACTGGAGTGATAGTTGCTGGAAATGGGCCTCTATACACATATTGCACCAAAAACCAGACATTTGCAGCTAGAATAGTCATTTACCACATTAGCAATGTATAGAGTGGATTTCTGATTAGTTTAAAGTGATCTTCATTGAAAAGAACAGTGCTTTTCTTTCAAAAATAAGGACATTTCAAAGTGACCCCAAACTTTTGAACGGTAGTGTAATAACGTACAGAAAATGTTCCCAAAGTAACATATCAGAGATATACAAACATTATAACACAGATAACCTAGTGATTGGAGATGGACAATATGGCCACACAATCGTACCTCAAAGCATATTTATCACATTATTATTTTTTTTAATGTTTGCTAACAGCAAAACAGCGGTACCACATTAAAATACAATTTTAACATTTACAAAACAAAACAAACTACTGTATAATCCAACTGGTGAAAAGGCCTTGTTACTGTAACTGTGACACTGGGCAGTGTTGTGGATGTATTTATATCTGGGATCCTTAAATTGTATCATAACCATTTATCGAGATGTCAATATCATATCATATCATATCATATCATATCATATCATATCATATATCATATCATATATCATATCATATCATCCATCACTGAGAATCTCGCTATCAATTCGGAGACTAAAACATAAGTCTATAGTCAGTATTCAAAAGCCTTTTCAGTTGCACTTCTAGAAATCTACACAATTCCTATCTTGTTCACAATTCACAATTATATCAGAAACAATATACCTCATTTCCCTGAACTGGCATATACCTATAACTATCTGTTATTTATTATTCTATCAACATTCACTGCATATGAGCAATCGCGCACTCTGATTGGCTACTCTACTATTAGGATATCAGCTCATATACAGTGGCGCTTGAAAGTTTGTGAACCCTTTAGAATTTTCTATATTTCTGCATGAATATGACCTAAAACATTGTCAGATTTTCACACAAGTCCTCAAAGTAGATAAAGAGAACCCAGTTAAACAAATGAGACAAAAATATTAGACTTGGTCATTTATTTATTGGGGAGAATGATCCAATATTACATATCTGTGAGTGGCAAAAGTATGTGAACCTTTGCTTTCAGTATCTGGTGTGACCCCCTTGTGCAGCAATAACTGCAACTAAACGTTTCCGGTAACTGTTGATCAGTCCTGCACACCGGCTTGGAGGGATTTTCACCCATTCCTCCGTACAGAACAGCTTCACCTCTGGGATGTTGGTGGGTTTCCTCACATGAACTGCTCGCTTCAGGTCCTTCCACAACATTTCGATTGGATTAAGGTCAGAACTTTGACTTGGCCATTCCAAAACATGAACTTTATTCTTCTTGAACCATTCTTTGGTAGAATGACTTGTGTGCTTAGGGTCATTGTCTTGCTGCAGGACCCACCTTCTCTTGAGATTCAGTTCATGGACAGATGTCCTGATATTTTCCTTTAGAATTCGCTGGTATAATTCAGTTCTATCAATGATGGCAAGTCATCCTGGCCCAGATGCAGCAAAACAGGCCCAAACCATGACACTACCACCACCATGTTTCACAGATGGGATAAGGTTCTTATGCTGGGATGCAGTGTTTTCCTTTCTCCAAACATAACGCTTCTCATTTAAACCAAAAAGTTCTATTTTGGTCTCATCCGTCCACAAAACATTTTCCAATAGCCTTCTGGCTTGTCCACGTGATCTTTAGCAAACTGCAGATGAGCAGCAATGTTCTTTTTGGAGAGCAGTGGCTTTCTCCTTGCAATCCTGCCATGCACACCATTTGTTGTTCAGTGTTCTCCTGATGGTGGAGTCATGAACATTAACATTAGCCAATGTGAGCGAGGCCTTCAGTTGCTTAGAAGTTACCCTGGGGTCCTTTGTGACCTCGCCGACTATTACACGCCTTGCTCTTGGAGTGATTTTTGTTGGTCGACCACTCCTGGGGAGGGTAACAATGGTCTTGAATTTCCTCCATTTGTACACAATCTGTCTGATTGTGGATTGGTGGAGTCCAAACTGTTTAGAGATGGTTTTGTAACCTTTTCCAGCCTGATGAGCATCAACAACACTTTTTCTGAGGTCCTCAGAAATCTCCTTTGTTGGTGCCATGATACACTTCCACAAACATGTGTTGTGAAGATAGACTTTGATAGATCCCTGTTCTTTAAATAAAACAGGGTGCCCACTCACACCTGATTATCATCCCATTGATTGAAAACACCTGACTCTAATTTCACCTTCAAATTAACTGCTAATCCTAACAGTTCACATACTTTTGCCACTGACAGATATGTAATATTGGATCATTTTCCTCAATAAATAAATGATCAAGTATAATATTTTTGTCTCATTTGTTTAACTGGGTTATTTTTATCTACTTTTAGGACTTGTGTGAAAATCTGATGATGTTTTAGGTCATATTTATGCAGAAATATAGAAAATTCTAAAGGGTTCACAAACTTTCAAGCACCACTGTACCATGAGTAGAGAAAAACAAAATGGCAGCTTTGTTATGAAGTATTAAAAAAAAAAGGAAATAATTAAAAGAATATAGTTGTTGTCCCCCCCCCAATATCTCCTGTTCTACACTCCAGCCCAGTCGGTGGCAGTAATGCATCTTTAAGTTGGTTTGCCAACCGCCAAAAAAACCCTAAAGAAGAAGAACAAAATGGCAAAACGTGTTGCTGAACTAACCGAGGATGAAATAAAAACTCTACTTGAAAACAAAACCCCAAAAAATTTTTAAAAAGGCAACAAAACAAGGAATGAAAGTACCCAGATAGTACACCTCCGTCGGTCTACCTTCGGCTGTGCTGATGGTCCATCAGAGGTATGACCAGCGGGCCTTCGTCGGGCCGACATCAGCAAGACGATAAAGGGGAAAAAAAGGATGCAGATATTCACTTTAACTGTTCTTATATTTTTTTATTCTAAAGATTATTCAATTATAACAACAGCAGAGTAGTACTGCAACTTTTTATTTTCAGAATATGCAGAATATTTTCAGAACCCGGCAGCCCGCTAGTGACAATGAGCAGCAAATACATCTGGTGGTCCATTATCGGACCACCAGCGACTCACGGGTGGCAGGACATGCGAGAGTAACAGGGCTTTGAACCGGTTCAAGGAACGAAAACGAAAACCGGGAACTTTTTCTATTTCACATGGAACAGAAACGAAACCAGAAACTTTATTATTTTTTATGTTCCGGAACAGAAACGCTTATTAAAAATAATGGTAACCGGTTAATACCGGTTTTTATTTCATTCCTCAAAGTTTCCGTAGCCTACAAATAAAAGTCATTCTTCTCCTGCGCAAGTTTCTATGACCCGCTGGGGTTCACTTCCTGTGTGACGTTCGCTGACTGAATGGAGAGAGCGGGAGGGTGGACTACTATCACGTCTCCACATCTTAAATAAGAGGTAAATATTGCAGTCTATCGTTATTCAAAAACGTCAATTTCAAACACGATATCAATATATTTGTCCACGTTAATGAGAGGCTCGCGAACATTAAATGACGTTAACCTCTGTTAGCCTATCAATGCACAGGGCCTGACTCGCCTTTGGTAACACACTAAACGAATTATCTTTCATTTTTGGCACTTTTTCTGTTTGTGTAGATGGGAAGACATACTGAGAATCCAAATCGCCAACATTTGAAATAATAATTGTTTTGAATTATTTCTTGTCTTATTTAATGAAGGTTGTAATAGAATTAGCCTACATTTGGCTTATGCTGGATGAGACAGAGACATAATTTTATAGCCATTTGTTAAACAGCTGACAGGGAACGTAATTAACCGTTCCGGGAACGGAATTTTTTTGTTCTAACCGGTTCGGGAACGTCTATTTAATGGTGGAACCCAAAACCGGAAACGTTAAAATTCTGTTTCTGTTCGGAACGAACCAATAGGAAAAAAATTCTGGTTCAAAGCCCTGGAGAGTAATGAGATCTCGCCCCCCCCATCAGCTTGCCAACGTCAGCCCGATGAAGTCCTGCTGGTCATACCTCTGATGGACCGTCAGTGCAGCAGACAGTGGGCCAACGTTAGGCCGACGTACTGTAGGTGTGCTATCTGGGTATTTGATGGTAAGAACGTATCTTTTTTTATTTTTCAAGAATTATTATGATAGCATTTTATACAATATGTCACTTCACCAGTTTGTTTACACTCTCAGCGGAAATGATTTTGTCAGACGTTTTGTATAAAGATTTTATTTATCAAATTTACAAAAAAAAAAAATGCTCTGTTTCTCAAAATCCCGTGAATGTGGATAGAATAAAACAGTTATTCCACTCAATCTCATCGTACATGGCTTATAGCCGACTCGGTGCTACGCGCCTCGTCGGCTATCAGCTGATGTACGACTTGATTTTGTGGAATAACTGTTCAATATCTAATACGTCAAGTACCTTAAGTGCACATCTTTGATCATCTGCCACATACAATGACTCATTTATAAGAACATCATATTACCAGTGTTGCAGGCCTGTGTACCTTGTTCAGATTATCAGCTCATGAGTTCACTGAAAGAACAGATGATGATCATCAGATTAGTCGGTGTCTACTTGTTCAAAGCCACATCGTCCAAATCCTGGCCTCTGAAAAGGATCAATACTGGAACATGTTCTTAAGTGGTTAAGTGGCACTTAGCCATCAAACATGGGGTTGAAGAAATTGCCCACTGATCCGGATTCAGAGTCATCCAGGAGACGGCCATAAGAAGGACGCCTGTCACACACACACACACACACACACACCATGCCATGGGTTAATCAGTGACTTCATAACCCAATTCTTCCTTGTGGTCTAACTATGTATAGTATCAGTTCTTGATTTTATGACCTGCAACTGAATGCATAAAAATGTAAGCGAAACAAAACTACAGTAAATAACAGGTACAAGCCAATACTACACTATATCACACCTAAACCTTTGATTATCTGACCATTCAGGTTGAAACTACTTTATTTACTTACTTTATTTTGAAGTAATACGCTCCGCCCAGTAAAAATATCACGAGGACGATGAACCCGATGACGATGGCGGCGATACTCACTGTGGAGGAAGCACAGACACTTAAAATGGTCACCATTACTCCCAGTAGTTACCAGTTACCACGTTAGTCTTTTTAATTCATTAGTTAAAACACAAACAGCTCCCTGGAGGATATGTATTTCGTTTTGGTATGGATTATATTCAGCAAATGTGTAAGTAATTTCAAACCACTCAAATCTGATTGGTCAGAAAATGTTGGTTGATATTCGATAACATGAGCTCTGATGACATTGTCAATTGTTAATAATAATAATAATAATAATAATAATACAACCCCGATCCCAAAAAAGTTGGGACAAAGTACAAATTGTAAATAAAAACAGAATGCAATAATTTACAAATCTCAAAAACTGATATTGTATTCACAATAGAACATAGACAACATATCAAATGTCGAAAGGGAGACATTTTGAAATTTCATGCCAAATATTGGCTCATTTGAAATTTCATGACAGCAGCACATCTCAAAAAAGTTCGGACAGGGGCAATAAGAGGCTGGAAAAGTTAAAGGTACAAAAAAAGAACAGCTGGAGGACCAAATTGCAACTCATTAGGTCAATTGGCAATAGGTCATTAACATGACTGGGTATAAAAAGAGCATCTTGGAGTGGCAGCGGCTCTCAGAAGTAAAGATGGGAAGAGGATCACCAATCCCCCTAATTCTGCGCCGACAAATAGTGGAGCAATATCAGAAAGGAGTTCGACAGTGTACAATTGCAAAGAGTTTGAACATATCATCATCTACAGTGCATAATATCATCAAAAGATTCAGAGAATCTGGAAGAATCTCTGTGCGTAAGGGTCAAGGCCAGAAAACCATACTGGGTGCCCGTGATCTTCGGGCCCTTAGACGGCACTGCATCACATACAGGCATGCTTCTGTATTGGAAATCACAAAATGGGCTCAGGAATATTTCCAGAGAACATTATCTGTGAACACAATTCACCGTGCCATCCGCCGTTGCCAGCTAAAACTATAGTTCAAAGAAGAAGCCGTATCTAAACACGATCCAGAAGCGCAGACGTCTTCTCTGGGCCAAGGCTCATTTAAAATGGATTGTGGCAAAGTGGAAAACTGTTCTGTGGTCAGACGAATCAAAATTTGAAGTTCTTTATGGAAATCAGGGACGCCGTGTCATTCCGACTAAAGAGGAGAAGGACGACCCAAGTTGTTATCAGCGCTCAGTTCAGAAGCCTGCATCTCTGATGGTATGGGGTTGCATTAGTGTGTGTGGCATGGGCAGCTTACCGTATACATCTGGAAAGACACCATCAATGCTGAAAGGTATATCCAGGTTCTAGAGCAACATATGCTCCCATCCAGACGACGTCTCTTTCAGGGAAGACCTTGCATTTTCCAACATGACAATGCCAAACCACATACTGCATCAATTACAGCATCATGGCTGCGTAGAAGAAGGGTCCGGGTACTGAACTGGCCAGCCTGCAGTCCAGATCTTTCACCCATAGAAAACATTTGGCGCATCATAAAACGGAAGATACGACAAAAAAGACCCAAGGCAGTTGAGCAACTAGAATCCTACATTAGACAAGAATGGGTTAACATTCCTATCCCTAAACTTGAGCAACTTGTCTCCTCAGTCCCCAGACGTTTACAGACTGTTGTAAAGAGAAAAGGGGATGTCTCACAGTGGGAAACATGGCCTTGTCCCAACTTTTTTGAGATGTGTTGTTGTCATGAAATTTAAAATCATCTAATTTTTCTCTTTAAATGATACATTTTCTCAGTTTAAACATTTGATATGTCATCTATGTTCTATTCTGAATAAAATATGGAATTTTGAAACTTCCACATCATTGCATTCCGTTTTTATTTACAGTTTGTACTTTGCCCCAACTTTTTTGGAATCGGGGTTGTAATAATAATAGCACATTTTAATACTTTAATGCTTCTGTTGTAAAGGTTTTTTTCTTATGCTATATAGCAAAAAACAAAAGGCATAATCACTGCTCTGGTGAAGCTTTCTCTGTGGAGATGTTTATTTAACATTAATGAAACGTGTCTCCAGTGTCAGTACTTTGTAACAGTACCGTGTCCAAAGTTTGATATAGATTTCGTGGAAGTCTTCAGGACTTTTCAGTTTCTCTGTAACATTAGAAGCTGTGTTTCATTTCCTTATCAACTTCAAGAGAGAAAAAAAAGATATGTGACAGAACGACTGTTTTATAGCTGCTGTAAAGTAAGTGATAACAGGAACTAGCTCATTTCATGCATGTTCCACAACATTAAACATAACCTACAACAATGTGTTGTTCTTTAATTGCTAAAAGTTGAAACTGTTGGCAAATTCTGTGATAAAACAGAAATAATACACAGAAATAAAACAGGATGGGACATGCTGCTTTTGGAAAATAATCAACTTTGGGTAGCGTATCAGCCTGTTGTTGATTAATTTCCTGTAACAGGATGCCTCATCATGGTTTATTCCTCATGGAGCAGGGCAAAGGTAATATTTTCCATTAAACTGCAACATTTTCCAGTGTTAAGAGCCAAGCATGACAGCGCAGTACACAAGAACTCATGAGGGTACAAAGTACCAGTACTGTATATTGTTCTCAGAGAAAGGACTGGGATCTTTTACATTCAGAGCAAGGGTATAAGGGTGAAGAACGATTTTTTTTTTTACACACTGGAAAATTGGACTTTGCACTTTTTAATGTTGGCAATGGATGAGCATGTCTCCCATTTAGTTTAAAAAAAAAAAAGAATCGTTCTAATTTTGTTCTTTAAACATTTGGGTTGTAAACAGAGGGAACATTTGGCAGTACAGCAAAGGGTTGCTGTATCATATTTTTTATTCTATCTACATTCACTGGATATGAGCAATCGCATGCTCTGACTGGCTACTCTACTACTAGGCTATCAGCTCATATACTGTGAGTAGAGAAAAACAAAATGGCGGAGCGTGCTGCTGAACCAACTGAGGACAAAATAAAAACTACTCGAAAACAAAACGCCAAAAAATAAATTAAAAAAAGCAACAAAATATGGAATAAAAGTATTTGATGGGAAGAACGTATCTTTTTTATTTTTCAAGAATTATTATTATTATTAGCCTAGTAAACTAGACCCACCCGCCTAGCGGCCAAAAATATTTTTGCCTAGCGAATGGGTCTAGCCTCGCACCATATAAACAAAAACACCCCGGGCATCAAATCGTGCCCGCCAATCACAACGCAAGGTTTTTGTTTGGATTCTTTGGGTGGGCTTTTGCAGGAGTGACGACAAAGCTGCGCGACGCTGGAGAAAGCACAGCAGGAAAGATGGCTACGGCTAGAGAACAGCGCGCGTTTGACTCCGCTTTGGAATCAGTTTTAGAAGAATTAGACTTGGAGTTTTCGTTGAAACATGAGCAGGAAGAGGCTCTCCGCTCATTCCTTTTCAAGAAGGACGTTTTCGCTGTTTTGCCGACCAGCTGGCTCCGCTGGTAGCCAAAAGGATGGGGCTAGTTTGTGCAGTACGAAGAATTAATAAACAGCTTTGAAACATTACTTTTTGATTGTTTCTTATTTTCCCGTTATTTTAAATTTAAGGGAAATTATTTCACCAAACACCACTAAATAAAAACTCTCAAAAACAGTTTAAGCAAACCCTTGAAAAACACTTGGAAAAAAATGAGTGTATGTGGTATAGACTCCAAACTTGTGGTCATTCTCTCCAAACTTCTTAATATCTAGAACCTGTTTATTAATTAATACGCATTTTGAAAAATTATTTATTTCAAGGCCTCCCCCACTGCTTTCTGTCGCTCTGACTACGTCACAGTCACTGTTGCGCTGATTGGTCAGAGCGTTGGCCTATACGCACAGAGACAGTTTGAAAGACAGCGGGTTGTTCCTCCTACCCCCGTTGGAAATGTCTACGGATCGAGGCCAGACTAAATATTCACCTTTAGTCTGGCTTGCCAGGCTATATTATTATCGCATTTTTCACAAATTGCTCCTACCGTTTCACCGGTTTGTTTACATTCTAAGTGGAAATTATTTTGTCAGACGTTTTGGATAAAGTTTTTATTTGTAGAATGTGCAAAAAATAAAAATGCTCTGTTTCTCAAAATCCAGTGAATGTGGATTGAATAAAACAGTTATCCTACTCAATCTCGTCGTACATGGCTTATAGCCGACTCGGCACTACGCGCCTCATCGGCAATCAGCTCATGTACGACTTGATTACATGGAATAACTATTAAATACAATCTAAAATGAAAGCTGATCCAGTATGACATACTGTAGCCATATTAAATCTGACCACTAACGGCTATGAAATGTGTATTCATCTTTTCATGGTCAGGTGAGTTAAAAATGTAAAGATAATAGTGCATGAAGTGATCCACGTATAGGTGGTGCAGTGGTTAATACTGTTGCATCACAGCAAGAATGTTTCCGGTTTGAACCTCACAGCCAACGAGGGGCCTTTCTGTGTAGAGTTTGCATGTTCTCTGAGCGGGTTTCCTTTGGGCGCTCTGGTTTCCCCCACACTCCAAAGACATGTGGTTAGGTTAACTGGCTACTCTAAATTGCCCGTGTGTGATTAGTTGAGAGGAGAAAACCTCCATAATAATCTGGTAGAAGGCAACAAGAAACCACTACTGTAAATTCCCTAGAACACTTGATGGCTGAAAATCTGCCAGAGTCGTCATGTCACTGTAGTGACATGCCAGAGAGATACACATGCAAGAAATGTTTTTGTAATAAGATCATCTCCTGCAAATTTTAAGATATTTTATTGCTATGACAAAGATTTCTGGTAGGTCATCAATTTGTAGGCAACATATATGAAGCTGAGCAACCTAAAATATGTCTTACCTGAACTCAGTTTTTTGACAGGACTGGCAATATTTGAGTCTTTTGATGTACTGGACAACGCTGTGGATGACGTTGGTTTTCCTGTTGAAGTTACTTGCGTCACCAAACTGGTTGGAGTGGAGGACTGGGGAGTGATGGATGTTGAACTGGAACTCACTTTTGTTGTAGTTGAATGAGTAGATGATGTTGAGGGAATGGTAGTGCCTGTTGTTGGCACTGTGCAGCTGGTGGTGGTGTTGTCTGTGTTGTTGGCAGTTGTGGTGGTGGAGTCTGTGTTGTTGGCAGTTGTGGTGGTGGAGTCTGTGTTGTTGGCAGTTGTAGTGGTGGAGTCTGTGTTGTTGGCAGTTGTAGTGGTGGAGTCTGTGTTGTTGGCAGTTGTAGTGGTGGAGTCTGTGTTGTTGGCAGTTGTGGTGGCAGAGTCTGTGTTGGTGGTGGTCACATGTTCAGTTGGTTTGGTGGCTGTTTCTGCTGACATATTTGGACTTGTTCCTTGCGTCATTTTTGATTCAGTAGATGTCCTCTTAGTGGGGTTCTTAATCGTGGTAGACACTAGATCATTTGTGGTTTGAATGGAGGTGTTTGTTAAAGTTGGAATTGCAGTGGTGGTTATCGTGGACACTTGTGTGGAGATAGATGTTAAAGATTGAATGGTACTGGAAGGTGTTCTTTCACTTCCTCCTGATTGGTTTCCATCACATCCTATACTTAGCATCACACCTTAATAGAAGATCATTAGAATTAGATTTAATTTTTTTTTATAGACTGTGCAATTACAGCAACCTTTTTAAGATTATACAACATGTGACACTGTATGAAATGATCCCAATAAAGTTTTGGTCAGATTCAAACAGATTGTGATATAATGTGTTCTACATGTCAGATTCGATGTGAAGATTCTCTAATTAAAGACATGCGATAAAATATACTACAGTACATTCTGCTTATGACATCAGCCAGGGTCTTGTGTAGAAAATGTAAACAGGAACGTTCAGGTAATAAGGATCTTTTTTTGTCTATTACCATGTTTCATTTACTGTATGTGCCACCACTGAACACCACAGCAGCAGTAATACTCTTGTATTTTAATCAAAAATTTCAGACCCTGCCAGAACATTATCAGCTCTTTTTGGTCACAGCGGCACTGAATCAGATGCCAGTAAACATGCCACATTATGCGCTCTAAGACTGCCAATCTCAACTTACCTGGAAACAATTCTTTAAAGATATGTGTTTTATACTATATGGCAAAAGTTTGTGGACACCTGAACATCACGTCCCCAAACTGTTGCCAGAAAGTTGGGAGCACACGACTGTATACAATGACTTGCTGTAGCATTACATTTTCCCTTCATTGGAACAAAGGAACCCAAAAATGTTCCAGCATGACAACGCCCCTGAGCACAAAGTGAGGCCCATGAAGACATGGTTTGCCAAGTTTGGAGTGGAAGAACTGTGCATAGGCCTGCAAAGAGCCCTGTCCTCAACCACACCGAACACCTTTGGGATGAACTGGTACACCAACTGCACCCCAGGCCTCCTCACCTGACACCAGTGCCTGACCTCACTAATTCTCTTGTAGCTGAATGGTGAAATCCCAACAGTCATGCTCCAAAATCTAGTTGAAAGCATTCCCAGAAGAATGGAGGTTTTAATAACAGCAAAGAGGAACTACATCTAGAATGGGATGCTCAAAAACCACATATGAGTATCATGGTCAGGGGTCTACAAATTTCTAGTCATATAGTGTACAGTGGGGCAAAAAAGTATTTAGTCAGTCAGCAATTGTGCAAGTTCTCCCACTTAAAAAGACGAGAGAGGCCTGTAATTTTCATCATAGGTACACCTCAACTATGACAGACAGAATGGGGGGAAAGAATCCAGGAAATCACATTGTAGGATTTTTAATGACTTAATTGGTAAATTCCTCGGTAAATTAAGTATTTGGTCACCTACAAACAAGCAAGATTTCTGGCTCTCACACACCTGTAACTTCTTCTTTAAGAGGCTCCTCTGTCCTCCACTCGTTACCTGTATTAATGGCACCTGTTTGAACTCGTTATCAGTATAAAAGACACCTGTCCACAACCTGGAGGAAACGTGGAGGAAATCCACGCAGACATGGGGAGAACATGCTGTGCAAAAGTCTTAGGCACCCTTTTTTTTTTATACAAACTTTATCATTATCAAGTCAGTACAAAAACATTTTAGAGTCCCAAACTTTCATTTTCCGGCACAAAATTAAATGTTACAGGAAAAAAAAAGTTTGTATCTGAGCAGCATATTACATAAGAGACCACTTTTCAGATTAAAAAAGAAAACATAATGAAGGCTACTGGGTTTTGGTGCAAAATTAAGACGTGAGTTTGAGAGCCAAAGTGTCCAGAAGAACCGTGGCTGGTTCTGTAAGATGCTCAGTAAAACCTACAGCTCATTTCCTTATCAAACTGCACTCACTGTACCTGAGACTACTATTTTTTTTTAAAGCAAAGGGTGGTGTAGTGGTTAGCGCTGTCGCCTCACAGCAAGAAGGTCCGGGTTCGAGCCCCGTGGCCGGCGAGGGCCTAGGGGCAATTCCATGTAAATGTCAACCTCACCATGCAAAAATAAAGCAACATGTAATACATCAAAACCACTCCCAGAGATATCACCTAGGCCTGTATTTTACAGATGTGAATAAGTTGAACCAATTTGTAACCAACCTAATATGTCACTGTCAGTCTTTCTTTCTTATAATGTAAAACCCAAGCTAAAATCAACTTTGATCATGTACAATTCTATATTATTGCCACAAGCCACAGAAATGTATGCTAAAATCCACAAAACAGCAAAACAATAGCCATCCTAAATATTATTTAAGAACTTTGATAGTTTTAGCTGATATTTAGAGAGTTTTTCAAAGGGTTATGGTGGTTAAATTGCTGATTTTCTAAACATATGCCATGTCTATTTCAGACGCGTCACATCCATAACGCAATTTCGTCACATCCATAACGCTGACTTTTCCTTCCGAAACTCTGCATGAAATACAAAATATTTTAAACAAAGATTTTTTAATATTCACCTTGGACCCCTCTATCAAATGGATATCTCCATTTCGACATTAGGTTTACAATTTCACAGAGTTTGATAAAAATGTACAGCCACCCAAGAAAAGTGATACTTTTTCTGTCACATCCATAACGCATCTTTTATTGGCATTTTCTGGCATGCCCTAGATGTCTCATCTCATCTCATCATCTCTAGCCGCTTTATCCTGTCCTACAGGGTCGCAGGCAAGCTGGAGCCTATCCCAGCTGACTACGGGCGAAAGGCGGGGTACACCCTGGACAAGTCGCCAGGTCATCACAGGGCTGACACATAGACACAGACAACCATTCACACTCACATTCACACCTACGGTCAATTTAGAGTCACCAGTTAACCTAACCTGCATGTCTTTGGACTGTGGGGGAAACCGGAGCACCCGGAGGAAACCCACGCGGACACGGGGAGAACATGCAAACTCCGCACAGAAAGGCCCTCGCCGGCCCCGGGGCTCGAACCCAGGACCTTCTTGCTGTGAGGCGACAGCGCTAACCACTACACCACCGTGCCGCCCTGCCCTAGATGTACTATGGGAATTGTTCTTGTTCTATCACTTCTCCAGTATGGTACAGCCTTAAAATATGCAACACCTGTTTAAATACTGGGAGACGATAAAACATGCACTGGGTCATTTGTTGCCATTTTGAGTTCAAGTGTCACGTCCATAACGCTGGAATTGCTCCTTTCTGTGTGGAGTTTGCATGTTCTCCCCGTGTCCGCGTGGGTTTCCTCCGGGTGCTCCGGTTTCCCCCACAGTCCAAAGACATGCAGGTTAGGTTAACTGGTGACTCTAAATTGACCGTAGGTGTGAATGTGAGTGTGAATGGTTGTCTGTGTCTATGTGTCAGCCCTGTGATGACCTGGCGACTTGTCCAGGGTGTACCCCGCCTTTCGCCCGTAGTCAGCTGGGATAGGCTCCAGCTCGCCTGCGACCCTGTAGAACAGGATAAAGCGGCTAGAGATAATAAGATGAGATGAGATGTTATTTACTGTTTTGGATTATACAACCCTTTATGGTCAGTGAAGAAAACAACAACAACAACAACAACAACTTAATACCTTGTATCAGGAGTTCACTTTGTGTATTGAATCTTTATCATCTTAAATAATCTCCAAACTGTAACTTTATACCTCAGTGTTTTGGTTGTTAATCTCTAATAGTTTTATTATTGTAAAGAAAAACGTTAGCTTACCTGCTAACAGAGCAAAAGTGAAGCTCATTTTCTTTTTTTTTTTTTTCTGGCTTCAGCCTCGCGAGCGTGTGAACGCGTTGAGCTCGTGCGGTTTACTGAAGCTCGCGCGCACACGTTCAGGAGGAAACCGTTACTGACGCACGCGAGCCGTGGTTCCTGTTAACGCCATCATGGGCAGGTTTCTCTTTCTGACACGCCTATTATTATGCAAATTACCCCCCACCTACTGCACAGCACTGCTTAATTATCTATAAACCAAGACTGGGTTTGTAGACTGTCAAAAAAATGATAACATTGGGATGGATGGTATTAGCTTCAAGTGAACACCTTGGACATCTTTTAAAGCTTTACCTTTCAATCTTTACTTTAAAAAACATTTACACACCTGAAATCATTAGACACAGAGATACATGATATTAAAGACGATACATGTAAATGTATAGTTTAGTAACGTATTTTGAATAGGGTTATTATCAAGGGTGGCACGGTGGTGTAGTGGTTAGCGCTGTCGCCTCACAGCAAGAAGGTCCGGGTTCGAGCCCCGTGGCCGGCGAGGGCCTTTCTGTGTGGAGTTTGCATGTTCTCCCCGTGTCCGCGTGGGTTTCCTCCGGGTGCTCCGGTTTCCCCCACAGTCCAAAGACATGCAGGTTAGGTTAACTGGTGACTGTGAATTGTTGTCTGTGTCTATGTGTCAGCGCTGTGATGACCTGGCGACTTGTCCAGGGTGTACCCCGCCTTTCGCCCGTAGTCAGCTGGGATAGGCTCCAGCTTGCCTGCGACCCTGTAGAACAGGATAAAGCGGCTAGAGATAATGAGATGGGATGAGAATGAAATCATTAGACACAGAGATACATGATATTAAAGACGATACATGTAAATGTATAGTTTAGTAACATATTTTGAATAGGGTTATTATCAAGGGCGGCACGGTGGTGTAGTGGTTAGCACTGTCGCCTCACAGCAAGAAGGTCCGGGTTCGAGCCCCGTGGCCGGCGAGGGCCTTTCTGTATGGGGTTTGCATGTTGTCCGTGTGGGTTTCCTCCGGGTGCTCTGGTTTCCCCCACAGTCCAAAGACATGCAGGTTAGGTTAACTGGTGACTCTAAATTGACCGTAGATGTGAGTGTGAATGGTTGTCTGTGTCTATGTGTCAGCCCTGTGATGACCTGGCGACTTGTCCAGGGTGTACCCCGCCTTTCACCTGTAGTCAGCTGGGATAGGCTCCAGCTTGCCTGCGACCCTGTAGAACAGGATAAAGCAGCTAGAGATAATGAGATGAGATGAGAATGAAATCATTAGACACAGAGATACATGATATTAAAGACGATACATGTAAATGTATAGTTTAGTAACATATTTTGAATAGGGTTATTATCAAGGGCGGCACGGTGGTGTAGTGGTTAGCAATGTTGCCTCACAGCAAGAAGGTCCGGGTTCGAGCCCCGTGGCCGGCGAGAGCCTTTCTGTGCGGGGTTTGCATGTTGTCCGCGTGGGTTTCCTCCGGGTGCTCCGGTTTCCCCCACAGTCCAAAGACATGCAGGTTAGGTTAACTGGTGACTCTAAATTGACCGTAGGTGTGAATGTGAGTGTGAATGGTTGTCTGTGTCTATGTGTCAGCGCTGTGATGACCTGGCGACTTGTCCAGGATGTACCCTGCCTTTCGCCCGTAGTCAGCTGGGATAGGCTCCAGCTTGCCTGCGACCCTGTAGAACAGGATAAAGCAGCTTGAGATAATGAGATGAGATGAGATATATCTTGGTGGGCAGCACGGTGGTGTAGTGGTTAGCACTGTTGCTTCACAGCAGACATGGGAAGAACATGCAAACTTCATGGTTTTCATGTTCTGGGTTCGAGCCCAGTGGCCGACAAGGGCCTTTCTGTGTGGAGTTTGCATGCTGTCCGTGTTGGTTTCCTCCAGGTGCTCTCGCCCATAGTCAGCTGGGATAGGCTCCAGCTTGCCTAGGACAGGATAAGCAGCTACAGATAATGGATGGATGGATGGATGGATGGATGGATGGATGGACGGATATCTTGGTGGTGCAGTGGTTAACACTGTCACCTCACAGCAAGAAGGTTATGGGTTCGAGCCTAGTGGCTGATAGATGCCCTTCTGTCTGGAGTTTGTATGTTCTCCCCGTGTCTGCGTGGGTTTCCTCCGGGTGCTCTGATTTTCCCCACAGTCCAAAGACATGCAGGTTAGGTTAATCGATGGCTCTAAATTGACCATGAATATGAACGGTTGTTTGTCTCTGTGTCAGCCCTGCGATGACTTGGCAACTTGTCCAGGGTGTACCCTGCCTCTCGCCCATAGTCAGCTGGGATAGGCTCCAGCTTGCCTGTGACCCTGTAGAACAGGATAAGCGGCTACAGATAATGGATGGTTAGCTACAGATAATGTAGTGGTTAGCCCTGTCGCCTCACAGCAAGAGGGTTCTGGATTCGAGCCCAGTAGCTGATGGGGGACTTTCTGTCTGGAGTTTGCATGTTCTCCCCGTGTCTGCGTGGGTTTCCTCCGGGTGCTTCGGTTTCCCCCAAAGACATGCGGTTAGGTTAACTGGCTACACTAAATTGCCCATAAGTGTGAAAGTGTGTGAGTGTGCAGAAATGAACTGCCCACCCTATCCAAGTCAACCAAACGTGGTTTGCCTCAAGCCTGGATCGGATTCAGCAGCGACGGCGATGATCTTGTTGCTGCATTGCTCTATAGTTCTCCATATTTCAGGGATTTGTTTCAGTACAGTGACCAGCCAGAGACTCCCTCAGTAAAGACTTGTTTTATGAACATAATCCAACTATTAAAATATTAGGCTAATTACTTAATTCCGTAGCTTCCGTTTTATTGAAACTACAGCAGAATGTTTAATTCTTGAACTTTTCACTTAAACACATTAGGTCCATTATTTGTAGGATATACTGCTCCCCAGGCTGACCTGGGTATGTTGTATGTCGCTCTGGATAAGAGCATCTGCTAAATGCCTGTAATGTAATTAAAGTTCTTATTGTCATTAACTATTAACTGACTGCATTTCATTGGCTTTGTACCAGTACTCTGCGCAATGACAATAAAGTCGAGTCTAATCTAATTCGGACATCACAGTTCTGCAACACATAAAAATGAAAATTGGTCTGGCCAGTTACCAACTACCAAAGCATAGGCCCAACTGGTTTAAAAGGGAAAAAAAAAGGCAATCCACAGGTCCATAAGCCTGTGGGTCTGGTCTGGCCAGATAATATTTCTAATCCAGCATAACAAATGAATTTAAATTCTGTATTTTACAATAATATGGAGCGGCATGGTGGTGCAGTGGTTAGCACCTGACAGCAAGAAGGTTCCCGGGTTCGAACCTCATGGCCGATGGGGCCCTTTCTGTGTGGAATTTGTATGTTCTCCCCGCATCTGTATGGGTTTCCTCCAGGTACTTCGGTTTCCCCCACAGTCCAAAGACATGTAGATTAGGTAAAATACCCAGCCGCTGGGGCTGCACAAGCCAGTGCATACTTAGTGCTGGTCCCAAGCCCGGATAGACTGGGGAGAGCTGCATCAGGAAGGGCATCCAGTGTAAAACCTATGCCAAATCATATATGCGGAACAGATCCACTGTGGTGACCCCTAAAGGGAGCAGCCGAAAGAAGAAGATTGTACAATAATATAGAGCAATAAACTCAAGGCCGTACTGGCACAATGTACTAATGATATGTAATTCTTCATGAAAGCGAAATTTTTACAGTTATTGGGTGAATACTTACGCAATCACAATTTTTTTTTAACCACATAGATCCTGATAACCTTGAACTGGAACGCTAACTGTATCCCAGGCCTCATCGCCCAACATCAGTGCCTGACCTCACTCATGCTCCTATTATTATAGCAAACGGGGACTAAATCTGGAATGGAATGTCCAAAAAAGCACATATGAGTGTGATGGTCAGATGTCCACAAACTTTTGGTAATATAGTATACCTTTCAGATAAATGAACACATTTAAGAGGAGTTGTTGATGTGTTATTGTCTGCTAAACTGATTTTATTTTTGTCTTACTTGACATTCGATGAAGTGTAATGTGGCACGTCTTTAAAGGCCCAGTCCCACTGGCCGATGGACACAAAACGTATGCAAAAAGGACACAGCGGACGAGCAAAATTTCGGGGGTGGCTCTATCCGTTTTCATCCGCTCCAGAAATGGACAAAATTGGCGAAAATTTGCGAAAACAGAACGGAAAAGAACGGACGTGGGTAGTATATAGCGGGGATGTTAAACGCATGTTCATAGGAAGCCTAGCGGATGAAAGCGGATGGAAGTGGATGACAGCTCCTTAGGGGTTACCGGTGATAACTGAGAAGCGGACGCATAGCAGAAAGAGCGGATGCATAGCGGATGAAGGGGATGCATCACGTACGCCTAACGGAAACAAAGGGGATGTTGCGCGGATGTATATCGGATGCAGACTGTTCACTGCGCATGCGGGGGGTATGAATTGCGTCTGCTCCGCGGATATAAAGGGATGCAGCACGCACGCACGCCGTCAGCATAAAGCGGAAAGACGTGCTGGCGGCTACATCGAGAGATCCAGATGATTTTCTCCCCCTTTTTATACAAAATATCGATTGTCCGCTAGGTGTCCTTCTACATACTCTAGACATACTCCAGACATCCTAAATATACGAGATACATCCCAGATATAAACGCTTTGTCCATTTTGAATACTTTATATACGAGATGCATACGCTTACATCCTTTCTATTTCCGTGCTACTAACGATGAATAGACGTTTCATGTACCTTATCTTTCCTCCCTCTTTCCGTTTTCAGCTGCAGCGGATGTGAGTTGCGAGGATGCCCAGAGGATGCAGAGAGGATACAGCAGACGTTTAACGGATGATAACGGACATAGAACGTTTGTTGCTCGTATATGTCGCGGATTTACATCGTACACGGGGGAAAGTTCATCCGTTCTAAAAGTTTTGTGCAGCTCAAAACTTTTTGCGCGGATGAAATCACAGTGGACGGATGCTCGATGGATAGAGCGTATGAAGCACGTATGCAATGAGTACACAACGGATGCATAGCGTTTTCCAACGGATGGCAAAGATTTTTTTTACGTTTTACATCCTCTTTGCATCCGTAAGTGCAGTGGGACCGGGCCTTAAGATGAGTTTGACACAGATTGTGTACAGATGACTCTGTTTAGGATTAATAAACAGTTTATTAAGAGTCTGCAACTGGGAATGAATTTATTTGAATTTGGTGAAAATCTTTATATGTCTATAGAGACACATCCTGAGTATATGATAAATCATAAAACTTTGGAAAATAAAACTTATCTTGGGCTAATTTTTTGCTGAGATTTTTAAAAATTCTTAAAACGTCAATGATCATCACAACACATGAAGAAGAAGAAACCTTTATTTGTCACATGCACACTTCAAGCACAGTGAAATTCATCCTCTGCATTTAACCCATCTGAAGCAGTGAACACACGCACACAGAGCATTGGGCAGCCACACCAGAGCGCCATCAGGGGGTTAGGTACCTTGCTCAAGGGCACCTCAGCCCAAGGCCGCCCCACGTCAATCAAACTGCATGTCTTTGGATTGTGGGGGAAACCAGAGCACCTGGAGGAAACCCACGCAGACACGGGGAGAACATGCAAACTCCACACAGAAAGGCCCTCGCCGGCCAGTGGGTTAGAACCCGGAACCTACTTGCTGTGAGGCGACCGTACTAACCACTGTGCAACCGTGCTGCCCTAATACCACATACTAAAATATATAATAAGTATAAACATGTCTAAATTACCTTTGTATCTTATGCAAGAATATATATATATATAGTCACATACAGTAACTTCAATGTTGTGAAGGCAATAGTTACTGTTGTTATCATGTTACGTCACTTCAATCACCACAAGATGGAGACACAGCAAAGTGTTTGATCAAGAACTTCAGAACTGAGCCTCCAGAGTCAGTGCTGTCTTCAGTTCCTCATCAGATATCAGCTTTCCCTAAAAAGACATTGTAAAAATGAAGAAAAAAGTTTTAGTGCTATTTCAAATGATAAAATGCCAAGTAGGGGAGAGCAGGGAGACTTGGGACAGTTTGTATTCCCATAAATTAATTTCAACCAATCAGGTTTTAGATTCCACTATCAGAAGTTAGATGCTTCCCCTGAGAGTAACCTACTTCCTTTGGAGCCATGAAACTGGACACTGCAGTAAGGTTTGTGCAGGTAAACATTTTATCAACCAAAACTTGTATTTTCTGCTTTGCTTTCACCTCCATTCTATGATGTAATGTCCATCCATCCATCCATCCATCCATTACTCATAACCGCTTAGGGTCGCAGGCAAGCTGGACCCTATCCCAGCTGACTATGGGCGAGAGTTGGGGTGTACCCTGGACAAGTCACTAGGTCATTGCAGGGCTATGGTGTAATGTACACTAGTGAATTGGGGATTTGTTAGGAATTAAAGTATGGAGCTTAAAGAAAGAAGAAGAAAAGAAAGCACAACTTTATCCATTGCACACTTGTGAAATTTCCTCTCTGCATTTAACCCATCTGAAGCAGTGAACACACACATGCGAGCAATGAGCACACATCCAGAGCAGTGGGCAGCCATGCTAACAGCACCCAGGAGCCTCGCTCAAGGGCACCTCAGCCCAAGACCGTCCCATATTAACCTAACCGCATGTCTTTGGGGAAAACTGGAGCACCTGGAGGAAACCCACACAGACAACATGCAAACTCCACACAGAAAGGCCCTTGCCGGCAGCTGGGTTCAAACCCAGAACCTGTGGTTGGACACCACCATGTCACCCATTAGAGTTGCCATAGATAATATTATTTATTAAGTTTAACTTCGGGCGGCACGGTGGTGTAGTGGTTAGCGCTGTCGCCTCACAGCAAGAAGGTCCTGGGTTCGAGCCCCGGGGCCGGCGAGGGCCTTTCTGTGTGGAGTTTGCATGTTCTCCCCGTGTCCGCGTGGGTTTTCTCCGGGTGCTCCGGTTTCCCCCACAGTCCAAAGACATGCAGGTTAGGTTAACTGGTGACTCTAAATTGACCGTAGGTGTGAATGTGAGTGTGAATGGTTGTCTGTGTCTATGTGTCAGCCCTGTGATGACCTGGCGACTTGTCCAGGGTGTACCCCGCCTTTCGCCCGTAGTCAGCTGGGATAGGCTCCAGCTTGCCTGCGACCCTGTAGAACAGGATAAAGCGGCTAGAGATAATGAGATGAGATGAAGTTTAACTTCTGGGGGAAAATAACATTTAAGGATTTGTTTTTTCCCAAAAAAAATGGCTGGATGGGATGGCAAGGTGATGTAGTGGTTAGCACTGTTGCTTCAGAGCAAGAAGGTTCTAGGTTCAAACCTCGTAGCTGACAGAGGCCTTTCTGTGTGGAGTTTGCATGTTCTCCTCGTGTCTGGATGGGTTTCCTCTACAGTCCAAAGACATGCGGGTAGGTTAAACTGGCTGGAGCTGTTTGTTAAAAATATGGGTGTGTCCTTGCAAGAGGATGAAACTTATTTCATTCCTTTTCAAGAATGGAACTGTTTTGTCTCGTCAGGTTTTGGGTAAACTGACATTTTTCTATCACTGTACCAGCACTGTGTGTTCATACAGTTCATATGTTGCACGTTTTGATAATAAATAAAAATTAAACATGTAGGATTAACTAGGCATTTTATTTTTGCTCCATGTCTCCCCACTATGTCTCATGTCTCCCTGCAAAAACTAATGAGAGAAAAAGTGGAGCCTGAAGGCCAGTAGATGTGACAAGCTGAGAAACTAATGTTGTGGTAAGCGGGTATAGTAAATAATCTCGAATGCAATATGAATGTAACGCGACCTGCAAAGAATTTCACACAATCTATAAAAGCTGAAAATTTGTCCCAAGTCCCCCTGCTCTCCCCTATACTCTTAGCTTAGACGTATTTGCTATCAGGGTAATCAAGCTTATTTAATTGTTATAGAGTTTTTATTTGTTTGTTTGTTTGTTTGTTTTATACCAAGGCATTCATGTTAAATTACAGCATTAATATTTGATAAGAAATGCTGTTCTGGCCTGACCTGCTTAGTGAAGTAATAAAAATAGCATCCACAGCTGTACTGAAAACAGCAGCAAACATAAGGTTCGACTTCATTTCCTGCAGCTTTTTAACATTTTTGTTAAAGAAACAAGGAGAGAATTTGCATTTCTAACTGATTCTGATAAATATTTACCTGTCAACTGGCAGGGTGCTAATTTGATAATTTATCAAACGAATCTATTAATGTATTAAGTATAAGGAAGTAAATAAAAGAAGGTCAGACGTCATGACTTTCATCAAACCGCTGTTATGAACAGAACAGTGTCCTTAAATGCATATATTTGATTATAATTTTGTTTTTCAAACACTGGCGGTGGCACAGCAAACACGTTCTGGGTTTGAACCTGTCGGGTGACCAGGGCCTTTCTTTGTGAACCTGTTCTCTGATGTTCTGGTTTCCTCCCGCAGTCCAAGACATGCAGTTTAGGTCAACTGGCTACATCAAATTGCCCAGAATGGCTGGCTTTCTCGATGTTAACCCTGTGATAGACTGGTGGCGTGTCCAGGCTGCACCCTGCCTCCCGACAAATGTCAGCTGGGATTGGCTCCAGCTCATCTGCCACCTGCAGTAGGGAAATTGAACGAATGAGTTCAAATTTTAAACTACATTTATATTTGCTTAAAAATGATAATAAGAATCTGATGATAAGAGCATTCTCTTTACTTTTTTTTAAATATATGAAACAATAAGGGCGGCACGGTGGCGTAGTGGTTAGCGCTGTCGCCTCACAGCAAGAAGGTCCTGGGTTCGAGCCCCGGGGCTGGCGAGGGCCTTTCTGTGTGGAGTTTGCATGTTCTCCCCGTGTCCGCGTGGGTTTCCTCCGGGTGCTCCGGTTTCCCCCACAGTCCAAAGACATGCAGGTTAGGTTAACTGGTGACTCTAAATTGACCGTAGGTGTGAATGTGAGTGTGAATGGTTGTCTGTGTCTGTGTGTCAGCCCTGTGATGACCTGGCGACTTGTCCAGGGTGTACCCCGCCTTTCGCCCGTAGTCAGCTGGGATAGGCTCCAGCTTGCCTGCGACCCTGTAGAAGGATGAAGCGGCTAGAGATAATGAGATGAGATGAGATGAGATGAAACAATAACTATGAAGGCTTAATTCTGTGTAGCACTATATATAGTAGGTCATGTTTTCTCAGTGAGGAATCCTGAAGAAATGATCGGCATGTCTGGTGGTTTCGTGACACCATGTAGGCATTCCTTTCCAGTCCTCTGTACTGTGATTATGTCCTCAAGTAATAAACAGCAAAACACATTTTACATTATCTTATAGTCAATATTATCATAGCTGAAAACGCCTACATTTAAAGCTAGACTGCCTTTCAGATTTTTCAAGTTTAGGTCATAAAAAGAATTTTCCCTGACACCTACTTGTTTTTGTTTAGTGGACTGAAAGCTACTGAATTCGAATCACAGACCTCCAATCTTATTAATTTTTTAAAAATAGAACAATTAATGAATTTAGAGCCATGTGGCCCTAAATTCTCTGCTATTTTTTCTTGCTTCATCATGACCCAATTCAAGATACTAGGTCATGCATCACGTCGTGGGCTTTCCCTGTTCGTGCAAGGCATTGTGGGATACAAATTTGAAACAGGAGAGAAAAATGCCGGATGTGAGTGTGCGAATGAAACGTGAAAGACAGACTACAGTAACGGAAAACGAGAAGAAAAGGCGTTATGTTATATATGAAGGAAAGGAAACGCAGGACCAAACTAATAAATATCGGCGCTCAGCGAGCACTTCGGTGTGATCAGCTATTCGTTTAGCGACAGAATGATGGAACTGTCAGTGCACGCTCAAAGGTAAACCTGGAGATGGCAGTAATGCAACACTGTGGATGCCAGCTGCCGTAAAACCCAAAAGAAGAAGAAGAAGAAACAGGTAAACCTGCGCATGCGCACACGGACTTCCTCTGTCTGCTTGACTGCACGAAGCGAGTGATTTCATGCATATTATTTGCTCGGGAATCCCTTCAAATTAAATAACTTTCCAGCCACAGAATGGCCTGGGTTTTTTTTTTTTTGAGATATTACAGAAATAAACATACATCACAATGACCAAATTTCAGAGGGAACTACGGTAAATGTCACCGATTTTATGAAATCGAAAGGCCGTCTAGCTTTAACTTTGATTGTGTTCTTCAGCATGTTTTGATTTGTCCTCAGCAGTGTTTAGCAATACGTTTTCTTGACACAAGAGGAAATAGACTGTGGCGGAAGTTTTTGATTTTTTTTTTGTAATAGTTTTTCAGTGAGTCTAACAGGTATTTGGATTTCCTTTCTAGGTTACTGTTACACTGGGGGAAAAAAGCCTTTATCATAGTGGTAACATTTCTAACATTTGCACTAATTTGTTGTCTCATCTCATCTCATTATCTCTAGCCGCTTTATCCTTCTACAGGGTCGCAGGCAAGCTGGAGCCTATCCCAGCTGACTATGGGCGAAAGGCGGGGTACACCCTGGACAAGTCGCCAGGTCATCACAGGGCCGACACATAGACACAGACAACCATTCACACTCACACCTACGGTCAATTTAGAGTCACCAGTTAACCTAACCTACATGTCTTTGGACTGTGGGGGAAACCGGAGCACCCGGAGGAAACCCACGCGGACACGGGGAGAACATGCAAACTCCACACAGAAAGGCCCTCGCCGGGGCTCAAACCCAGGACCTTCTTGCTGTGAGGCGACAGCGCTAACCACTACACCACCGTGCCGCCCTACTAATTTGTTGTGTTGGTGAAATCCTCCTAAAATGAACATGGACTGTATGGAAGATACTTATACACCCTAATTCAACACTGTAGATGTTAATTCAGAAAAAATTAAAATTAAAAAAATACAACCCCTTCCCGTTAGCGCTGTCGCCTCACAGCAAGAAGGTCCGGGTTCGAGCCCCGGGGCCGGCGAGGGCCTTTCTGTGCGGAGTTTGCATGTTCTCCCCGTGTCCGCGTGGGTTTCCTCCGGGTGCTCCGGTTTCCCCCACAGTCCAAAGACATGCAGGTTAGGTTAACTGGTGACTCTAAATTGACCGTAGGTGTGAATGTGAGTGTGAATGGTTGTCTGGGTCTATGTGTCAGCCCTGTGATGACCTGGCGACTTGTCCAGGGTGTACCCCGCCTTTCGCCCGTAGTCAGCTGGGATAGGCTCCAGCTTGCCTGCGACCCTGTAGAAGGATAAAGCGGCTACAGATAATGAGATGAGATGAGACTGATTCTGATAAATATTTACCTGTCGACTGGCAGGTTGCTAATTTGATAATTTATCAAACGAATCTATTAATGTATTAAGTATAAGGAAGTAAATAAAAGAAGGTCAGACGTCATGACTTTCATCAAACCAATGTTATGAATAGAACAGTGTCCTTAAATGCATATATTTGATTATAATTTTGTTTTTCAAACACTGGCGGTGGCACAGCAAACACGTTCTGGGTTCGAACCTGTCGGGTGACCAGGGCCTTTCTTTGTGAACCTGTTCTCTGATGTTCTGGTTTCCTCCCGCAGTCCAAGACATGCAGTTTAGGTCAAATGGCTACATCAAATTGCCCAGAATGGCTGGCTTTCTCGATGTTAACCCTGTGATAGACTGGTGGCGTGTCCAGGCTGCACCCTGCCTCCCGACAAATGTCAGCTGGGATTGGCTCCAGCTCATCTGCCACCTGCAGTAGGGAAATTGAACGAATGAGTTCAAATTTTAAACTACATTTATATTTGCTTAAAAATGATAATAAGAATCTGATGATAAGAGCATTCTCTTTACTTTTTTTTAAATATATGAAACAATAAGGGCGGCACGGTGGCGTAGTGGTTAGCGCTGTCGCCTCACAGCAAGAAGGTCCTGGGTTCGAGCCCCGGGGCTGGCTGTGTGAGTGTGAATGGTTGTCTGTGTCTATGTGTCAGCCCTGTGATGACCTGGCGACTTGTCCAGGGTGTACCCCGCCTTTCGCCCGTAGTCAGCTGGGATAGGCTCCAGCTTGCCTGCGACCCTGTAGAAGGATGAAGCGGCTAGAGATAATGAGATGAGATGAAACAATAACTATGAAGGCTTAATTCTGTGTAGCACTATATATAGTAGGTCATGTTTTCTCAGTGAGGAATCCTGAAGAAATGATCGGCATGTCTGGTGGTTTCGTGACACCATGTAGGCATTCCTTTCCAGTCCTCTGTACTGTGATTATGTCCTCAAGTAATAAACAGCAAAACACATTTTACATTATCTTATAGTCAATATTATCATAGCTGAAAACGCCTACATTTAAAGCTAGACTGCCTTTCAGATTTTTCAAGTTTAGGTCATAAAAAGAATTTTCCCTGACACCTACTTGTTTTTGTTTAGTGGACTGAAAGCTACTGAATTCGAATCACAGACCTCCAATCTTATTAATTTTTTAAAAATAGAACAATTAATGAATTTAGAGCCATGTGGCCCTAAATTCTCTGCTATTTTTTCTTGCTTCATCATGACCCAATTCAAGATACTAGGTCATGCATCACGTGGTGGGCTTTCCCTGTTCGTGCAAGGCATTGTGGGATACAAATTTGAAACAGGAGAGAAAAATGCCGGATGTGAGTGTGCGAATGAAACGTGAAAGACAGACTACAGTAACGGAAAACGAGAAGAAAAGGCGTTATGTTATATATGAAGGAAAGGAAACGCAGGACCAAACTAATAAATATCGGCGCTCAGCAAGCACTTCGGTGTGATCAGCTATTCGTTTAGCGACAGAATGATGGAACTGTATGCATGCAGTTGACCAGAACATCCACATGTTGGCCTTCCTCAGAATGTCTTTGCATGCTGTAGCATTAAGATTTCCCTTCGCCAGAGCTTAGGGAGTCTCGTCATAGTTGGAGTAGAAGAGCTCAAAGTGGCCTGAACTTGGTGCTCTGAAGTCTGAACCCAACCCCAGTGAACACTTTTGGGATGATCTGGACTATCAGTGCCTGACCTCATTAACAGTTTTGTGGGTGAATGAGGACAAACCCTCAAATGAAGTGGAAAACCTTTTTAGAAGAGTAGAGGCTCTTAGAGAAGCAGTTTTATGGTTTTGGAATGGAGTATTCAACCAGGACATATGCGTAGCGGTCAGATGTGGTGTCTGCATGTTGCTAGATTATTTTATAATTAACTAATGTTGCACGGGGCGGCACAGTGGTGTAGTGGTTAGCATTGTCGCCTCACAGCAAGAAGGTCCTGGATTCGAGCCCAGTGGCCAACGAGGGCCTTTCTGTGCGGAGTTTGCATGTTCTCCCCGTGTCCGCGTGGGTTTCCTCCGGGTGCTCCGGTTTCCCCCACAGTCCAAAGACATGCAGGTTAGGTTAACTGGTGACTCTAAATTGACCGTAGGTGTGAATGGTTGTCTGTGTCTATGTGTCAGCCCTGCGATGACCTGGCGACTTGTCCAGGGTGTACCCCGCCTTTCGCCCGTAGTCAGCTGGGATAGGCTCCAGCTTCCCTGCGACCCTGTAGAACAGGATAAAGCGACTAGAGATGAATTATATATATATATATGACAAGACATTCACACTCTGCTGGGTTTTTTTGTTTGTTTGTTTGTTTTTGTTTTTTTAAATTGCAAAGTCCTTTTAATACAAGCAGCGTTTAGTGTAGTTATGGTTCTTGGGTAGCTTGGGGAGAAGCTGTTTTTCGGTCTATTTGTTCATGTCTTCATTGGTCTGGACCATGGGCACCAGTTCAAACAGAGAATGTCCAGGTGAATGTGGGATGGATCTTTTAATATACCATGGACTCTTTTGAGGCAGCGGGAACTCGAAAGCTCTTCCAGGGAGAGGAGAGGGCATCTGATGATCTTCTGGGTGGTGGTGAAGACCCTCTGGAGCGCTTTCCTCTGTGCTGCTGTGCAGCTGGCAGAGCCCACATGGAACAAAGAAGCAGTGCTTCCTGAGGAAGAAAAGTCTCTGCTTTTGCGACAAGAGCAAAACTTTCAGATCCTGCCAAACCAGATGAAACCTCGAGCTCCTGCTATGTGAATGTTTCTTTTGAAAACATACAGCCTATCGAAACCACACGATCAGAGCTCAGCTCTTCCCCCCTCGGAGCCATAAACGTCAGGTGTGAATGGATGGACCCACCCTCCAGCTGTTTATAAGTCAGAGTGCGATGGTTTGGAGCTCAAGGTGTGCGACAGAGAGCGAGTGAAGCATCCGACTCTGCGATGAGGACCCCAGGGATTTTGATCGTAGGCCTGGTGCTTGCGCCCTGCGGATGGATCCTGGACCTGACCAGCACGGTTGCGCCCAACTGGCGGCAGCTCTATAACGTGGCTGGAGAGTCCGTGAGCACGGTGATCAACCAGGGCATCTGGGACATCTGCAAGACCTTCACGACAAGCAGTGATGAGACCTGCAACCTGAGAGGCACCGACCAACCGTATTTTAACAACCAGGTCGTTACGGTTGCGCAAGGAATGATGGTCGCGTCGTTGATCTTGACCTTAGTCGGGCTGGCCGTGGTGACGCCGGCTGCGCGCTGCTGGACCGACAAGCGTCCCCGATGGCGCCTTGCAGGATTCGGGGGTCTGCTCATTTTCTGCTCAGGGGTGCTCACGATCATCCCGATCGCGTGGTATACGCATATCTTGACCAGCCTTAACACGACTACCGTCTTCATCAACCCGCAACAGCCGGACATCCGGGTGGGTTACTGCATCGTTCTGGGTTACATCGGCGGGATCATGGAAGTGATCGGCGGGTTGACCCTGTTCGTCGGGATCTGTCGGTGCTGCGGCGGACGGAACCGCGGAGAGAAACCGCAAACAGCGCGCCCGGTCCAGACCTCTGTTCGCGCGCCCAATCCGGCTCCGTATCCAAGAACCAACATCCCGAGCAGCGTTACGCGCAACAACTCGAGCATGCCGGCGTATTCCCGGGACTCCCTGGACGATGACTTTGATTACCCCAGAGCCAAATCTTCAAAGAAAGGCATGGATAACCCTTCCTTTGGCGCAAGACCTTACGACGCCGACCTGTGACTTGATCTTTCATCTGCTCCATTTGATCATATCCTCTATATACTTTGATCTGGGTTAACTTAAGTTTCAGTCATACCAAGTTTCTGATGATTATGTAACATCTGGAATGTGTTCCCCTTTTCTAAATGCCACAATGAACACTTCATCTCATCTCATCTCATCTCATCTCATCTCATCTCATTATCTCTAGCCGCTTTATCCTGTTCTACAGGGTCGCAGGCAAGCTGGAGCCTATCCCAGCTGACTACGGGTGAAAGGCGGGGTACACCCTGGACAAGTCGCCAGGTCATCACAGGGCTGACACATAGACACAGACAACCATTCACACTCACATTCACACCTACGGTCAATTTAGAGTCACCAGTTAACCTAACCTGCATGTCTTTGGACTGTGGGGGAAACTGGAGCACCCGGAGGAAACCCACGCGGACACGGGGAGAACATGCAAACTCCGCACAGGCTCGAACCCGGACCTTCTTGCTGTGAGGCGACAGCGCTAACCACTACACCACCGTGCCACCCACAATGAACACTTGATAACAGGAATTAATATTAAACTCAAAAACTAGCTTTAATCTCAAGTGTCTCCTCACAGCAAGAAGGTTCTGGGTTTGGTGCCAGCGAGGGCCTTTTTGTGTGATGTTTGCATGGGTTTCCTCCGCTTTCCCCCACAGTCCAAAGACATGCAGGTTAGGTGAATTGGTGGCTCTAAATTGACCTGTGTCAGCCCTGCGATACCCCACCTCTTGCCCATAGTCAGCTGGGATAGGCTCCAAGTTCATAATGATTATTTAACATCTGGAATGGAACCTTAGCTGTGTAATATTTCCCCTTTTCTAAATGTCACAATGAACACAATGCTCAAGCATAATGCCACTTGATAACAGGAATTAATATTAATCTCAAAAACTAGTTTTAATCTCGGGTGGCGTAGTGGTTAGTACTGTCGCCTCACAGCAAGAAGGTCCTGGGTTCGAGCCCAGCGGCCGGCGAAGGCCTTTCTGTATGGAGTTTGCATGTTGCCTGTGTGGGATTCCTCCGGTTTCCCCTACAGTCCAAAGACATGCAGGTTAGGTTAATTGATGGCTCTAAATTGACCGTAGGTGTGAATGGGTGTCTGTGTCTCTGTGTCAGCCCTGCGATAACCTGGAGACTTGTCCAGGGTGTACCCTCTCGCCCATAGTCAGCTGGGATAGGCTCCAGCTTGCCTGCGACCCTGTAGGACAGGATAAGCGGCTACAGATGATGGATGGATGGTTTTAATCTCATACCCAAAATGTTTTTACGCATCAAATACAATAAACAACCTTGAAGTTGCCCTCGGCTAGAGAAGGATTAAACTGTGCATAAAATACCTTATTGCTTATAAAGGCACCTCCAATAACAGATCACTAAAATATGGCATGTTTATCAGTACAGCCTCTAATCACTATTGCTGATGGGAAATGGGATTTTACTTTGTTTATGTGCCTGATTGAGCGAGAACTTGAGTCAGAGGTAAACAGATGAGGCTGAACACAGTATTGCCATGCTTGAAGTTTTAACTTTGTAAATACTGTAAATATTATGTTGAAGTTGGAACCTGAACACCTTGGACTATCAATAATACTAATATCAGTTATTAATATAAATGTTCGTTTGAAACGGGTTTGTTTCCAGTTTGCATTATGATTTCAGGGATCAGTAACACATAAGGAGAAAAAAAAAGAAAAAGGAAAATGAGTTCTAGGTCTTGAATGAAACAAGACTGGTCTGTCTGGTCTTGGTGTGACTCCACCTTTCATCCTGACACAAACGTGTTTATCGGGGACAAGAAGAAAATTGCTAGTTTGTTCCATGTTCTTCAGCACTGATTTGTTCAGATGTAAAATCCGAGTTTAAACACATACTTTACTGTTCAGTCTTCTTTCACAATTAATGACCAACAGATGTCTCAATAACGACTTTTATTATTGACAGGATACATCATTATTGCAGAGAAAAAAAAATGTTGATATTATAAACACAGTGAACATGTTTTAAAGACGTGTTTAAGCTCTAAGCAAGTTTCTTGTCTCATGTTATGCTGCAAGGAATTAACAGGATGTGCTGTTCGAGGAAAATCAATCAATGATGGTGTTGTTATACATTTTTTTTTAAATTCCAACATGTTTTACTCCTCTTATACCACAGCAATTTTCCAATGCTTAGATTTTTATTTATTAAATCACATTTAAGCAGTGAATAAAACTTAAGATAAAACTTGACTTTGGAATTCATGTACTCATCTTTGGTTGCTATAATGAATTCTATTCAATATTATGATCGACTGAATGAACCTTGGCACGAGGCACAGAAAACTTTTCTTTTTCATTGAAGTGGCACGGAAATTATAAACAATTTTTCAAAAGCTTTCATAAAACACTTACGTAAAATAAAATCCCATGAAGAACTTCCATGGCCAGAGTTTGACCATATGCAATCAGTGGAGAAGATAAATCAAATCATCACACGTGAACACAGTAAAGCATCTAATTCGAGGGTTTGTTTGTTTTTTTGTCACAAGGCACTAAAATGTGTTGACAGGTCTCAAATATACAAAAGCTGTCTAAATCACCCAGTACAGAACACTTCTTTCTTTTCATCAATCAAAATGCTGTATGATTTGAATTGACCAGTCAGATCTGAAGTTATGTAAAGATAAGCACAGCACACTGCTGAAACTATGTAGGATACTGTACAGTCATTGCCTCGGTGCTGCCAGACTGAGAGCGAGATAAGATCAGTATCATGGAGGTTTCATGTTTCCAACACATTTCAAATGCTTGTGCACTGACGAAAAAAAAAAAAAAAACAGGCCAGTCACACACACAAAACAGCCATTTAGCACCCGGAGCCTTTGAGTGTTAAAGGAGCCCCCAAGCACAAGACACCTGTTGGTTCCTTTCCTTTAAAAGTAGAAATGTAGAACTTGCACGAAGAATAAAGTTCCCGAATCTTTTAAGGCATGCTTCCGGGTAGACAGTGAAGACGAGGATTCGTTTTTGTTGAAGCGGAAATACTTTATATGTACAAAAACTCCCTTTTTCCTGAAGTGACAAAAACACAGAGAGACCAGAGAGTAAGCACGTGTACTAAAAACAATACACAAAAACTATATCATACACCTACTGTATTCAGTGCCATTAGTTTTACTCTGATAATTCAATCTTCTATAGGTTCTATTTAAAGACTTTGCGTTTAAAATAAGCAGTATGGGTGATGTTCACGAAAATGCCAGATTGAACGTCTCATCTCATTATCTCTAGCCGCTTTATCCTGTTCTACAGGGTCGCAGGCAAGCTGGAGCCTATCCCAGCTGACTACGGGCGAAAAGCGGGGTACACCCTGGACAAGTCGCCAGGTCATCACAGGGCTGACACATAGACACAGACAATTCACATTCACACCTACTGTACGGTCAATTTAGAGTCACCAGTTAACCTAACCTGCATGTCTTTGGACTGTGGGGGAAACCGGAGCACCCGGAGGAAACCCACACGGACACGGGGAGAACATGCAAACTCCGCACAGAAAGGCCCTCGCCGGCCACGGGGCTCGAACCCGTACCTTCTTGCTGTGAGGCGACAGTGCTAACCACTACACCACTGTGCCGCCCCAGATTGAACGTCCTACCCTTTTTTTTTTTTTTTGCAAAGAACCTACACTTGGTCCTGAATTTAAAAGATTATATTCCTATTGTGTAGGAGCATACTGTCCTTACTGGATGTACATACAAACCCTTTCTAGATACTTGTCTAGTCCTTGAACTGGTGAATGCTTTGGGAAAATTTGCTCAAATAATTACAGGCTACAAGAAATATCACTTTGTTTTGCATCCTGTCTTTAAAGGCAGCCTGATTCTGGATGCTGATTAAACAGAATATGACGGACTCCGCAAATATTAGTGGATATTAAGGGTGGGTGAATGGACAAACATATCATGATGACTGAAGACATTTCTACAATAAACAATATTATATTTAAAAAGGGGGCGGCACGGTGGTGTAGTGGTTAGCGCTGTCACCTCACAGCAAGAAGGTCCGGGTTCGAGCCCTGTGGCGGGCGAGGGCCTTTCTGTGCGGAGTTTGCATGTTCTCCCCGTGTCCGCGTGGGTTTCCTCCGGGTGCTCCGGTTTCCCCCACAGTCCAAAGACATGCAGGTTAGGTTAACTGGTGACTCTAAATTGGCTGTAGGTGTGAATGTGAGTGTGAATGGTTGTCTGTGTCTATGTGTCAGCCCTGTGATGACCTGGCGACTTGTCCAGGGTGTACCCCGCCTTTCGCCCGTAGTCAGCTGGGATAGGCTCCAGCTTGCCTGCGACCCTGTAGAACAGGATAAAGCGGCTACAGATAATGAGATGAGATATTTAAAAAGGTAAACCTTTTAAAATGACTGATGGTATTTTTACTTCATGTCTACAAAAATAAAAGCACAACAATGACGTCTGTAGGGAAAGGAACCTGAACACTCCCTCATCCTGTTCGCTCCGAGCTGTCCAGATGCATGTTTTATCAAAGAGGAGATATGCAAATAGTTTGTCATGCCAAGAAGAGAGAGAGAGAGAGAGAGAAACTTTTTACTGATGTTTTATCTTGTCCTGCAGTAAAGTGGTTACAAACCTATTTTCATGTGAGGAAGATTTCCACTACTTTTCAAGACCTTCGTTTTCATCATGGTTTCTCCCCTAGGAGCACAATTCAAAATGAAAATTAAAACCAATAGAATTCCCGTCATTGATCTTACACACCTTGGAAGTAATGCAAGTAAATCAATGCATTTGATAAAAAAAAAAAAAGCATGTTCAAAAGGATTAATCTGAGATACGCGGTCACAAGAGAAAGGCATCATACCAAATCAAAATCATACCAAATCAATTTCTTTCTCTTTTGCTGGAGAAGTGCAAGAGCAAATGCCAGGAGAACGAAGCCAATGATGAAGCCCAAGACTCCCAGAGTGAGTGGGACGGCTAACCCGTCATTGACGGTGTCTTCGCATGCGTCTCCTCTGTAGCCCAGGATACACTCACAAACCTGCTCTCCATTCTGAATCACACACTTGCCGAGGTTATTACAGCGCTGAGCCCGGCAGGTCAGAACTTCATCATTCAGGTTTTTAGCGATGTTAGTCATTGTATAGTTCTGCATAGAGAGGGGAAAAAAACAAGTAAATTTTATTAAACAAACAAACAAACAAACAGTCACATCAGTTTTTACATTTCACTTGAATATCAGAAGCTTTTTTTTTTTTAAGCCAGATTGACATGTTGATCATTACATTGCTAGTATGCTAGTTCTTTTTCAGTGACACACACACACAAGCAGGTGCAGTGGTGTTGTTAGGCCCTAATTATAGCCCTGGGCATTTTGAGCCCAGCCCTGGGTATTTTAGCCCTCAAAAAAAAAAAAATTAAGTAAGGGATTAATAGAAAACAACCGAAACAGATCAGAACTTGACTTGCAGTGTCCAAAGACGGAGGGGGGAACACAGGGGAACATAAATGACCGCTACACAGTGCACATTCAAAATGTTGGTAACCACCGACAGAAGAACATTCAGAACTGGTCAGAAGACGACTTAAAAAAAAATCCACTATTATTGGAATTTTCAACATGAAAACAGACTGTAAGTCATTGACCATGGGTGTATAATATAGACTGTACAGCCCCGATTCCAAAAAAGTTGGGACAAAGTACAAATTGTAAATAAAAACGGAATGCAATAATTTACAAATCTCAAAAACTGATATTGTATTCACAATAGAACATAGACAACATATCAAATGTCGAAAGTGAGACATTTTGAAATTTCATGCCAAACATTGGCTCATTTGACATTTCATGACAGCAACACATCTCAAAAAAGTTGGGACGGGGCAATAAGAGGCTGGAAAAGTTAAAGGTACAAAAAAGGAACAGCTGGAGGACCAAATTGCAACTCATTAGGTCAATTGGCAATAGGTCATTAACATGACTGGGTATAAAAAGAGCATCTTGGAGTGGCAGCGGCTCTCAGAAGTAAAGATGGGAAGAGGATCACCAATCCCCCTAATTCTGCGCCGACAAATAGTGGAGCAATATCAGAAAGGAGTTCGACAGTGTAAAATTGCAAAGAGTTTGAACATATCATCATCTACAGTGCATAATATCATCAAAAGATTCAGAGAATCTGGAAGAATCTCTGGGCGTAAGGGTCAAGGCCGGAAAACCATACTGGGTGCCCGTGATCTTCGGGCCCTTAGACGGCACTGCATCACATACAGGCATGCTTCTGTATTGGAAATCACAAAATGGGCTCAGGAATATTTCCAGAGAACATTATCTGTGAACACAATTCACCGTGCCATCCGCCGTGGCAGCTTACACATCTGGAAAGACACCATCAATGCTGAAAGGTATATCCAGGTTCTAGAGCAGCATATGCTCCCATCCAGACGACGTCTCTTTCAGGGAAGACCTTGCATTTTCCAAAATGACAATGCCAAACCACATACTGCATCAATTACAGCATCATGGCTGCGTAGAAGAAGGGTCTGGGTACTGAACTGGCCAGCCTGCAGTCCAGATCTTTCACCCATAGAAAACATTTGGCACATCATAAAACGGAAGATACGACAAAAAAGACCTAAGACAGTTGAGCAACTAGAATCCTACATTAGACAAGAATGGGTTAACATTCCTATCCCTAAACTTGAGCAACTTGTCTCCTCAGTCCCCAGACGTTTACAGACTGTTGTAAAGAGAAAAGGGGATGTCTCACTGTGGTAAACATGGCCTTGTCCCAACTTTTTTGAGATGTGTTGTTGTCATGAAATTTAAAATCACCTAATTTTTCTCTTTAAATGATAAATTTTCTCAGTTTAAACATTTGATATGTCATCTATGTTCTATTCTGAATAAAATATGGAATTTTGAAACTTCCACATCATTGCATTCTGTTTTTATTTACAATTTGTACTTTGTCCCAACTTTTTTGGAATCGGGGTTGTATTAACACTAACCTATCGAATTATCTTGATGCACAAAACCCGCTTCATGTAGTCTGGTTATCTCGAATTTACAGCATCGGATCTGTATGATTAGTGTGCCAGGCAAGCTTAAAAGTTCGAGTGGTTTCATGAATATTGACAGTGGGGGTCTATTCGCCCCAAGTTTATTTAACAGGTCAACAACAATTTGAGTTCATGTAGACACCAGTAGTTACCCTGACATAATTTCATCATATGTTTTAATGCTACAGTACATGTAGCCTACGCAGAACCAGCCAGCCGACCATACCATAGCCAGCCTTTGGCATATTAGTCACATATAGGGGTAAAATAGTGCGTTTTTTGTTTTGCCACGCAGTATTCTCTTGACGAAGCCTTTATTTGTCACATGCACACTCAAGCACAGTGAAATACATCCTCTGCGTTTAACCTATCTGAAGCAGTGAACACACAAATACCCAGAGCAGTGGGCAGCCATACTACAGCGCCTGGAGAGCAGTTAGTGCTCAAGGGCACTTCAGCCCAAGCCTGCCCCATGTTAACCTAACCTGCATGTCTTTGGACTGTAGGGGAAACCGGAGGAAACCCACGCAGACACGGGGAGAACATGCAAACTCCACACAGGAAGGCCCCCGTCGGCTGCTGGGCTCAAACCCAGAACCTTCTTGCTGTGACGCAACAGTGCTAACGACTACACCACCGTGCCGCCCCGTCATATTAATGTCAGCATAAATTTGTGCTGTCCATATACTACAAATAAGCCTGGATGCACTGGAGAAAATGGTATTTATGTGTATGTGTGTGTGTGAGAGAGAGAGAGAGAGAGAGAGAGAGGGAGAAAGAAGATTGGAAGACATATTTATATTATCCAGGATTTTGAATGTTCTAATATAATAACGTAGCTTTGAATTTGTCTTTGTGGTCCTAAAGGAGAGATGTGTGAACCTGAGAAATGCATACGTCAACCTATACGGAATGTCCGTATTTTATACGGATTTGATTCAATAAACGTAGTATACGGGCGTACAAATAAAGTTTTACGGATTCTTTAAAAAAACTTCAATATTTATTTAGAGCTATAATCAATTCCCACGATGATAAAAGAGCGCATAACATTTACAAACGTACTGTACACCACAGAAAGCACCGACAGCCAGTAAAGAGTCTTATGGAATCGCGCGTTATCTTGTGGTAGCGAGAATTCGTTCCACTTTTGATCATGCGCACACCGCATTGCGAGAATCCCGCCAACCGGGAAGTAACATTTTGTTTGAAAAGCGTATTTCCACCTGAGCGACTTTCAATAGCGACTGAAAAGATTCTGAATGGGCACTCCGGCAAGATCAACACAGACACTTGCTGTGACATGCAGCCTCGTGAGGTATTGGTGCAGACTGCTAAAAAAGCTGTCATGGAGTACAATTCAGAACATTAGAGTGACATTTTGTGTTTTTGTCAAACATTGGAGCTTTGTATTCATTCTGAAGGTTTATTGTTATTAATATTAAAAGTAACTGGGATACATCATTGTTAATTATCATTCAAATTTTAGGTAAATTATTTTAATTTGCATCTTATAAGGATTTTATAAGGAAAATACGGATTTTGGAGGTTGGTTATACAGGTTTGATTGACCAAAGGTTGACATGTATGGAAATGATATTGTTCTTAAACTGATGATTAATCTTACGAGTGATATTTAATAGTCAATTGACACATGCGTCAGTTTCCTGAGGCATTATGGGTGTTGGTAATAACTTAATAGAAAGGATCTGTAATAAAGGTGTCATAACCTTTGAATGTGTGTGGGTGATGATATAAACAATTTCTTGGAAAGTTGGATATAACCTCCCCAACCTATCGATGTCCATGTCCCTGAAAAAAAAAAAAAAAATATATATATATATATATACAAGCCCCAGAAAAACTTGATTGAGCCCCTGGTCATTTCATTATCTAGAAACACCCCTGAGTAAGTGATCAAGAAGAAGGAGAGGGAAAAAAAAAAGGCACCCCTGACAGACAATGTCTCGGTCAATATTTCTGGATGGCTCATACGAAGTTTCTAATCACTTTAGATAGAATTCCAAACCACATGCATACTCACACACAAACAAAACTGGGGTGTATCTGTACAGTGGTATGCAAAAGTTTGGGCACCCCTGGTCAAAATTGCTGTTACTGTGAACAGTCAAGCAAGTTGAAGATGAAATGATCTCCAAAAGGCATAAAGTTAAAGATGACTCATTCCCTTTATATTTTAAGCAAAAAAAAAAAATTATTTTCATCTTTTACATTTTCAAAATGACAAAAAAAGGAAAGGGGCCCGAAGCAAAAGTTTGGGCACCCTGTATGGTCAGTACTTAGTAACACCCCCTTTGGCAAGTATCACAGCTTGTAAACACTTTTTGTAGCCAGTTAATAATCTTTCAGTTCTTACCTGGGGGATTTTCACACATTCGTCCTTGCAATTCTAAGGTCCAATTCGAAGGTCCCTTCACTGGCTTCCAGTAAGCTACCGTACAGAATTGACTTTAAAGCATTGCTGCTGGTGTACAAATCTCTAAATGGTACAGGGCCCAATTACCTCTCTGATATGTTGCAGCGGCCTAACCCAATCAGATCTACCAGCTCGCAGCAGCAAAATTTACTGGTAAAACCTGTTGTTAAAACAAAGTGTGGTGAAGCAGCTTTTAGCTACTATGCAGTACAGCTATGGAACCAACTCCCAGAGGACATCAAAAATGCTCCTGCTGTTGGCAGCTTCAAATCTAGACTAAAGACCAAGCTGTTCTCAGATGCTTTCTGCTAACTGATAAATGTCATCATCTTTAAAGATTTTTTGGGGGGTTCTTTTTCCACCTTTATTAGATAGGACAGTGTAGAGACAGGAAATGAGCGGGAGAGAGATCGGGAAATGACCTCGGGTCAGAATCGAACCCGGGTCCCCGGATTTATGGTATGGCGCCTTATCCACGACGCCCCCAAATGTCATCATCTTTACATGTTTTAAACGTTACTTAACTTTTATTCCATTTTATTCTGCTGTTTTTTACTGAGCTTTTACTTCATTTTATTACTTTATTTCTACTATTGTTTAATTCTTATATTATTTTTATTTTTCTCTCTTCTTCCCCCTTTATTTTATGTACTTTTATTTTCTATTGTTTACTGTTTTGCCTTTATCTCTGTAAAGCACATTGAACTGCCACTGTGTATGAAATGCACTATATAAATAAACTTGCCTTGCCTTGCCTTGCCTTGCAAAAGGCTTCCAGTTCTACAAGTTTCTTGGGCTGTCTTGCACGCACTGCTTTTTTGAGATCTATCCACAGATTTTCAATGATGTTTAGGTCAGGGGACTGTGAGGGCCAGGGCAAAACCTTCAGCTTGGGCCTCTTGAGGTATTCCATTATAGATTTTGAGGTGTGTTTTGGATCATCGTCTTATTGTAGGACCCGTCCTCTTTTTAACTTCAACTTTTTTACAGATGGTGTGATGTTTGCTTCTGGAATTTGCTGGTATTTATTTGAATCCATGCTTCCCTCGACCAGTGAAATGTGCCCTGTGCCACTGGCTGCAACACAACCCCAAAGCATGATCGATCCACACCCATGCTTCAGAGTTGGAGAGGTGTTCTTTTCCTGGAATTTGGCACCCTTTTTTCTCCAAACATACCTTTGCACATCGTGGCCAAAAAGTTCTATTTTGATTTCATCAGTCCACAGGACTTGTTTCCAAAATGCATCAGGCTTATTTAGATGTTCATTTGCAAACTTCAGACGCTGAATTTTGTGGCTAGGACGCAGGAAAGGTTTTCTTCTGATGACTCTTCCATGAAGGTCATATTTGTTCAGGTGTCGCTGCATAGTAGAACAGTGCACCACCACTCCAGGGTCTGCTAAATCTTTCTGAAGGTCTTTTGCAGTCAAACAGGGGTTTTTATTTGCCTTTCTAGCAATCTAACGAGCAGTTCTTTCAGAAAGTTTTCTTCATCTTCCAGACCTCACCTTGATCTCCACTGTTTCTGTAAACTGCCATTTCTTAATAACATTACAATCTGAGGAAACAGCTACCTGAAAACACTTTGCTATGTTCTTGTAGCCTTCTCCTGCTTTGTGAGCATCAATTATTTTATTATTCAGAATGCGAGGGAGTTGCTTAGAGGAGCCCATGGCTGTTGATTTTAGGGACAAGTTTGAGGAGTCAGAGAATTTATACAGCTTTGAAATCTGCATCATCTGACCTTTCCTAATGAAGAATTTGAACAAGCTACAGCTCAATAAGTATAGGTAATCGTATGGGGCCGAGTAAAATTAAGGATCAATTTCACTCGTGATTTCAAAGTTTTGAAAACTTTGAAATCACGAGTGAAATTGATCCTTAATTTTATGAGGGCGCAAGACTATCTTGCATGTTTGAATCAGTTTCTAAAGCGTTCCTTGTATTCGCAAATCTCTCGCTTTTCCCTCGAGGACTTTTCGTGATTCTTGAAAAGTGACATCTTTCTGGATTGATCCCGGATATTTCTCTTGTCTCAGATGCCGATCCAATGCTGCCTGCATTACTTTGAGTCTGGTTCGTAGTTTTCCCCATTTTCTTTCCTCACTTCTGCATAAAACTGCGATAGCACCTTGTCTAATATGCCACTCGAGAGTCGTTTATTTGTCTTTCTGCAGCCCATTTCTTAAACACGGGAAGCCAAAAATTCGTACTTTTTTTTGGTATTTTCATTTTCGCTTGCAGCTTTCAGTTGGTTTGTCATTTCTTCATCAAATATAGCGAAACATGGCATTGCTGAGTCAGCAGAGTCAGCCATTTTGTTGATGAAATTTGCTCATTTTTGTAACCATAACCAAGTAACGAACTAGCCAATAGCATTTCAGTATTGTACTTCTTCCCATTCCTTTTTCGAACAATGTGCGGTGTATTGTAATGTCTTAGGTGGTGTTTATATTAGACCGTAACAGCGGATCATCAGATTAACGTTTTTAAAACGATTCGCGTGCACACAGCAACGCCAATACACGATTCGCGTGCACACAGCAACGCCAATACACGGATACGCTCTGCTCCGCAGGCATCCTGCGCTCCAAATCACTCCACCCTGAACAGCGAGTGCCCTCTGGAGGGTGCGCACTCCGGCCCTGCACAGCTCACAGAGCGCGCGAGTGAAGCGCACGAGCAGTGATTCGGGACAAATAGCAGGAAGTGAAAGTCCGCGCCGTTTTTCAGCAGTCGCGTCACATGACCAACGTGGCATGACCAACGCCAGCGAATCAGGAAGGTGGATGTCACAGTGACGTTGTCCAATGACGACATCAGCTAGAGCTCAGCACAGCGTATCCTCGTTCCTCAATGTTTACACAGCACCGGATCAGATACGTAATGGATTGAATACGTGGGCCCTGGCGGATTCAAGTTGTTCCGCCTGTGGAGTCATTTCCCGGCGTTTTAATGTGAACGGACAGTGCATCCGCGACGAAAACGAGACGGATACGGTCTAATGTAAACACCACCTTAGCTCTTTATGTATTTTATTTATTAATTTTTTTGTCACTTTCTTGCTTTCTTTCTTTTGTATGTACAAATAGTTACATACATTTTTTTTTATACATGTTCGAAATAAAAATAAATTCAAAAAAAATTCAATTCAGAAATACGGCTCATGTTAAGGAAAAAAGCCCTCCTTGATTGACCAATCAGAATTGAGTAATTTGGCCCTATGTATTATAAGCTAATTAAGGTCTGGAACCTTGGTAAAAGTTACCTGAGAACTCAAATGTATTGGGGTGCCCAAACTTTCGCATATGGTGTTCCTTTTCTTTTTTCATTCTCCAATTGTACAAAACAAAAATAATACACAAATCTTGCATAAAATGCTGAAAAGAAATGTCTCGTCTTTATGTCTTTTGGTGATCAGTTCATCTTCTGCTCACTTAACTATTCACAGTAACAGACATTTTCAGTAAGGGTGCCCAAACTTTTGCATGCCACTGTATCTCTCAGTGTTTGAACACGCAGGTATGATTCATGAGAAAAACTTAACAAAACTACAAGTTTAAATAACTTTTTAAGGTATGTGCTCTCAGCAGGTCAGTCAGGTTCAGCCAGCTAACAGACCAACTATTTGTGTTGCCAAGTTAAAAATACCACAGACATAATTAGGCCACATACTCACCGCTTGTCAAGGTATACACTGTCTTATTATCCACAAACTGTGGATGTAATATCCAGCTACGAGCTTAGTTTTAAAGTATCCCTCGAAGTGAAGAATAGTGTGAAATAAACAGGTTTAAAGCACAAGTGAAGTGTTGAATATCCGGGAATAACTGCCCTCAGGATGACTGAAATGTGACCCCGCCCTGTTTCAGTGTCGAGTTCAGACTTGCAATCACAGGTAACAAACACATGGAGGGTGGAGAAGCTCTGCGAGAGCTCTAGTGTAAGCTACATGACGCGGCTGCAATGCAATAGAATCATAAAATGTCGAATTATTAAGATATCGTATGCGATATTAGATATAAACATATGAATTACAGTGGTGCTTGAAAGTTTGTGAACACTTTAGAATTTTCTATATTTCTGCATGACCTAAAACATCATCAGATGTTCACCCAAGTCCTAAAACTAGATAAAGAGAACCCAGTTAAAAAAATGAGACAAAAATATGATACTTGGTCATTTATTTATTGAGGAAAATGATCCAATATTACATATCTGTGAGTGGCAAAAGTATGTGAACCTCTAGGATTAGCAGTTAATTGGAAGGTGAAATTAGAGTCAGGTGTTTTCAATCAATGGGATGACGATCAGGTGTGAGTGGGCACCCTGTTTTATTTAAAGAACAGGGATCTATCAAAGTCTGATCTTCACAACACACGTTTGTGGAAGTGCATCATGGCACGAACAAAGGAGATTTCTGAGGACCTCAGAAAAAGTGTTGTTGATGCTCATCAGGCTGGAAAAGGTTACAAAACCATCTCTAAAGAGTTTGGACTCCACCAATCCACAGTCAGACAGATTGTGTACAAATGGAGGAAATTCAAGACCATTGTGACCCTCCCCAGAAGTGGTTGACCAACAAAGATCACTCCAAGAGCAAGGCGTATAATAGTCGGCAAGGTCACAAAGGACCCCAGGGTAACTTCTAAGCAACTGAAGGCCTCTCACATTGGCTAATGTTAATGTTCATGAGTCCACCATCAGGAGAACACTGAACAACAATGGCGTGCATGGCAGGGTTGCAAGGAGAAAGACACTGCTCTCCAAAAAGAACACTGCTGCTTGTCTGCAGTTTGCTAAAGATCACGTGAACAAGCCAGAAGGCTATTGGAAAAAATGTTTTGTGGACGGATGAGACCAAACTAGAACTTTTTGGTTTAAATGAGAAGCGTTATGTTTGGAGAAAGGAAAACACTGCATTCCAGCATAAGAACCTTATCCCATCTGTGAAACATGGTGGTGATACTATCATGGTTTGGGCCTGTTTTGCTGCATCTGGGCCAGGACGGCTTGCCATCATTGATGGAACAATGAATTCTGAATTATACCAGCGAATTGTAAAGGAAAATGTCAGGACATCTGTCCATGAACTGAATCTCAAGAGAAGGTGGGTCATGCAGCAAGACAACGACCCTAAGCACACAAGTCGTTCTACCAAAGAATGGTTAAAGAAGAATAAAGTTAATGTTTTGGAATGGCCAAGTCAAAGTCCTGACCTTAATCCAATTGAAATGTTGTGGAAGGACCTGAAGCAAGCAGTTCATGTGAGGAAACCCACCAACATCCCAGAGTTGAAGTTGTTCTGTACGGAGGAATGGGCTAAAATTCCTCCAAGCTGGTGTGCAGGACTGATCAACAGTTACCGGAAACGTTTAGTTGCAGTTATTGCTGCACAAGGGGGTCACACCAGATACTGAAAGCAAAGGTTCACATACTTTTGCCACTCACAGATATCTAATATTGGATCCTTTTCCTCAATAAATAAATGACCAAGTATAATATTTTTGTCTCATTTGTTTAACTGGGTTCTCTTTATCCACTTTTAGGACTTGTGTGAAAATCTGATGATGATTTAGGTCATATTTATGCAGAAATATAGAAAATTCTAAAGGGTTCACAAACTTTCAATCACCGCTGTATGTATCGAATGCGCGTGTTAATTGTAATGACGTAGCTGATTGCAGCACGTGACTTGCTGCCGGTGCATCAAGTAATTAAACTTAGCAGGTTAGCAAACACCTGTTTGGCCATTTGTACAACCATTTGTTTAGGAATCAAATAATTACAAGTGATTTATCTTCTCCACTGATTGTATATGGTCAAAATCTGGCCATGGAAATTGTTCATGGGACTTTATTTTACATAAGTGTTTTATTAAAGCTTTTTAAAAATTGTTATAATTTCCATGTCACGTAAATTAAAAAAAATAAATTCTGTGCCTCATGCCAAAGTTTATTCAGTCTATCATAATATTAAATATAATTCATTATCAGAGATGGACAGTAACGAAGTACATTTACTTGAGTACTGTACTTAAGTACACTTTTTTGAGTATCTGTACTTTACTTGAGTATTATTTCTTTTGGAAACTTATGACTTTAACTTCACTACATTTGAAAGACAAATATCGTACTTTTCACTCCACTACATTTCTATCAAGATCCTCGTTGCTCGTTACTATGAAGCAGCTTTGAAAGTGGATTTTCTTTTTCTTTTCTAAAATGTGATTGTTTTTCCCCAGGTGACACTGAGACAGCCTGTCAGTAATCACTAGGGTCATGTCACATCCATAGACTGTATAAAATCAAGTTCAATGATTTCTCAGCAGCGTTATTTAACACGATCAGTTGATGGCAGAATGGAAGGAGACGGTTCTTCTGGAGAATGCACGCACTCATGGCCATACCTAGAACCCATGTTCCAGTTTTCTGAAAGGATTAAAGATTTGTTTCGTTTGAAATGTTTGCCAAAAACAAACCACATCACAGCCTACAAAAACTCGCCATCCAACCTGCGGAAGCATATTGAGGTCTGTAAACGTTTTATTCCAAGAGAAAGCTTGCAATGAAGTTGTCTGTGCTTTTAGAGCTAGTGATAACGCTACAATAGCTATGCAGTCTGGTTAGTCACATGACTTTTTATGGATTTGCCCACCAAAAAGAGTTTGCTAGCATGTCAGATGGAGTTTCACTGACTAGCTAGTTGAACATTAAACCACCATGATGGCACAGCACGCGTTCATTTTGTGAATTCACAATTCTGTCTTTGGTAATGGCATTAGGTTTTGTAAGCGTTGTGGCAATAATACAACGACGCGTTGACAGAAAATGTACGTTTAATACTTACAGTGGTGCTTGAAAGTTTGTGAACCCTTTAGAATTTTCTATATTTCTGCATAAATATGACCTAAAACATCATCAGATTTTCACACAAGTCCTAAAAGTAGATAAAGAGAACCCAGTTAAACAAATGAGACAAAATATTATACTTGGTCATTTATTTATTGAGGAAAATCATCCAGTATTACATATCTGTAAGTGGCAAAAATATGTGAACCTTTGCTTTCAGTATCTGGTGTGACCCCCTTGTGCAGCAATAACTGCAACTAAACATTTCCGGTAACTGTTGATCAGTCCTGCACACCGGCTTGGAGGAATTTTAGCCCATTCCTCCGTACAGAACAGCTTCAACTCTGGGATGTTGGTGGGTTTCCTCACATGAACTGCTCACTTCAGGTCCTTCCACAACATTTTGATTGGATTAAGGTCAGGACTTTGACTTGGCCATTCCAAAAGGTCATATTTATGCAGAAATATAGAAAATTCTAAAGGGTTCACAAACTTTCAAGCACCACTGTAAGTATTTTTCAAAGCAAGTAATTCAGTACTTTAACTTAAGTAAAAATTTGACTGTAGAACTTTCACTTGTATCAGAGTAACATTTGACCAGCGGGATCTGTACTTTGACTTCAGTAATGAAGTTGGGTACTTTGTCCACCTCTGTTCATTATAGCAACCAAAGATGAGTAAATGAATTCCAAAGTCAAGTTGAAATCTTAAGCTTTATTCACTGTTTGGATGCGATTTAATAAATACAAATCTAAGCATTAGCAAATTGCTGTGGTATAAGAAGAGTAAAACACTTTACATGCTATTATTTTAAAAATAATACCACCATCATTCATTCACTGATTGTCCTCTAACAGCACATCCTCTTAATTCCTTGCAGCATAACATGAGACAACATCTGTCAAACAAACTGTGAATAATATATCCAGCTTATTTAAAAACAAATCCATTCCTGGGAAACTTTTAACCCTCCTTTTATACAGTGCCTTGCAAAAGTATTCATACCCCTTGAACTTTTTCACATTTTTCCACCTTACAACCACAAACGTAAAAGTTTTTTATTGAGATTTTATGTGATAGACCAACACAGAGTAGCACATAATTGAGAAGTGAAACGAAAATGATAAATGGTCTTCAAAATTTTAAACAAATAAAAATCTGAAAAATGTGATGTGCATTAGTATTCAGCCCCCCTGTGTCAATACTTTGTAGAGCCACCTTTTGCTGCAATTACAGCTGCAAGTCTTTTGTGGTATGTCTCTACCAGCTTTGCACATCTAGGCACTGAAATTTTTGCCCATTCTTCTTTACAAAATAGCTCAAGCTCAGCCAGATTGGATGGAGAGCGTCTGTGAACAGCAATTTTCAAGTCTTGCCACAGATGCTCAATGGGATTTAGGTCTGGACTTTGACTGGGCCATTCTAACACATGAATATTCTTTGATCTAAACCATTCCATTGTAGCTCTGGCTGTATGTTTAGGGTCATTGTCTTGCTGGAAGGTGAATCTCCTTCCCAGTCTCAAGTCTTTTGCAGCCTCCAACAGGTTTTCTTCCAGGATTGCCCTGTATTTAGCTCCATCCATCTTCCCATCAACTCTGACCAGCTTCCCTGTCCCTGCTGAAGAAAAGCATCCCCACAGCATGATGTTGCCACCACCATGTTTCACAGTGGGGATGGTGTGTGCAGGGTGATGAGCAGTGTTAGTTTTCCACCACACATAGCGCTTTGCATTTAGGCCAAAAAGTTCAACTTTGGTCTCATCTGACCAAAGCACCTTCTTCCACATGTTTGCTGTGTCCCCTACATGGCTTCTTATGCCTGTCTTTCAACAATGGTTTTCTTCTTGCCACTCTTCCAAAAAGGCCAGATTTGTGGAGTGTACGACTTATAGTTGTCCTGTGCACAGATTCTCCCACCTGAGCTGTGGATTTCTGCAGCTCCTCCGGAGTGATCATGGGCCTCTTGGCTGCTTCTCTGACCAGTGCTCTCCTTGCTCGCTCTGTCAGTTTAGGTGGATGGCCATGTCTCGGTAGGTTTGCAGTTGTGCCATACTTTTTCCATTTTTGAATGATGGATTGAACAGTGCTTCTTGAGATGTTCAGAGCTTGGGATATTTTTTTATAACCTAACCCTGCTTTAAACTTCTCCAGAACTTTATCCCTGGCCTGTCTGGTGAGTTCTTTGGTCTTCATGATGCTGTTTGTTCTTCAGTGTTCTCTAACAAACCACTGAGGCCTTCACAGAACAAGTGTATTTATGCTGAGAGTAAATTACACACAGTAGGACTCTATTAACTAATTAGATGACTTCTGAAGGCAATTGATTGCACTGGATTGTATTTAGAGGTATCAGAGTACAGGGGGCTGAATACTAATGCACACCACATTTTTCAGATTTTTATTTGTTTAAAATTTTCAAGACCATTTATGATTTTCGTTTCACTTCACTACTCTGTGTTGGTCTATCACATAAAATCTCAATAAAAAACTTAAGTTCGTGGTTGTAAGGTGGAAAAACGTGAAAAAGTTCAAGGGGTATGAATACTTTTGCAAGGCACTGTATTTGTAACTCCGTTACCTCACTGGTGTGTGCAGGTCAGTGTTCACCCAGTATATCTAAATCACCTCAAAACAATCTGAAAACATGTTTTACTCGATTGTTTCATTTGATTCTATGTACTAACTATACAAATTAGAGCTTAAATTTTTCTTTTAGATTGATATTATATTCATCATCATGATCATCAGTCTCCCTTTGTGGAATTAAAGTCCTCCTTAAGGTGCTTCTGTCTTGGCAGGGAAGATCCTCCCAAGCAGTTGCATAAAGCTTGACTTGTCCATCACCTCTGAGGAAGCAGGTTTAATTTCTGTAACATTTTCAAATTCGACACATTGATTATTTAGACTACTTAAATGAAGATCAGTAGATGCGACCAGACAATTTTTCATTGACCAGAATCAAGCTGTGAGATTGATAGCATTCGTTTTTGAGATTTTAAAACGTGAAGTAAAAACAGTGAGGAACTTCACTTTTGGATGACAAGCTTTCATCAACTACCCAAAGAGTAAAGCGAATACCAACTTGTCTGCCGTTGCTTTAAGGTTTTTATGGTGAAACGGGTGATTTATGTGGATTCAGTGACCCAACAGTATATAAAGTTGTTCATAAGGCAGTTTGTGAAATGGAGAATTGGATGCTTGATACTCCAACACAAGGTACAGATTTTTGAATATGGAAACCTTCCTCTGAGTGATGGAGTGATTTTCCATTAATGTACAAGGTAAACTTCAGAACTATTTCAAGGATTTTTCTTCAACCCATTTCTGTATGCATGGTTTGAAAGAGAATAGCTAGATGTCCCCCCCCCCCCCCCCCCCAGTGAACCCAAGTATGCTCAGAACAGTATGTTCACGCCATACTTATGAAAATACCTGAGCAATGGCACTAGAACCAGACTTCCCACACTTGGGATTTGATAGAACATGTTTGGTGTTGCTTTCAATGCCCATTTTAAACAAACCTTGTTGCAAAGCTGCATTACCACCATTGCAACAGATCTGCTTCACAACAGCATTGCTATCCAAATCCACCAATAGAAGGAGGACCACTCAGTCGTTCCAATTAGTGAAACTCATCTCATCTCATTATCTCTTGCCGCTTTATCCTTGTACAGGGTCGCAGGCAAGCTGGAGCCTATCCCAGCTGACTACGGGCGAAAGGCGGGGTACACCCTGGACAAGTCGCCAGGTCATCACAGGGCTGACACATAGACACAGACAACCATTCACACTCACACCTACGGTCAATTTAGAGTCACCAGTTAACCTAACCTGCATGTCCTTGGACTGTGGGGGAAACCGGAGCACCAGGAGGAAACCCACACGGACACGGGGAGAACATGCAAACTCCACACAGAAAGGCCCTCGCCGGCCCCGGGGCTCGAACCCAGGACCTTCTTGCTGTGAGGCGACAGCGCTAACCACTACACCACCGTGTCGCCCTGTTTTTCAAACCGATCGTGACCATTTGTTTCCCCCCTCCATCTTGGTCCTGTTTTATTTGTAAAATCTTAATTCAAGGCACAACTTAAGTTATGTAAAACTCACTCAATAGCCAATCACTCAGGAATCTTTCTGTTGCTGAAAACTGTCTGGAGGACTTTCTTCCGCACCTGTCGAAAGCAAACTACTTTTTCCATGCTCTGGAGATGTTTTTTCTCCATCATTTTAGTTGAGGGTGGCAACAGATGCATGATTGGCTCGGGTTGCTGAAGTTGACAGGGAAAGTGTATACCACCCCTCCATGAGAGCACAAGACAATTTTGTTCTCTTGAGCACAGGTTGCTGTGGTATCAGGGTTTGAACTAGCAATTTACAAATGACTGGACAAATGCTAGTTTTTGTTGCGTCACTTGGGAGGGACCAGGACCTTTCTATGTGGAGTTTCCTCCCACAGTAAAGACATGCAGATTAGGTCAACTGGCTACTCTGAATTGCCCATACATGTAAATGGCTGTTCGTATTCGTGTTATCCCCATGATAGATTGTCAGCCAGTTGATCTTATTCTCTGCCCCTCAACCAAAGTCAGCTGGGATGGGCTCACAGAACCCTCAGTAGGATAAGTGGTATCGATGATGGATATTTTAAACAGGATGTGCAGCTCCAGTTCAAGACAATTTGAATGCTTTTCAGGATCCAGTCCAAGTTAACATCAGCAAAACAGTCTCACTAAAGGCCAATTTATGCTGACGACCCAGTCCTCGCAGACGGCGCCGCAGATAGCGTCTGCGTAGCCCCCCCACCTTCGCAGACGCTCTGTGCGCACCTCCCAAAAATTGTGACCACCGCAGAAGCCTCGCAGACAGCGACGCAGATAAGAGGGCTCTGATTGGTCCACTCTACATCCGCTGTACACGCACTTCCGCTTCCCTACTTTCCCGGTTTGGTTTGTTTTCACGACCGCCATTTTTAAAAACACGAGCGAAGATGGAGCAGCAGGAAGAGCAGTTGATTGAGGAAGTACGTACATCTATACGACTCCAGTTCTAGTCATAAGTAACCGGAAGATAAACACTCCACTAACCACACCCACCACCCCTTGCATTGTGGCGGTGAATAACATCGCGCACGCCTATTACTCTCTGCTCAACGATAAATTACAACTGTCTGCAAAAAGCTATTTGCGAAAGCCTTGTCTCAAGAGCATGCAGAGGCCTTAAGGCTACATCCATACGACAACGAGATTTTTTTTTTTTTTTAAATATCGCGTCCACATGGCAACGGATCAGTAAAATATCAGGTACATATGGCAACGCAACGCTTGCTGAAAACGATGCAATACACATGCCACACCTCTACGTGCGCTCTAAGACGGTCCCATCAGAGACACCAGAACAATAGAAGTAGTAGGACGCATGCGCATAAACCCCTTCTTCTGTAGCATCAGCCACATAAAGTTTTGATTATTAATCAGTAGCGTAAAACGAAAGATGCGGAAAGAGGAATGAATGGGGGTAGATGGAAGCCGGTACGCCAACATTCTGATATCCTCCAGAATTCTTTAATGGTCTGGAATAAATTGAATGCTACACGTTGATGGATTACTTTGTTCTTCTACGCCCTTTTTGAGGAATGTATTGTCGGACTTAAACCAACATCTGAAGAGGTGAGAGAGATCGCTCCTTTTTTTCCCCATTTTTGCTGGAGGGATTGTTTTTGGAAAGCAGTGAAAATATTTTGTAAGCGCGTTTCATGAACCAAGTTATAGGATTTGTTGAGAACTCGCAACGAGTTCATTACACTTCTACCCGGCATGAAGCACTGACAGTCATGTGGTTGTGACGTCATCATAAACAAATCCGTTCTACTCATCCAGACGACTTCGCAACGGCGCCGTTGCCAGATTTTTCCACTCTGGAACCCGTTCTCAAAAGATTTCGTTTTGGGGCACCCAAAACGCCGGTGCCGTGTGGACGCCAGGCCGAAACGATAAACAATTTTATCAGCTTCACCTGAATCCGTTGCCGTGTGGACAGGGCCTAAGCCCCTCTAGCACATTTCAATTTAATAGTTTAAATAGCTCTGGACTCCTTAATTACAGCCTACTCCTGTTTAAAGAACACTGTTTACACCATTTCCCCCTGTTCTAAAACAGTTTCAAGCTTGGATGGGCCATCAATGGATTCTTAATCTTTCAATTTTTGGCAACAACAAGACCAATCACTTCAGAAGAAGAAACCTTTGTCACATGCACACTTCAAGCACAGTGAAATTCATCCTCTACATTTAACCCATCTGAAGCAGTGAACACACACTAGAGTGCCCAGAGAGCAGTCAGGGGCCAGGTACCCCGCTCAAGGGCACCTCAGCCCAAGGCCACCCCACATTAACCTAACTGCACATCTTTGGACTGTGGGGGAAACCGGAGCACCCAGAGGAAACCCGCGCAGACATGGGGAGAACATGCAAACTCCACACAAAAAGGCCCTTGCCGGCCACTGGGGGGGGGGGGGAGTGGTCAGTAAACCTGTAGCCTCAGCCCATGTTTACATTAGACCGTATCATCAGATTAACGTTTTTAAAACGATTAGTGTGCACACAGCAACACCAATACACGGATACACTCGGCACCGCAGGCATCCTGCGCTTCAAATCACTCTGCCCTGAACAGCGAGTGCCCTCTGGAGGGTGCACACTCCGGCCTTGCGCAGCTCACAGAGCACGCGAGTGAAGTGAACAAGCTGTGTTTTCGGGACTGAGCCGCTGTGTGTGTGATCCCAGCGCATATCACTTACCACTTGCAAGTGGAAGGATGGCAAGCCTAAAGACAATCATAACTACACAATGGGCAGTATTTTCATACTTTTATACTCTTTAATGAAAGGTGATACAAGGTGGAAGTCCGCGCCGTTTTTCAGCAGTCGCGTCACATGACCAACGCCAGCGAATCAGGAAGGTGGATGTCACAGTGATGTTGTCCAATGAGACGCCAGCTAGAGCTCAGCACAGCGTATCCGCGTATTCTGAATGTTTACACAGCACCGGAGCCGACACGATCTGGATTGAATACGTGGACGCTGGCGGATTCCCGTTTCCCAGCGGTTTAATGTAAACGGACAGTGCATCCGCAAAGAAAACGAGACAGATACGGTCTAATGTAAATGTAGCCTCAGACTTCCTGATCTTTTCTGCTGTTGAAGCTATATTGAGACATCTGTTCATCGGGATTATAAAAAGGGGTGATTAATGTTGCCTCCCAGTCAGCTCAAACCAAGCCATTCTCTTGACCATCATTCAAGATATTCCAGACCACAAAACTACTCCCTGGATTTTTGCCTCTGTGTAAACCATTTCTAGTGTGAAAATCCTAGATCAGTAGTTTACTCAAACCTGCCTGTCTGGCACAAATACACATACTGTGCTCAAAGTCAAACATTATGCTGCATTTATTTAAAACACCCCACAAACTTGATCTGTATCTGCATGATGTCCACCATAGCTACATTTAACTGGATAATTGAAAGGGTAGGTATAATGGTGTTCCTAATAAAATAGTGAGTATATCCAAGGAGGTCAGATCCCTTAATCTGGGACCCTACCTCAATTTTGAACTCTTATACAGGCATCCTCACTTCTTTACAGCTATACTTGCACTTCAAGCAAGGTCCATCACTGGAGCCATTCCACTGAAGCGGTGCCATTTCTGTCCCTAGAAAATGTATAAATGCACTTTAAAATACATTATGCAGAATGTCCTGCACATTGATCTGATTTCAAATTTGATATACAATTGTAAGGATTAATAAAAACTACCTAAAACACTGAATAGCATGCGTTACCTGTCCCCACACTATATTTAACTATGAAATGATTAAAATCCTTCAGAAACTCTTGCACTGTTGTACGACTCCATATCCTATCCATGGTTTAAATATATTTTTCATAGGAAATCCACAATTAGTTAAAATACACATTTTAGTCATGTCCCTGGGTTTTTCACTCAGTCCTGTTACCCAAACATTACCCCATCTGACAAATTTGGAACATTCCATAAATCACATGCTCAACAGGAAGTTACATCAATTGTGTCTTCTGAAGGCCATGGGAAGACCAAAAGTTAGTTCTCATTTACTTCTGTACATTTGATTATTTTTTAACTTTGAAGGTCAATGTCAACATACTGTCCTGTTAAATTATTTTTTGATCTTTATTTTAAATACAGATTTTTGGTAAAAAAAAAAAAAACCACTAGAATGTGCCAAGTGTGGTCACACCATGTGGCTTAATTCCATGTATTAGCTAATCCTAGGCTAAAAACTCAGTCCTGTTACTTTCAGATGTCACTTGAGTTTTGGTAACAGGACTTTTTTTTGGGGGGGGGGGGGGGGGGAAGAGCCATCTTTGACTTCCAAACCTTGTAAGATAGCCTGAGGTTGACCAATACACATTCTGAATAGTTAAATGTATTATAATCCTTGTTGAAATGATAAATTAGTTTAATTTGGGGAGTGGTACAACAAGCAAATGGCACCCATTTGGTGGAATGTCCCATTGGAAGACAGACTGGAGTCAACATACTATTAGCTACATATTCCATGTTCAGTTTATAGATGAGATTTATTTTGTAGATTGCTTCTCTGCCAGACTAACAAAAAAGTCTTACTTTGCATGACCAAACAAAATGCATTGTGTGCAACTGCAATATGCTGAACAAGATGCTGTCTAACTGCCATTGTGTACACATGCTGGATTATGCAAGAGTGAAAGGTGAGTCAGCAGCCCAGTACTTCAGGCTATTGAAAATGAAAAGCAACACAAATTTAGTTTAACAGTTTATTTTTCAAAATTTCTTCATTCAACACATGTCACTTGTTCCTGTTTTGGGGAGACAAAAAAGAATAAATTAGTACACAGACTCCATACATAACAGTTGAGTTCATACCATGCTATAGTCACCCTGAAATGTCATTTTAGAACACTTCATTTAAAAAAAAAAAAGTTTAAGCTCAAGAAACAATTACCTTGCAAACACTTATGGCTGCATTCTAAAAATGTCAGCATCTATGAACTTGCTGCAATTTGGTCCTACCCTCCCCTAGTAGCTAGATACTGGCTCAAAAGTTACTCACTCGACCAAGTTTATTAAAGGATGCATTTGAGTTATGATTTACATAACCATACTGATTTAACAGCTCCTAATGTTAAAACTGACATTACTAGAATCAGATTGATTAGTGAGCAAGCATGGTACATGATCTAGAACTTTAAAAAAAAAAAAAAACAAAACCCCACACCCTTAAGATATGATGGGTTTAAAGTTTGGTAAGGCTACTGGGGTGGTTGGGAGAGAGCGCTCCCAGAATATAAGCCAATCCAGTCAGCATCAAACAGAAATCCATTTAATCAGGGTTTGATCAATTTAAACTTACTGCCTCCTCAATTGGGTCATAGAGGACATTTGCAAAGTTTTCAGGGAGCACCTCCTGTTCTTCCATGTCCATGTCCTTCATGAGGGTTTCCTTATCTGGCTGGCTTCTTCCCGATTTCCATTTTCTACAAAGGGCAAGAAGGAACAGTATTCAGATGAGCCATTCAACCACAAGTTTTTGTGTGTGTGTGTGTGTGTGGGGGGGGGGGGGGGGGGGTGCAAAAACCAACATCCCCACAAAAAAAACCCACACCAGTAACCAGACAAGCATTCTAGCTAATCATTGCTTTAAAAGTACAGAGGAGAGTGAGTGAATGTATAAGCTTAACACTGAACACATACCTCCATTTTAGAACCACTGCAGCTACAATGATTAGGCCAATGATAAAGAGGACCGTAAGGACAATAGGAACACTGCTGGTTGCCTTGTCTTGGCAGAACTGCCCACTGTAACCCTGTACACACTCGCACACTGGTTTCCCTTCTTGCATCATACAGCGCCCTTGGCCATTACAAAGCTCAGAATTGCAGGACTGGCCACCCACTTTGCGGACATTGCAGCCCTCTTCATCTGAGCCATCCTGGCAATCTGGGATTTGGTCACAAAACCTGGTGGTGGAGAGGCACTTGTACCGGTCTCTGCAAGGCTTCAAGCCGGCTGGACACCGTTGGCCAGATACACACTGGGTGTCCTCTACAGCGATGTAGCCTTGTGTACAACGGCATGACCGTCCTCCTGGGTATGCCAGACACAAGTGACTACAACCACCATTATTCTCTGCACACAAGTTGGTTCCTGATTAAGAGAAAAAGATGCCCAATTAGATCATGTACATGATAAAAAGAAATGCAGTTTCAAGAGAGCCATGTTCAGTTCAGTGAGTCGTTGTATGCAAAGTATGCACCTAGCTGTAGAACTAGTCCAGCAACTATGTGGGGAGGAGGCTTGGTAAAAAGGAGAGCTCTAAAAATGCAACTGTTTGAACTAGTTCTACAAGCCAACAGTATCACATGACCTCACTTTTGTTTAAGTTTCACCCAGAGGACTAATGGAGCAGATGGAAGGAAAGAAGAAACTGGTAGAGATAAGAGACTGCATAAGAAACAAAATGAAGATACCTTTCTGGCCATTTGCGCTGTATGCCTTCAGTGCTACAATGTTTGTTTGCACTTCAAACCACAACTGTTTAGGTTGGATGCCATCACTGTACCAGACATTGGTTGTGCCTGCAAAGAATTCATTAGCATACAGAGAAATTAACCATCAACCATGATTAAGAGACTACTACAGGGAGTAAGTGGTAGAAATACCACAAACCCATTCGTCACAAGCCCAAGTATAGTATTACAGGCCCAGTTCACAAACCCCATAATGCCATCTGCTGGTATGATTAAAAACCATCTTTCAATGACACCAAAAGGTACTTCATCTTACCATTGTACTGGGTGATCCAGAAGAGAATGTTTTCACTTCGGGTGAAAGACACAATTAAAGGAGATCCGGTTCCAGTTTTATATTCCCTATAATTTGACCCATCAACGTTCACAGAGCAAATCATTCCAGTGGCTGAAAGAGGGACAGAAGTAGTGCATCAGTTAAAGCTTGTAGACACCAGTGAATCATTTAGAAACTCAATAGTTACACGTGGATAGAAATCAGCATTGTTTTATAATCCAAATTTAATCATTTGCCACAACAAACTACATGCCTATGTAACTAATGGCATGCTTTGCTAACTTACTTGGCTTAATAGCAAATCAAACCATCAAAAACCTAGCAGTTGACCCTTATAAAATTAGTAAGGCCTTCACCCTTTGTAAAGGAATCTCAATGGAGTTATCTGGCATAATGGGGTACAACAATCTAACCTATATGGCAGAGATAATGAACAGTCTTCTCAATTTTAAGATGACCATCTAGCTTGTCTGCTAGTCAATCATGTGTCAAACTTTGGTCTTGGGCCATAACCATACTGGGCAATACATGAAATTTACACCATGAAGGTCTTATGAACTGGCTCATTTGTTGTAAGAGTGCATTACTGCAGCCCTCTACATCTTAACTTACCAACATCTGCCCAGTAAACTGCTGTGCCATGGCTTGAAAAAGTCAAAAAACTGGGAAGCTGCATGTTCTTCCAAAGCACAATTTGATGCCTGCCATCCATGGCGGCACAGCCCACCTGGGGCAAAGCATCCTTGGATGACCCGATGGCTGTGAAGCACATCCTGCCTGTGGGTGGGTGTAGTGCAATAGAGGTGGTGTCCTGGAGCCCAGTCTGCAGAACCATGCTGGTGAACTTCCCACCTGCTGATGTGACATAGATCTCCGGCTTCTTGCTGCTGCTCCAATACAAGTTGTGTGTGATCCAGTCTACAGCCAGTGCAGTCACTGCATCTCCTTGTAAACGCAATAGCTGCCCTTCAGGTGTCAGTGTGGAGTCACTCATTTTCATCTGTGCCACAAGAGACTGGCTGCCATCTGCTACATAGAGCATGTTGTCACTAAGAACCAAGTCCAGCGCAGAGGCTTCATTTATGCCAGGAAGAGACTGCGCTTGGTGTGCAGGCCATTGCTTTAGTCCGACTTGACCATACAGGTTTCTTGTGAAAATCTAAACAGAGCAGAGAGGGTACCTTCATGTGCAGAGTACTGTTAAGGTAACGTGTACAACCAAGAACATACATCAACTAAAAACAAGAATTGCTTCATACCTTGGTGAGTCTAGTTGGAGAAAGCAGCAGTAGGAATGTAGAGGAGCCTTCAGGTGAGCTACAGGTAAATCCATCCTCAGCCAACAGCAGTCCTACTGGGCAACGACATACTGCCTTGAGCCCTGGGGCTAGTACACACATGTGAGAACATCCAAGTTTCTCACAAGGGTTTGGCACCTTATACTGCAGGAGGGGATGCACAGCCTGGATAAAGGAACAAAGCCTCAATTTAAAAAAAGGCTATAAATGCAAGCATTTAATTTAAGGTTTTAAATACAGTAGTACCCATCTAAATATGCAGTGGAGAAATACTTACTTTAAGCCCAAATGGTTGGCCAGGCCTCTTGAGAATAACTTTGTGGTTCTTGCCAGTGACTTTGTGAGCCCCATGGATGACCCGTCTCTGGGTGTCTGACCAGTACACCACATCATTAAAGACCGCCACAGAGAAAGGGCTTGAAGTCTCCATCAACTGCAGCAGCTTCATACAGGAAATAAAGGGAGAAGGCATTAATTTCCAGCTGATGAGCCATGCTACAGCAACGGGTATCCATTGAAAAGGTTACAAATGTACAGGTCTTTCTGTGCAAGTTTTCCCAAAACTACTACAAGCTTGGTCAGGTCTTGAAACAATCAAGTGAAGAAGCCTTTACCCTGATGTCAGCACCATTCATTGTAGCTGAACCAATGCACTTGAGCTGCTCATCTGCCCAGTAGATTCTGTCACCCAGTACATCTACAGCCAAGGCTACAGGCCACTTTAAATCACGGCTGATCAGCACCTTCCTCCCCGAGCCATCCATGCCAGCTTGCTCGATCCGAGACTTCTTCCCAATGTTTGACCACAGCATTATCCTTGAAGAGATTTAACAAGTCCAAGGAATCAGTTCCTGTTCCGATTCTTAAAAATCAGCAGCCTTTCATCAAGATAACCCCCTCCCACTATGATTAGGCTCAGAATTGGACAATTTAGCTACAATATACCAACCAAGTAGACTGAACTACTTGGTGCAACCCTGAGCACTTAAGTTTTTGTACCAAACCACCAATATGCTGACCAAATACATCCAATCCCAATCTGATGAGGTAGTATTTAAAAGGGGTCTTGCTCACCCTTTCTGAGGCAGAAGCACCAGAGAACGAGGGTGCTCCAGGTCTTCATCCAGAATCGCAGTGAAGTTTTGTTGCTTCACTACATGGTCACCAATGCTTACAGCTAAAATCTGGCCAGCAACTCCATCCACCCAGTACAGGTTTTCTGCAACCCAGTCTATGGCAATCGAGTCAGACTTCACACCTGTTTAGTGGAAAGACATTTTGTGCAACTTGTATTATGGCCATTTTCTTTGAATCAGAAGTACAAGATTTGTGAAAGGCATCTCATCTCATTATCTCTAGCCGCTTTATCCTTCTACAGGGTCGCAGGCAAGCTGGAGCCTATCCCAGCTGACTACGGGCGAAAGGCAGGGTACACCCTGGACAAGTCGCCAGGTCATCACAGGGCTGACACAGACCCATTCACACTCACACCTATGGTCAATTTAGAGTCACCAGTTAACCTAACCTGCATGTCTTTGGACTGTGGGGGGAAACCGGAGCACCCGGAGGAAACCCACGTGGACACGGGGAGAACATGCAAACTCCACACAGAAAGGCCCTTGCCGGCCCTGGGGCTCGAACCCAGGACCTTCTTGCTGTGAGGTGACCGCGCTAACCACTACACCACCGTGCCTTGTGAAAGGCATTTTGTTGCAATATTTAATGCCCCTGCCCATTTGTGCATGCATTTCTGGCACACCATCCCTTGAAGAAAACGCATCAGATTCCAACCTTTAACAAGTGTCTTGATGGATCCCTTATCTCCATGCACTGCATATTTGATGCTTTCCTCCTGCAGACAGACCCAGAACACCCGCTGTTCCCTCCAGTCATAATCCAGAGTAAAGATAGGCTTCTGGCCTGAGGGAAGAAGCATCTGCATGTTGCTGCTCCGCAGGTGGATAAACAGGACCTCGTTCTGCACGGATGCCAGAAGAGCAGGTTCCTCTGCAAGGAAGACAGAACATGTAGTACTGAATGAAGTACCATCATTAGGCTTCATCTTAAACAAAGGCACCCTGAAAAAAATAACCATGAAGTTTGAGACCTGATTTCACACATCAACCTGCATGTACATGATTGACATTTGAATTTGTATTACAATAACACCAAAGGCAGACTATTAAAGACCAACTGGACATACTTGGTGCCTTACAGCTGCTGCCATCTGGCTCTAGTATAAAACCTGGATGACAGTGGCATATGTAGGAGCCATGCGTGTTGACACATCTGTGGCTACACACAGGAGGCTGACTTTCCACACATTCATCAATGTCTGCACAGGATAAACCGTCTGCCTGGATCCGGAAGCCTGTTGGACACCCACAGCTCTGAGGAGGGAGGAAATTAAGTGAACAAAATGGTGAAGTATTCCAAGAGTGCAGTCAGCAATTTGCTTTCCAACATCAACTTCCTTAGCTGTTCAGCAGTGCCTGCTTCATACTAGTTCTAACAACTTCAGGTTAGCATTACCACCAATAATACACAGAGCTTAAATGCTAGCATCCTTTGCAACACAGGGCTTCAGACTGCAGCCATTTTAGGCCACTTTTGCAATTATTTTCAGACAGCAGGACTTATGTTCTCTCCCTCTGTGTCTTACAGCACATGAAACTCCAGGAGTGTGTGAGAATGCACACAAGATGGTGCAATTCAACAGTACTTTCCACCAACTAATTTCACTTTGCTCTCATTCAGGTTGTATGGGGTCAAGTTGTCCAGTTGGTATAAACACCACTTCCAATTATACACCATGGTGGTGCAAAGCAACCATGGCAAGTCAATTCCGAACAGAACTACAGTGAGACTGCTCATTCCACCATCACACTGGTCATGAAGCAAGTTAGGTAGCAGACCATTTAGCTAGTTACATATGAACAAGCACTAGCACCAAAAATTCCATGCAGATTGTTGGCACCAACTCACTTCCACAAATACCAATAGCTAAAATTTAAGTTGTAGATATCAAGTTGATATTTTAAATAGAAATATCTACTGCAGACAAAGCAGTGCCATGCTCCTTTAAGATTAGCAATTCAGTCCTATGCAAAATGCACCATTGCTTGGCACTACATATCCAACATGTGGAGTCATCTTTGCCCACTGAGTATACAAGTTAATTCTGCAAACATGACCAAATTTATCAAGCCACTGCTGCCAATGTCACACCAGCCAGACCAACTCCACTGCAGCAAGCAAAACCAATTGTGAACCCAACTTCATGCACGAGAACCCCAGAAGAGCTAATCAGTTCAGAATGGGGTATGTTTGCTGATCGAGAGGTCAGAGTAACAATTCTGACCAAGATGGTGCAGGCTAAAGGCTACATATTAGCATGAAAACATTGTGATCCAAGTGGTGAGCTGGAATTGTGTGCTCGTGCTTCTAAAACGTAGAATAAGGAGCACCAGCACTATTAGAAAAATTAATCTGAAGCCCTGCAATACTGAATAGCTAGTTAACAGTTGATGTGCTTTGGAACATTTAAAACAAACTCATTTTTAAAAGCCAAAGTGAAACTGCAGCTAGAAAAGTTCCAGCACTGGCCATGATTATACCCAAAATAGGAAAAAAAAAAAAGTCTAGGCTTATTGCTGAAATAAAGAACATTAGTCGAAAGTAAACATGTAGGGTAGTTAGAATGACCAACCGCTCCATAAGGAGTGTTGAAACAGTGCTCGCATTGTTGTTGGTTGGAGCAGACATTCCTGAGACACCCTGGACCCTCATCAGACTGATCCTGACAGTTCGCAACACCATCACAGACCAGCCTGAAGTCCAGACACTCCTCGCTGCCACACTTGAACATGTGTGCAGGGCATTTCACCGGATCACCTGAAACCAAATTGCATACCTTTACTGCCATTCCTTCTAAACTACCTCAATGCAAATTAGGTTTATAGTTAATTTCTTATGACAACCACCATGTTAGAATTTGAAGACCCTGACCATCCAAATAGCTGAAAGTTAAGAAAACTAGCCAAAACTGAAAGGGAGTTTCTTGGCAAAGAAGCGTTCACATTCATGGCTGCTACATCAGATAAAGCTTCATCAAGGTGTACTCACATTCCGCTTCGTCACTCTGGTCTTTACAGTCCTCAATTCCATCACATCGCCAAGGTGTGGGAATGCACTGATCTTTAGACTTGCAGGACCACTGAAACTTTCCACAGTTCACAAGAGAGACCTTGCAGTTCTAAAGAGATTAAGAAAACATCTATACTGAAGCATGTTGAAGAAACCCAGAGGGTATGAACCCTCACTGCTCTGCTAATTTCTGACTTAACCAGCCACACCACCACCATTTGTACTACAGGTCTAATTGGGCATTATAAAAACACTTCAAGCTAAAAAAGTGACATTCACACCTGTTCATCTGACCCATCAACACAGTCTGGGTCTCCATCACAGAACCACTCTTTCAGAAGGCACACATGGCTGTTGGGGCAGCGCTGCTCCAGGGGGCAGTGCGGAGGTTTACGACAGTTCTTCTCATCAGAATGATCGTGACAATCTGCATAGCCGTCACAACGGACAATTATGGATACACACTGTCCACTGGCACACTGAAACTGTCCACGGAGACATGGCTCCTTTGCTGAAGGATCAGAAAAACCACACCAATTTTAGACACTCACCCCTCCCAATGTGATTACATCACTATAGCCTTTTCCCCCCTTAAGACTCACCACAGTTGGTCTCATCTGTACCATCTGAACAGTCTTGCTCGCCATCACAAAGGAAAGTTTCAGGGATGCAGCGGCTTCCGTTATCACAGCGGTGGCTGCAGGACTCGGACAGTTTAAAACAATTCATTTCATCAGAGCGATCCTGGCACTGTGGGGTTCCGTCACACACCTGCTTCTTGTCTATACACATCCTCCCATGAGCACACTGGAACTGGCCTACAAGGATTACAAACCCATGAGTTGCTCAGACTAATCTAAAGACATAAAACAAATACACTTTCACAGCTGGATTGTATTTTACAAAAGCAAGTTTACATTCTATACTGCATGATTAGTCAGTTGTGATGCAACACCAAGCCATCAAACTTGCAAATTCCTACTTTTTTTACACTGCTGTTCACAGTCCTTCTCATCTGACCCATCCTTGCAATCCTTCTCTCCATCGCATACATGACTGTAGATGATGCAATCACTTCCATCCCTGCATGGTTTGAAGCCCACAGGACATACCTTGGATGAAACTCCTCCAGTATTTTTGTCAGTCTTGTCTGTAAAAAGTGTATCCAGAAGTATTACAAACACTTCAAACAATACAAAGCCTCTGCTTAAAAACTAAAATTATACTGCAATAAATAACATACAGCATTTCTTCTCATCAAAACCATCTTTACAGTCCATTCTTCCATCACAGATTTGCTGGTTGGTCAGGCAGACTGTCCCATCGTCACAGTGCAGAGGGCAAGTTGGACAACGTAACTCATCCGAGCCATCAGAACAGTCGGGGTGACCATCACACACCAGGGCTTGTTCAATACACTTCCTCTTGTTCTTACACAGGAAGTGGGCTACATGGGGAAAGAAGATAGTTAAATGTGAAGTAGGAATCAGTTTCAGAGATGTACCGTTTCATACGTTACCTGGATCTGAGCAGGCATGTAAACAGCGGAGCTCATCAAACCCATCAGGACAATCCAACACACCGTCACACAGCTGAGACTGATCGATGCACAGTGATGTTCCTTCACAGCTGACAGAGGGGCTTTTACAGACTGGTTCAAGAGCAGTTTTAACTGTAGGTCCAACAAGGACAGCTGGGGAAGAACAGAGAAAATTAATTGATGCAAAATGAAACATCTAGATCTTAAAGAGAAAGGAGCTGATCAATACGTTTGCCTTGACAGTCCTCCTCATCGGACCCATCCTTGCAGTCCTTTTCTCCATCACACACATGACTGTCATGGATACAATCCTTTCCATCCCTGCATGGTTTGAAGCCCACAGGACAATTTAGGGATGATGTTCCTGAAGCCTTCTTCACACCCTCATCTAAAAAAAAAAATTTGACTTGCTTAAAAAAAGCCACACATCAGCTTGAGCATTAAAGTGATGAATCTCACTGTGCCTTCCAAATTTCAGCATCTTCAACTTGCACCCATCACGCTAGGTGCTGCAAAATGTTAATCACATGCCAGTCTTGATTTTATTTAAAAAAAAAAAGTCTGCTATGCCCTTCAACTTTTCAAAGCAGAGTTAACCAAGCCATTGGTAGTTCAGGACTTCAATGGCCACCACAAATCTCATATCTCTAGCCGCTTTATCCTGTTCTACAGGGTCGCAGGCAAGCTGGAGCCTATCCCAGCTGACTAAGGGCAAAAGGTGGGGTACACCCTGGACAAGTCGCCAGGTCATCACAGGGCTGACACAGAACCATTCACACCTACGGTCAATTTAGGTGGGGTTTACAATAGACCGTATCCGTATCGTTTTCGTCACGGACGCACTGTCCGTGCACATTAAAACGCCGGGAAACGACTCCACAGGCGGAACTTGAATCCGCCAGGACCCACGTATTCAACCCAGTTTGTATCTGATCCGGTGCTGTGTAAACATTGAGGAACGAGGAAATGCAGTGCTGAGCTCTAGCTGACAGTCATTGGACAACGTCACTGACATCCACCTTCCTGATTCGCTGGCATTGGTCATGTGACACGACTGCTGAAAAACGGCACGGACTACAAGAAACGACACAGCAGCTCAGTCCCGAATCACTGCTCATGCGCTTCACTCGCGCGCTCTGAGCTGCGCAAGGCTGGAGTGCGCACCCTCCAGAGGGCACTTGCTGTTCAGGGCGGAGTGATTTGGAGTGCAGGAGGAAGCACTGAGGTTTACACATTTCAACTTATTTACCTCCTTCAGGCGCTTAAACTCTGAGAACATGATCACAGCCAGGTGTGTTTATCTGCTGGAGAAGGTGTTCGCTTGCCATCCTTCCACTTGCAAGTGGAGAGTGACTTGCACATGCCCGATATGCACTGGGATCATGTGACATGCCGTCTAATTAGTCATGTGATTAACGTATCCGTGTATTGGCATTGCCGTGTGCACGTGAATCGTTTTAAAAACGTTAATCTGATGATCCGCTGATATGGTCTAATGTAAACACCACTTTAGAGTCACCAGTTAGCCTAACCTGCATGTCTTTGGACTGTGGGGGAAACCGGAGCACCCGGAGGAAACCCACACGGACACGGGGAGAACATACAAACTCCGCACAGAAAGGCCCTCGCCGGCCACAGGGCTCAAACCCGGACCTTCTTGCTGTGAGGTGACAGTGCCAACCACTACGCCGCCCCACCACAAATCCCCAGATCTAAATTACTTTATGGAAAGTAAAGACGGCCAAATATTTGACACCCGACCATAACATTCATGCACTTTTTGAACATCCCATTCCAGATCTGTCCCCCCCCCCCTTTATTCTTGTAGCAAAACTGGCAGAAATCCCAATACCCATGCTCCAAAAACCTAGTTGAAGGCCTTCCAAGACCCAGAAAAGTGAAGATTAACAGCACTGAGGTCAAGTGAAGAGGCTTGAGATGCAGTAGACTTAAATTAATCCAAAGGTATTCAGCGGCATTCCAGTCAGGGCTTTGTACAGGCTACTCAAATTGCAACTTTGGCCAAGAGTTGCTCACTTTACACTGGCAGGGGGGAGGAAAGCATAGTCATGGAACAGGTTCAAGCTCCTTAGTTCCCCTGAAAGAGGGGAAAAACCTTACAGCATGCAGAGATGATCCTATGCAGCTGTGCAAGTCTGACAGAAGGCCCACATATGGGTGTGATGTCAGGTTGCACAAACTCCTGTTGCATTATATAAAATGGAAGACTTCTTGAATTAGCCAATATCTCCAAACTTCAGGACAAGAGGATTGACGCTTCACAGGAAGCTACCATATTCCATGCTGGGAAATGCATAGTTTAACATTTCAGGACACCCTTGACTAGTACTTACTACAGCCTGCTTCATCAGTGCCATCTACACAGTCCCTTTCCCCATCACACAGGAAGTTCTCAGGGATGCACCGAGTCTTATTGTCACAGCGATGGGTGCAGCTCTTGGTGCGGGTAAAGCAGTCCATTTCATCAGAGCGATCCTGACACTGAGGAGTCCCGTCACACACCAGCTTCTTGTCTATGCACATTTTTCCATGAGCACAGTGAAACTGGTCTGGGGGAACCACACAAAAAGGCAAGATAAATATGCAGTTATGACAAAAAAAAAAAAAAAAAAAAAAGCCACCACTTGTATACTTTACCTGGTCTACACCGATATTGACAGTCTTCTTCATCAGAGCCATCTTTACAGTCAACCTCACCATCACATACATGACTGTAGAGCACACACTCCGTTTGGTCCTTACAAGGCTTCCAGCCCAAACGACACTTTAGTGGACCTCTGCTGTTTGGCTTCATAGACTGAGTGAGACATCCCTTCTCATCAGAGCCATCAGTGCAGTCAGAACGGCCATTACAGACCAAACCCCTCTCAACACACTTCCTCTTGTCCTTGCACAAGAAGTCACCTATAGTCAATAAAAACATACCAAGTTAACTCCCAGGGGCAGGAGAACCCACAGACAAAGACACCCTACCCCTCAACCATTCCAGTACCTGCTTTTGGACACCTTTTAATGCAAGCTTCTTCATCAAAGCCATCTGGACAGTCACGCTTTCCATCACACAGTTTAGCTTTAGGGATGCATAGTTCTCCCCCTCGACACAATAGCGAAGGGGGTGGACAGCTTTTCAGCTGTGTAGGGTAGCCTATAGGACAAGAAAGAATTTCCCATACAAGCTACACAAAAAGCATGTTGCCATCTTAAGATCCCCTAAACAGAAAACATACTGCATTTACTTTTCATTAAGAGTATTCCCCTTTAAGCCAACTTTGATTGCTACCTAGCTTACCAGACATTACCCCAGACTGAAACTTGAAGACAAGTGGCAATAAAGGCTTATTAAACATTCCAGAACACCGACAACCCTTAAAGTGATGCGTTATGCCATTCTGAAACCTTGTGGTAAGTCATGCATATTATATTTACTCCAGAATCTTCATATGCTACACATTTAGTGGAAGCAAATTAAATGCTGGTGTATATTTCAGCTGCTTAAGATCAACCAAGTTAATCAGAAAATACCAGAGGCAGGTACAGACAAAGTTGCATAGCCATTGATGGTTGAAGCCCAATTTATTCCAGGTGCCCACAATTTATTAAAAAAAAAAAAAAAAGTTACCACAGTCTGATTCATCAGTGCCATCTATACAGTCCTTCTCCCCATCACACAGGAAGTTTTCTGGGATGCAGCGGGTCTTATTGTCACAGCGATGGCTGCAGCTCTTGGTGCGTTTGAAGCAGTCGGTTTCATCAGAACGATCCTGACAGTGTGGTTTGCCATCACACACCAGGGTGGCATCAATGCACTTCCTTCCATGAGCACACTGAAACTGCTCTAGGAGTGGTTTAAGAGAAAGCCATTCAGCTCAAATCCAGAAACAAAAGTTCCCCCCCACCCCTTCACGTTTTCTTACCAGCTTTGCACTGAATGTCACAGCCCTCTTCGTCAGATCCATCTCTGCAGTCGGCCTCCCCATCACACACATGACTGTGCAGGATACAGTCACTGCCATCCTTACAAGGTGTCAAACCCAAACGGCATGTCACAGGAGCTGGTTTAGCTGTATAAGCAGCGACAGTTGGACAATCCACCTCGTCAGAAGCATCTGTGCAGTGCACACGGCCATCACAGACCAGTCTTTGGTCAACACACCTTCTCCGATCTTTACACAGGAAGTCATCTAAAGAGAAAAACCCCACACTTAAGTTTTAGGCACCTTCAGAAAACATTCCAACTCTGGGGGAAGAGAAGGAGAATTCTTACCACCATGGGGACAGTGCTGAAGACATGGTTTTTCATCAGACCCATCAGCACAGTCCTTTCTGCCATCACAGAGCTGACTCTGGGAGATGCACTTTGAACTTGCCAGGCATGGTATAAATGGGCTTTTACAATCAGACAGTGGTCCAGTGTTGCCTGCTGAAAAATGAAAGCCTCAACACATGCACAACTTCAGCAGATGAGCTAGTGGCATAGAAGCCTTCAAAATCAGGCCTTTGAGAAATGTTCTGCAAATGCCCTTGCCCCTACTTCTTGGTATCTGGTTCATATTTTAGATACGCAAAAGATTTGAGTCAACACCTACAAAATGTTACGAGAGTTCAAATAAAAGCTGGGCAGTTTAAGAGAGTTCCCTTGCCAGTCGACCACCTTTAACTTTATGGCACCCACACAGGACCTTGTTTCAGCAACCTTCTGCAAGGTTGCATTAATTTTTGCCAAGATCTTATTAAAACAAGCTCTTCCAATTCCAGTAACTTGCAGTCTTTGTTGCTTTCTTTGCTTGATGCAGGTTAAGAAACCCTTCTAAAATGCAGTAACAGCCATGATCATGGGATACATCTTCCAACATGGTTGTTTGAATGAGAAGGTACCTCCTCACTAGTCAGGGTTAAAAGAACTGTTGCCAGATGAATCACTACATAGTTATGCAAAGGTAGCCTGGGAAATCCCATGCTGCTTTGCACAATCGTTCCGATCTGAAAAGACAGCATGGAAACTATGGTCAAGGCTTGCCTGAGTTAGGGAGCCAATCAGAGTGGGGAGGGGTGGAAAGACAGTGACGTGTACTACTTGACAAACAAGCTTGTAGTTTATTTGGGACTGTTTATGGATCACATTTAACATGGTGGTGAGCGATACGAACCAAACTTTCGATCAAGCTTTATCTTGCACAAACGGCAGTAATCGTTCAGTGCCGTTGTTTTCCTATTTTTGTTTTGCCTTCTCTTTCCTTCTCTTCTTCACCTCTTTGTCGCTCTAACTACGTCACCAGGTACAACTGCCATGATTGGCCATGGGCTACGTATACACCAAATGATAGACATTCGCAACGTCCAATAAACAGCCGTTGACAATCGTAAACCACACCTCCCCTATGAGAAATTCAATAGGCGGATTCCAGACCATATTTCACTTGTGATATGGTCTGGTGTTAACCAGACTAATGCAAAGGCCCTTTAAATCCAAATTGTGACTTTTGGCCAGGCAGTGTAGATCCAATTACATTTACACAAAATGCACAAGTGTAATAAAGCTCAGGACTAAGGGTTACAAGGTGCCACTCTTCCATCCACATGGCTGCACCCCTACCAACAGGACTCCTAAATCAGTCCCAATACCAGCCTTCAGAGCAAGCCACTTTCTACAGAGCATGGCAAAGGCTGATTGAGATCAGAAAAGTAGACATACCGCAGTCAGTTTCATCTGATCCATCCCAGCAGTCCTGGATCCCATTGCAGATAAACACTTCCGGAATACAGAGTTTGTTCTGATCACAGCGCAGGGCACAACTTCTTGTAGGCTTCCAGCATGTTGATTCGTCAGAGTTATCAGGACACTGAGGAACCCCGTCACACACCTGCTTCCTGTCTATGCACTTTCTACCATGACGACACTGAAACTGACCTGGGAGATGAAGATAGAAATAAAATAAGCACACGTTCTAATAACCCTGAAAAAAAAAAAAAAAAAAAAACCCTTGAGCAGACAAGGCAAAGTCATTCACATGGCTATCCAGTCAAAACCTTTTCCAATTCCACCAAGATAAGCAGCAGGAAAAAAAAAAAAAAAAAAAAAAAAAAAAAAAACCCCTAGTTCGCCCATTGTCCTGTGTCATTCTGAGATGCGCAGATAGACAGTAAAGGGAATTCCCTTTACTGTCTATCTGCGCATCTCAGAATGACACAGGACAATGGGCGAACTAGATTTTTTTCTTCCCCCAGCCACGGTACGCCGGAAATCCAGCACGGCGCCGGAACGCTATCACCCCTGAGGGTGTGTACACTTGCCCTATACAAGATATCCAGATTCTATGAAATACAATTTGCACAGACCCTTCATCTCTACCAGCTCTTGCCCCAGTAAAGATGTATGTAACCAGCTCAAAAACAGTCATAAAAGCTTCCAAAAAGTTAGGATTCCCCCCAAAGTAGCTTGTCCTGTTGAGTGGACAAACTGAAGTGACCCATGGTTAGTTTGCTGTTGAATTTCCAAGTTATTTAAGCTTAGCATAAGAAATTTGACAAAGTGCCATCCACACAATTACAATGGCACAGTAATCGTTTCCAAAACGCCATTTCCAAAGTTATGGCCTTGAAGGAGGCGTTACTTAAATCTTTAAGAACCTTGGTGGTTATGAACAGGACTTGAGCAAGTCTATAGAGACAAGATTACACCAAATTACCCTGAATAAACAAACATTTGTTCCATCTGACCTGGATCACACTGAAGGTCACATCCCTCTTCATCAGAGCCATCTTGACAGTCGACCTCACCATCACATATATGGGTGTTCAGCACACAGTCACTGCCATCCTTACAGAGCTTGGAGCCCAAACGGCACTTTAAGCCAGCTGCATTTTTTGCTGTCGCGGCAGTACAGTCCCTCTCATCAGAGCCATCAGTGCAGTCAGGGTGTCCATTACACACCAAAGATGGCTCAATACACGTCCTCCTGTCCTCACAGAGGAAGTCACCTTGAAAAGGATATAGTCAAGTGTTACATATGGTCAACTTGAACCATTAAGCCAATTTGAGACACCTGGACATTACCCGTTTTCTGACAGCTTCCAACATCTCGACACGAGAGCTCATCAGAACCATCGGGACAGTCCAGCTTTCCATCACAGAGTTGACTTGGGGGCATGCACAGTGCAGTGTCTTCACAAAACACTGAGGGGTGCCTACAATCTGGATGTGGAGCTGAAAACGCTGACCCTACTTCAGAAGAGACCTTGCTGTTGACCGGCCCTCCATTAACAGGAGCTGTAAAGGATGTCATAATTAGCTACTGTATGATAAGCACATGCCCAATCTCCTAGTACTGGGCTGTACATGTACTCCTGGTGATGCACTTAACCTTACAGCCTATAAACTTCCGATACTCTACTCAGAGCTCCTGACTTCCTGCATGTTCTGCTACTATGGATGGTCCCCACATGGAGTTGCACTTCCTGAAGTAGCTTATGCCCTTTGCTTCAGTACATAGTCTCATCTGGATACTGTAAATCATAGTAACTATACTAGAACTCCTTCACAACTTGCTCATCTTTAACACCATTTGCCTTTACTCTTCTACTGCTGTGTACTATAAACCAGTAAAATTTACACTATAGCTCAAATTAAAGTCTGTACGGCACACGGAATTTCTCATAAAAACTCACGGCAATCCGCTTCATCAGTGCCATCCTGACAGTCTCTCTCCCCATCACACAGGAAGCTGTCTGGGATGCACCGAGTCTTATTGTCACAGTGATGGCTGCAGGCCTTGGTGCGGGTAAAGCAGCCCATTTCATCGGAGCGATCCTGACACTGAGGAGTCCCGTCACACACCAGCTTCTTGTCTATGCACATTCTTCCATGAGCACAATGAAACTGGCCTGTGTATTACAAAAATACCCATGCACAGAGTTCAGTTTATTGCAAACATGCCATGTTGGCCACACTTTAAAAAAAAAATAAAATAAAATAAAAAAAAATAAAAAATCTCACGATCTAGGTCAACCTGGAACCTAACGACTGGTTAGCTGAGACATTTTATAGTGCAAAAAAAGGAGGAGTTTAAGGCTCTGCATGACCATTGCACAGCAAGCAAGAAGTCCCTACCTTTTTTACAGTTCCACTCACAGTCCTCCTCATCAGACCCATCCTTACAGTCCGTTTCTCCATCACAAATGTGACTGTAGATAACACACTCACTTCCATCCCTGCATTTTTTGAAGCCCACAGGACATTCCAGGGATGGAGCTTGTGCAGATTTTTTCCCAGTTGCATCTATAAGACACATTCAGAAGAGTCAACCCTGAATACATACTCATTTTAAATGAAAATATGGCCAAACATACAGCAGTTCCTCTCATCCAAGCCATCTTTACAGTCCATTCGTCCATCACAGAACTGCTGGTTGGTCAGGCATACGGTTCCGTCGTCACAGTGCAGCGGACAAGTCGGACACCGCGACTCATCCGAACTATCAGAACAGTCGGGGCGACCATCACACACCAGGGCTCGTTCAATACACTTCCTCTTGTTCTTGCACAGGAAGTGGGCTACATACCAGTAGGGAAGGAGGATGCGGTTAGATATTGTATTTGGAGTGAAGGGGATGGATGTGTCAAATACATCCTGTTCGTACGTTACCTGGATCCGAGCAGGCATGTAGACAGCGGAGCTCATCAAACCCATCAGGACAATCCAACACACCATCACACAGCTGAGACTGATCGATGCACAGTGATGTTCCTTCACACCTTACAGAGGGGCTTTTACAGACTGGTTCTGGAGTAGTTTTAACCACTGGAGCCACAGTACAAGAGAAAAAAAAAAAATAAGTAGTTCTTTGGTAAAGGAACTACATCACAGCAAAATGTGGTAACTTTGTTGCAGTAGTCAAGATAAGTCTTACTGTATGGATCTTAACCCCATTAAAAAAAAAAATAGGCTGTTCAACACAATATAGAATCTTGAGGAAAGAGAAGTCAGTAGTGGAATGCCAAACTGAAGATTAATTCCAGGCAGCATGGTGGTGTAGTGGTTAGCGCTGTTGCCTCACAGCAAGAAGGTCCGGGTTCGAGCCCCGTGGCTGGCGAGGGCCTTTCTGTGTGGAGTTTGCATGTTCTCCCTGCGTCTGCGTGGGTTTCCTCCAGGTGCTCTGGTTTCCCCCACAGTCCAAAGACATGCAGGTTAGGTTAACTGGTGACTCTAAGGCCCTGTCCACACCGCAACAGATTCAGGTGACTCCGATACAACTGCTTATCGTTTAGGCCTGGCGTCCACACGGCACTGGCGTTTTGGGTGCCCAAAATGCAATCTTTTTGAGACGGGTTCCAGAGTGGAAAGATCTGGCAACGTTGCCGTTGTGAAGTCGTCTGGATGAGTAGAACGGATTTGTCTACGGTGACGTCACAACCACATGACTGTCAGTGCTTCACGCCAGGTAGAAGTGTAACGAACTCGATGCGAGTTGTCAACAAATCCTATAACTTGGTTCCTTACAAAATATTTTCACTGTGAATATTGTGTAATGGTGCAAAGTGAGAGACTGCCCTTAGGGCAGAGTCAATCCCGCCAGCAAAACTGGGGGGGAGCGATCTCACCTCTTCAGATGTTGGTTTTAGTCCTACAATACATTCCTCAAAAAGGGCGTAGAAGAGCAAATTAATCGATCAATGTGTAGCATTCAATTTATTCCGGACCATTAAAGACGCCGCCTTCCGCGTAGAATCATGTGTCATTCTCACCGCCATATTGGATAGGTCAAAGCAGAGAATAAAGATTCATGTGCTGTGTTTAACTGTACCAACAGGTTTGCCATCCAAACGAGATCACATAGGATTACCTTTCACAGGTGAGACTGGAAAAATACTTCATTGTATTTGGTCATTATAATGTAATTTTACAAACAGATTTCTGACTTTGTGGCTAATATGAAGGTCTCGCGCATAGTTTATGCGCATGCGTCCTTACTTCTATTGTTCTGGGGTCTCCGAAGGGACCATCTTACAGCGCCCCTAGAGGTGTGGCATGTGTATTGCATCATTTTCAGCAAGCATTGCGTTGCCATATGGACCCGATATTTTACTGATCGTTGCCCATTTGGACGCGATACATTTTTAAATAACATCTCGTTGCCATTGTGTGGATGTAGCCTAAATTGACCGTAGGTGTGAATGGTTGTCTGTGTCAACCCTGTGATGACCTGGCGACTTGTCCAGGGTGTACCCCGCCTCTCACCCGGAGTCAGCTGGGATAGGCTCCAGCTTGCCTGCGACCCTGTAGAACAGGATAAAGTGGCTACAGATAATGAGAGAAGATTAATTCCTTAAAATTCAAACCAAGATTTCTCTGAAGCACCCGTGGTGATTTTTAAACATCGTTACCTCTGGCAAGGAGGTTATGTTTTCGGTAGTGTTTGTTAGCAACATTATGGAAAATTTTATGAATGGATTGCTGATTTTTTCCAGAGGTGTGACTGGGCACAAGTAACAAACCATTAAATTTTGGCGGGGATCTGGATCACCTTCTGGATCCCAGAATTTAAAAGGATTCTTGGTGGAGGTCTGCACTCTTGAGTGCTTTTCTAGTTTGGTATATTTTACCTTGATTCCATACTTTAGCAATATTGCTGAGCTGAAAAGGCACTCAATTTCATAACGTGCAGAGGAACCGCAGATATTTACGTTTGTGCTGACAGTCCTCCTCATCTGATCCGTCCTTGCAGTCCTTTTCTCCATCACACACATGACTGTCATGGATACACTCCTTTCCATCCCTGCATGGCTTGAAGCCCTCAACACATTCCAGGGATGGAGCTTCCACAGATTTATCTACAAAACCAGTTCAGAAAGTCAGCCTTGACTACATACAGTTTACTTGTTTTAAACCCATGTATTGCAGTAGAACATACAGCAGCTTCTCTCATCTGAGCCATCAGAACAGTCAGGGCGACCATCACACACCAGGGCTCGTTCAACACACTTCCTCTTGTTCTTACACAGGAAGTGGGCTACATAAGGAAAAAGGATCGTTAGAAATGTGAAGTGGGAATCTGTTTCAGAGGTGTACTGCATTTTATATATGTTACCTGGATCTGAGCAGGCATGTAAACAACGGAGCTCATCAAACCCATCAGGACAATCCAACACACCGTTACACAGCTGAGACTGACTGATGCACAGTGATGTGCCTGGACATCTGACAGAGGGGCTTTTACAGACTGGTTCAGGAGGAGAGGTTTTAACTGTAGGCCTTACAGTGACTGCTGAAGGGAAAAAAAAACAAACAAAAACTGAGCAATTAAAATTGATGTGATAGAAATTAAAGGCCTCTTGTAGTGAAATGAGCCGATTACATTTGTGCTGACAGTCCTCCTCGTCTGATCCGTCTTTGCAGTCCTTTTCTCCATCACACACATGACTGTCATGGATACACTCCTTTCCATCCCTGCATGGCTTGAAGCCCTCAACACATACAGTAGCCCTGAAATCCTTTTCACCCTTGTCTGGAAAACAGTCAGAAATTTACAATCAGCAACCCGATTGATGGAAACTTACACCATCCTAGAGTTGAACCAGAGACGTGCAGCATGCTGTGCTTTCACACAACACTGAGGCTTTGACAGTCTGGATGTTGACATGAAACTATAGCCACCGCTTAAGATGCCTGACTTGACTACATCACTAACAGCAGCTGTAAAAAGATCATAATTGACACCCTTTTAATAAAACCACTGTCTACTCTTGGGACACTTCATGACCTATGAATCCATTAGGTCCTCTGATACACAGATTTTAGCACCTCCTCAGACTATGGATGGTCCAACATTGAGACTTGAACTTCCCAAGACACAGTATGCCCTTTGATTCAGAGGATCCCTCACCTGGATACTGTACTCCAGGATATTGTTGTCAGGCCCTCAATACAAGCAGCAATCCAGCTATTACTTACCATAACCACCATCCTGAGGTCATTCTACTGTAGAACTCCCTGCCAAGATGCTCATCCTTTCAGCACTAACGTAAAGGATGAGCAACCTGCACACTACGAGTGCTTAACTTTACACACCTTGGTTAGTCAGTACAACTGAAGATTAAAATCCTAACGGACTTCGTGATCTAGCCGAAGCTCACCGCAATCCGCTTCATCAGTGCCATCCTGACAGTCTGTCTCCCCATCACACAGGAAGCTGTCTGGGATGCACCGAGTCTTATTGTCACAGTGATGGCTGCAGCCCTTGGTGCGGGTAAAGCAGCCCATTTCATCGGAGCGATCCTGACACTGAGGAGTCCCGTCACACACCAGCTTCTTGTCTATGCACATTCTTCCATGAGCACAATGAAACTGGCCTGTGTATTACAAAAGGGGAAAGGACAGAGTTTCCTTGAGAACAGCATAGTGAACATGGGCTCAACTGAGTGCTACATTGACAACTTGGAACTTAAAATTGGGTTCTGTTTGCTAACTAATGGTCAAGTCCTGTTCATCGTTAGGCATAAGCCACCAGCATGCCAAAAGTCTACCTTTTTTACATTGCTGCTCACAGCCCTCTTCATCTGACCCGTCCCTGCAGTCCTTCTCTCCATCACAAACGTGACTGTAGACGATACACTCGCTTCCATCCCTGCATGGCTTGAATCCCACAGCACATACCAGGGACAATGCTTTTGCAGCTTTTTTGCCAGCCCCATCTACAAAACATTCAGGAAGAATAATCAGTCACATTCTCAGTTACTTTTAATTAAATAAAGTTCATTCCAGCAGAACATACAGCAGTTTCTCTCATCCAAGCCATCTTTACAGTCCATTCTTCCATCACAGAACTGCTGGTTGGTCAGGCACACGGTTCCATCGTCACAGTGCAGAGGACAAGTTGGACACCGCGACTCATCCGAACCATCAGAACAGTCGGGGTGACCATCACACACCAGGGCTCGTTCAATACACTTCCTCTTGTTCTTACACAGGAAGTGGGCTACATAAGAATATACAGTTAGAAATGTGAAGTGGGAATCCGTTTCAGAGACGTACTGCATTTTATATGTTACCTGGATCCGAGCAGGCATGTAAACAACGGAGCTCATCAAACCCATCAGAACAATCCAACACACTGTCACACAGCTGAGACTGAGCGATACACAGGGATGTGCCTGGACACCTGACCGAGGGGCTTTTACAGACTGGTTCTGGAGTAGTTTTAACCACTGGATCCACAGTAGGAGTGGGGGGGAAGGAAGACATGATTAAAATGGAGGCAACACAAAATGAAATACCTACATCTTGAAATAACTGATCTTTACATTTGTTCTGACAGTCCTCCTCATCTGACCCATCCTTACAATCCTTTTCTCCATCACACACATGACTGTCATGGATACACTCCTTTCCATCCCTGCATGGCTTGAAGCCCTCAACACATTCCAGGGATGGAGCTTCCACAGATTTATCTGCAAAACCCATACAGAAGTGTCAACCCTGAACACATACAATTATTGACTGTTTTAAAACCCTACAGAACATACAGCAGTTTCTCTCATCCAAGCCATCTTTACAGTCCATTCTTCCATCACAGAACTGCTGGTTGGTCAGACACACAGTTCCATCGTCACAGTGCAGAGGACAAGTCGGACAATGTGACTCATCTGAGCCATCAGAACAGTTGGGGCGACCATCACACACCAGGGCTCGCTCAATACACTTCCTCTTGTTCTTACACAGGAAGTGGGCTACATAAGAATATACAGTTAGAAATGTGAAGTGGGAATCCGTTTCAGAGGTGTACTGCATTTTATATGTTACCTGGATCTGAGCAGGCATGTAAACAGCGGAGCTCATCAAACCCATCAGGACAATCCAACACACTGTTACACAGCTGAGACTGACTGATACACAGGGATGTGCCTGGACACCTGACCGAGGGGCTTTTACAGACTGGTTCAGGAGGAGAGCTTTTAACTGTAGCCCTTACAGTGACTGCTGGAGGGGAAACACAAGCCCATCAATTTTAATTGCTCACGTGATGCAAACTAAACAGCTATTGTAGCAAAATGAGCCAGTTACATTTGTGCCGACAGTCCTCTTCGTCTGATCCGTCCTTGCAGTCCTTTTCTCCATCACACACATGACTGTCATGGATACACTCCTTTCCATCCTTGCATGGCTTGAAGCCCTCAACACATACAGTAGCCCTGAAATCCTTTTCACCCTTGTCTGGAAAACAGTCAGAAATTTACAATCAGCAACCCGACTGATGGAAACTTACACCGTCCCAGAGTTGAACCAGAGATGTGCGGGAATCAGACAGTCTCAGCGTTTAAGTCTAGGCTGAAAACATATGTTTAGTCAAGCCTTGTGTTAATGGTGTTTATGAGGTAAAGGAGTAGATCTGGAGGGTCCTCAGACAGAGTGTTTTGGTAAACTGGGATGTATGGATGCTGTCAGTCCCCACTCGCTTGCTCACTCAAGTTTGTTGACGGTGTAGTGGCTGGCTGCTTTATGTCCCGGGGCTCCCTCATGCCTGTGTTACCTTCTGGCTCTCTCCTTTTAGTTATGCTGTCATAGTTAGTTGCCAGAGTCCCTGCTTGTACTCGGTGCAATATGTATACTGTTCCTACTTATTCAGGTGACATTGGGCATACCTAACCACCTGTGTTTTCTTTCCCTCCCCCCCACCCACCCCAAATCTGTCCCTCTGAGTTACATGGAGTCAACAGGAAATCTTTTGGTGGAGACGGTGGGGACCTCGACTGGTTATCGTAGCCTGCAGGGAATCGGCCGTCAGACATTCTGTCGCATGTCCCAGACCCGGTGAAATGTAACTGAACTGTCTTGGCCAGCCCTAAGGGTCCCATCTGCATCTCATCATTGCTGAGGAGTGTGCTCCCATCACCCAATCAAGCATCCAGCCAGAGCAGGTCATGATATATTTTTTTTTTTACCATATTAACATGCCATTGTGTGTTATGCCTGATGTAAAGACTCTCGTCTCTGCGAGCCTACCACACAGATTTAATACTTGTCATTTTTAGGGCATACCTAACAACGTGTTTTCTTTCTCTCTCCCCCCCCACCCCATCTGTCCCTCTGAGTTACATGTTGATCCTGGGATTGAGATGCTGGCCTCTTCTGCCCCTCGGACCTGCTTGATCCATCCTGGTGCCCTGTGTCTGGTCGGAGTTTTATCGCCCCACTCCTGTGAAGGACGGCCCCATGAGGACAGTTGAGGGTTATACCTGTTAAAACTAATAGTCAGGCTGTCTGTTGTTGCCCAAATGAGGATGGGTTCCCTTTTGAGTCTGGTTCCTCTCGAGGTTTCTTCCTCATGTCGTCTGAGGGAGTTTTTCCTTGCCACCGTCGCCACAGGCTTGCTCATTGGGGATAGATTAGGGATAAAATTAGCTCATGTTTTAAGTCGTTCAAATTCTGTAAAGCTGCTTTGCGACAATGTTTATTGTTAAAAGCGCTATACAAATAAACTTGATTTGATGTGCAGCATGCTGTGCTTTGACAGTCTGGATGTTGACATGAAACTATAGCCACCGCTTAAGATGCCTGACTTGACTACATCACTAACAGCAGCTGTAAAAAGATCATAATTGACACCCTTTTAATAAACCACTGTCTACTCTTGGGACACTTCATGACCTATGAATCTGCTAGATTTATTCTGATAGTTTTTAGCACCCCCTGCTACTATGGATGGTCCAACATTGAGACTTGAACTTCCCAAGACACAGTATGCCCTTTGATTCAGGGGATCCCTCACCTGGATACTGTACTCCAGGATATTGTTGTCAGGCCCTCAATACAAGCAGCAATCCAGCTATTACTTACCATAACCACCATCATGGTCATTCTAGAACTCCCTGCCAAGATGCTCATCCTTTCAGCACTAATGTAAAGGATAAGCAACCTGCACACTACGAGTGCTTAACTTTACACACCTTGGTTAGTCAGTACAACTGAAAATTAAAATCCTAACAGACTTTGTGATCTAGCTGAAGCTCACCGCAATCCGCTTCATCAGTGCCATCCTGACAGTCTGTCTCCCCATCACACAGGAAGCTGTCTGGGATACACCGAGTCTTATTGTCACAGTGATGGCTGCAGCCCTTGGTGCGGGTAAAGCAGCCCATTTCATCGGAGCGATCCTGACACTGAGGAGTCCCGTCACACACCAGCTTCTTGTCTATGCACATTCTTCCATGAGCACAATGAAACTGGCCTGTATTAGAAAAGGGGAAAGGACAGTTTCCTTGAGAACAGCACAGTGAAGATAATAAGCAAGCAGTATTAACGATCACATGGGCTCAACATGCTATGTTGACAACTTGGAACTTAAAATTGGGTTCTGTTTGCTAACTAATCAAGTCCTGCTTATTTTTGCACATAAGCCACCAGAATGCCAAAAGTCTACCTTTTTCACATTGCTGCTCACAGTCCTCTTCATCTGACCCATCCCTGCAGTCCTTCTCTCCATCACAAACGTGACTGTAGACGATACACTCGCTTCCATCCCTGCATGGCTTGAATCCCACAGCACATACCAGGGACAACGCTTTTGCGGCTTTTTTGCCAGCCCCATCTACAAAACGTATTCAGGAAGAATAGTCAGTCACATTCTCGGTTACTTTTAATTAAATAAAGTTCATTCCAGCAGAACATACAGCAGTTTCTCTCATCCAAGCCATCTTTACAGTCCATTCGTCCATCACAGAACTGCTGGTTGGTCAGGCACACGGTTCCATCGTCACAGTGCAGAGGACAAGTTGGACACCGCGACTCATCTGAACCATCAGAACAGTCGGGGCGACCATCACACACCAGGGCCCGTTCAATACACTTCCTCTTGTTCTTACACAGGAAGTGGGCTACACAGGGAAGATTCCAGGAAGTTAAAAATTGTACATGAAGTCAAGAGGTCAAATATATCCCATTCGTACGTTACCTGGATCCGAGCAGGCATGCAAACAGCGAAGCTCATCAAACCCGTCAGGACAATCCAACACACCGTCACACAGCTGAGACTGATCGATACACAGTGATGTGCCTGGACACCTGACCAAGGGGCTTTTACAGACTGGTTCAGGAGTAGTTTTAACCACTGGATCCACAGTAGGAGTGGGGGGGGGGGGGGGGAGGAAGACATGATTAAAATGGAGGCAACACAAAATGAAATACCTACATCTTGAAATAACTGATCTTTACATTTGTTCTGACAGTCCTCCTCATCTGATCCATCCTTGCAGTCCTTTTCTCCATCACACACATGACTGTCGTGGATACACTCCTTTCCATCCCTGCATGGCTTGAAGCCCTCAACACATTCCAGGGCTGGAGCTTCCACAGATTTATCTGCAAAACCCATACAGAAGTGTCAACCCTGAACACATACAATTCTTTACTGTTTTAAAACCCTACAGAACATACAGCAGTTTCTCTCATCCAAGCCATCTTTACAGTCCATTCTTCCATCACAGAACTGCTGGTTGGTCAGGCACACGGTTCCATCGTCACAGTGCAGAGGACAAGTTGGACAACGTGACTCATCTGAGCCATCAGAACAGTCAGGGCGACCATCACACACCAGGGCTCGTTCAACACACTTCCTCTTGTTCTTACACAGGAAGTGGGCTACATAAGAATATACAGTTAGAAATGAGAAGTGGGAATCCGTTTCAGAGATGTACTGCATTTTATACGTTACCTGGATCTGAGCAGGCATGTAAACAACGGAGCTCATCAAACCCATCAGGACAATCCAACACACTGTCACACAGCTGAGACTGATCGATACACAGGGATGTGCCTGGACACCTGACCGAGGGGCTTTTACAGACTGGTTCAGGAGTAGTTTTAACCACTGGAGCCACAGCAAGAGCTGGGGGGGGGGGGACATGATTAAAATGTATGCAACACAATATGAAATACCTAGATCTTGAGATAACTGGATATTTACGTTTGTGCTGACAGTCCTCCTCATCTGATCCGTCCTTGCAGTCCTTTTCTCCATCACACACATGACTGTCGTGGATACACTCCTTTCCATCCCTGCATGGCTTGAAGCCCTCAACACATTCCAGGGATGGAGCTTCCACAGATTTATCTACAAAACCAGTTCAGAAAGTCAGCCTCGACTACATGCAGTTTACTTGTTTTAAACCCATGTATTGCAGTAGAACATACAGCAGTTTCTCTCATCTGAGCCGTCAGAACAGTCGGGGCGACCATCACACACCAGGGCTCGTTCAACACACTTCCTCTTGTTCTTACACAGGAAGTGGGCTACATAAGGAAAGAGGATCGTTAGAAATGTGAAGTGGGAATCTGTTTCAGAGGTGTACTGCATTTTATACGTTACCTGGATCTGAGCAGGCATGTAAACAACGGAGCTCATCAAACCCATCAGGACAATCCAACACACCGTTACACAGCTGAGACTGACTGATGCACAGTGATGTGCCTGGACATCTGACAGCGGGGCTTTTACAGACTGGTTCAGGAGGAGAGGTTTTAACTGTAGGCCTTACAGTGACTGCTGGAGGGGAAACACAAGCCCATCAATTTTAATTGCTCACAGGATACAAACTAAACAGCTATCGTAGCAAAATGAGCCAGTTACATTTGTGCCGACAGTCCTCCTCGTCTGATCCGTCCTTGCAGTCCTTTTCTCCATCACACACATGACTGTCATGGATACACTCCTTTCCATCCCTGCATGGCTTGAAGCCCTCAACACATACAGTAGCCCTGAAATCCTTTTCACCCTTGTCTGGAAAACAAAGTCAGAAATTTACAATCAGCAACCCGATTGACGGAAATTTACACCGTCCCAGAGTTGAACCAGAGACGTGCAGCATGCTGTGCTTTCACAGTCTGGATGTTGACATGAAACTATAGCCACCGCTTAAGATGCCTGACTTGACTACATCACTATCAGCAGCTGTAAAAAGATCATAATTGACACCCTTTTAATAAACCACTGTCTACTCTTGGGACACTTCATGACCTATGAATCTGCTAGATTCATTCTGATACAGTTTTTAGCACCCCCTGCTACTATGGATGGTCCAACATTGAGACTTGAACTTCCCAAGACACAGTATGCCCTTTGATTCAGGGGATCCCTCACCTGGATACTGTACTCCAGGATATTGTTGTCAGGCCCTCAATACAAGCAGCAATCCAGCTATTACTTACCATAACCACCATCATGAAGTCATTCTAGAACTCCCTGCCAAGATGCTCATCCTTTCAGCACTAATGTAAAGGATAAGCAACCTGCACACTACGAGTGCTTAACTTTACACACCTTGGTTAGTCAGTGTTACTGAAGATTAAAATCCTAACGGACTTCGTGATCTAGCTGAAGCTCACCGCAATCCGCTTCATCAGTGCCATCCTGACAGTCTGTCTCCCCATCACACAGGAAGCTGTCTGGGATACACCGAGTCTTATTGTCACAGTGATGGCTGCAGCCCTTGGTGTGGGTAAAGCAGCCCATTTCATCGGAGCGATCCTGACACTGAGGAGTCCCGTCACACACCAGCTTCTTGTCTATGCACATTCTTCCATGAGCACAATGAAACTGGCCTGTATTACAAAAGGGGAAAGGACGGAGTTTCCTTGAGAACAGCATAGTGAACATGGGCTCAACTGAGTGCTACATTGACAACTTTGAACTTAAAATTGGGTTCTGTTTGCTAACTAATGGTCAAGTCCTGCTTATTTTTGGGCATAAGCCACCAGCATGCCAAAAGTCTACCTTTTTTACATTGCTGCTCACAGCCCTCTTCATCTGACCCGTCCCTGCAGTCCTTCTCTCCATCACAAACGTGACTGTAGACGATACACTTGCTTCCATCCCTGCATGGCTTGAATCCCACAGCACATACCAGGGACAACGCTTTTGCGGCTTTTTTGCCAGCCCCATCTACAAAACATTCAGGAAGAATAATCAGTCACATTCTCGGTTACTTTTAATTAAATAAAGTTCATTACAGCAGAACATACAGCAGTTTCTCTCATCCAAGCCATCTTTACAGTCCATTCTTCCATCACAGAACTGCTGGTTGGTCAGGCACACGGTTCCATCGTCACAGTGCAGAGGACAAGTCGGACACCGCGACTCATCCGAACCATCAGAACAGTCGGGGTGACCATCACACACCAGGGCTCGCTCAACACACTTCCTCTTGTTCTTGCACAGGAAGTGGGCTACATAAGAATATACAGTTAGAAATGTGAAGTGGGAATCCGTTTCAGAGATGTGCTGCATTTTATACATGTTACCTGGATCCGAGCAGGCATGTAAACAACGAAGCTCATCAAACCCATCAGGACAATCCAACACACCGTCACACAGCTGAGACTGATCGATACACAGGGATGTGCCTGGACACCTGACTGAGGGGCTTTTACAGACTGGTTCAGGAGTAGTTTTAACCACTGGATCCACAGTAGGAGTGGGGGGGAAGGAAGACATGATTAAAATGGAGGCAACACAAAATGAAATACCTACATCTTGAAATAACTGATCTTTACATTTGTTCTGACAGTCCTCCTCATCTGATCCATCCTTGCAGTCCTTTTCTCCATCACACACATGACTGTCGTGGATACACTCCTTTCCATCCCTGCATGGCTTGAAGCCCTCAACACATTCCAGGGCTGGAGCTTCCACAGATTTATCTGCAAAACCCATACAGAAGTGTCAACCCTGAACACATACAATTCTTTACTGTTTTAAAACCCTACAGAACATACAGCAGTTTCTCTCATCCAAGCCATCTTTACAGTCCATTCTTCCATCACAGAACTGCTGGTTGGTCAGGCACACGGTTCCATCGTCACAGTGCAGAGGACAAGTCGGACACCGCGACTCATCCGAACCATCAGAACAGTCGGGGCGACCATCACACACCAGGGCTCGTTCAATACACTTCCTCTTGTTCTTACACAGGAAGTGGGCTACACAGGGAAGATTCCAGGAAGTTAAAGATTGTACATGAAGTCAAGAGAATGTCAAATATCCCATTCGTACATTACCTGGATCCGAGCAGGCATGCAAACAGCGAAGCTCATCAAACCCGTCAGGACAATCCAACACACCGTCACACAGCTGAGACTGATCGATACACAGTGATGTGCCTGGACACCTGACCAAGGGGCTTTTACAGACTGGTTCAGGAGTAGTTTTAACCACTGGAGCCACAGTAGGAACAGCAGGGAATAAAGACATGATTAAAATGGGTGCAACAGTATGAAATATTTAGATCTTGAATGATCTGTGGATATTTACATTTGTGCCGACAGTCCTCCTCGTCTGATCCGTCCTTGCAGTCCTTTTCTCCATCACACACATGACTGTCATGGATACACTCCTTTCCATCCTTGCATGGTTTGAAGTCCACAGGACATTCCAAGGATGGAGCTTGTGCAGATTTACCACCAGTCTCATCTACAAACCCATTCAAAAAAAAAAAAAAAGTCAATCCTGATCACAATTGCTTTAAAAACAAGCATTTATTACAACAGAACATACAGCAGTTTCTCTCATCCAAGCCATCTTTACAGTCCATTCTTCCATCACAGAACTGCTGGTTGGTCAGACACACGGTTCCATCGTCACAGTGCAGAGGACAAGTCGGACACCGTAACTCATCCGAACCATCAGAACAGTCGGGGCGACCGTCACACACCAGGGCTCGTTCAATACACTTCCTCTTGTTCTTACACAGGAAGTGGGCTACACGGGGAAAGAGGATGCAGTTAGTTAGAAATTGATATTTTAAGTAGTAGCCATATCTAATGAATATGGTATTTATACATTACCAGGATCTGAGCAGGCATGTAAACAGCGGAGCTCATCAAACCCATCAGGACAATCCAACACACCGTTACACAGCTGGGACTGACTGATACACAGTGATGTGCCTGGACACCTGACAGAGGGGCTTTTACAGACTGGTTCAGGAGTAGTTTTAACTCTTGAAGGCACTGCAGCAGAAGCTTAAATTTAAAAAAAAAAAAAAAAAAAAAAAAGTTTAATGAAAAAAAATGCTGTATACACAATTATCATGTAAAAAGCCAATATCCCTTACGAGTCTCAGGACAGGCCAATTCATCAGTTCCATCCTGACAGTCTCTCTCCCCGTCACACAGGAAGCTGTCTGGGATGCACCGAGTCTTATCGTCACAGTGATGGCTGCAGCCCTTGGTGCGGGTAAAGCAGCCCATTTCATCGGAGCGATCCTGACACTGAGGAGTCCCGTCACACACCAGCTTCTTGTCTATGCACATTCTTCCATGAGCGCACTGAAACTGGCCTAAAAGGAAAAACAGATTACTCCATACCTGTGCTGGAGACTGGATGTGAAATAAAGGTAATATTTATCGCTTTAGTGGGCGGCACGGTGGTGTAGTGGTTAGCGCTGTCGCCTCACAGCAAGAAGGTCCGGGTTCGAGCCCCATGGCCGGCGAGGGCCTTTCTGTGTGGAGTTTGCATGTTCTCCCCGTGGGTTTCCTCCGGGTGCTCCGGTTTCCCCCACAGTCCAAAGACATGCAGGTTAGGTTAACTGGTGACTCTAAATTGACCGTAGGTGTGAATGTGAGTGTGAATGGTTGTCTGTGTCTATGTGTCGGCCCTGTGATGACCTGGCGACTTGTCCAGGGTGTACCCCGCCTTTCGCCCGTAGTCAGCTGGGATAGGCTCCAGCTTGCCTGTGACCCTGCAGAAGGATAAAGCGGCTAGAGATAATGAGATGAGATTTATTGCTTTACCTTTTTTGCAAAAGTGCTCACATCCCTCTTCATCAGATCCGTCCCTACAGTCAAACTCTCCATCACACACATGACTGTACAGGACGCAGTCACTGCCATCCTTGCAGAGTTTCGAGCCCAAACGGCACTTTAAAGGGGTTGCATTTCTGGTAACTATTCTAACAGGACAGTCCATTTCATCAGAGCCATCGGTGCAGTCAGGGTGTCCATTACACACCACAGGTTGTGCAACACGCTCTTGTCCATCCTTACACCGGAAGTCACCTTGAAAAGGGAGAATAAATTAAATAAACCCAACGCCAAAATATTCACATCAGACAGCATGGTGTGGAACCCAGATTGTTCCAACAACTAGTCTCATCTGATCCATCAGGACAGCATTGTGCTCCATCACATACAGTAGCTGAGCCTGTGATATGCACAATGATGTCCCTTTACAAGACAGAGGGCTTTACAGTTCACTTGTGGAGAACAAGCGTATTCTTTAAATTTGTTTCTTAAGACAAGGATTTTTTTAAGATGTTACCTTGACAGTTTCGGCGATAAACTTCCACCTTCTTCAAAACAGTCACCAGATGTCGAGTGGTGACATGCCTTATCAGCTGATGTTACTCTAAGGAGGCGTGAACATCCCGCCCAATTTGACAGGTAGTTCACGCCTCCTGCCATCAGGTCGCTCCTCCAGGACGGCGCTCCAGGTGTGCGACAGCACGTACGCTCCCTCATCCCGGTTCATCTTTCTCTGCGCACGCTTTCGTATCCCCACTGCCTCTAAAATCCAACACTGGAATCTATTTTCTTCCTGACAGCAGGAGGCGTGAACTACCTGTCAAATTGGGCGGGACGTTCACGCCTCCTTAGAGTAACAGCTGATAAGGCACGTCACCACTCGACATCTGGTGACTGTTTTGAAGAAGGCGGAAGTTTATCGCCGAAACTGTCAAGGTAACATCTTAAAAAAAAAAATCCTTGTCTGAAGAAACGAATTTAAAGAATAGTTTCAATAGGTAGACATAATGAACCTTCACTACATAGAACACAAGAGTGTCTGAGAAAAGTGGAAAACAGGCACCAGGAATATTTCAAGCAGCACTACAGATTACAACTTCATATAGACCCCAAAAAGAAATAAGAGAGCTACTCCAGCTCACCACAGCCTTCTTCATCAGAGTTGTCACCACAGTCATTGAATCCATTGCACCGGAGTCTCAGTGGGATGCAAATGCTGTTCTTGCAGGTCCAGTCCCCAAAGAGGCAGCTCAAATGTTGGTTACAGTTCAGTTCGTCAGACCCATCTGGACACTGGGCTTGGCCATCACACACCGCTGACCACATCACACACAACGTGCCATCAAAACACTCCAAGCCATCTGGCAGGCAGGCTGAAGAAAAAAAAAAATAAATTAGCATAAACCAAGCCCCATTACTTTACAGCTAAACTAACTAGGGCTTTTATGACATGTACACAACTTGGGGAAGCTTTAGACCACTGAAACACATCAACTCAAAAAAAAAAAAAAAAATAGTCTAGGCTTATGGCTCTTCTGCAACTCCAATAGGTTAAGCATTCTCAGATTTTATAAAAACAGTTTGGTCTGCTCTGTTTCTGCAGCAAGAGCTTTCACATCCACTGAAACTTGTCATACAAAAACAGGTGAACGAAAAAGACAACTTTGCATTCAAGGTACACTGAAACCAAAAATTAATTTGTTTGATTTCTTCATTTTGCACAGCAAGCCTGTTCTGACAGTCGTCTCTTCACTGATTGACCAGATAAAAGTGGATAATAGATTGCTGCGGTCAGGAATTATAATTATTACCCAACTACATGTTAAGCACACCCAAAAAAAAAGCTAACTTGATTTAGCCAGCTAAAGTCAGCTGATATGGCCAACACCATCACTGCCACTTCAGTATTTACCGGCCTCTCCTTCCACTTATCAAAAACTGATGGATACATGTTTTAAGTGTTCAAGTTGTATTAATACTAGAAGTCATTTTCTTTAAAAAAAAACCCAAAAACTAAGAAAACATGAGCAGCAATATAGAAATAATATCCTTTTTCACCAGATTTGCCAGCTTGATCAGCCTGGTGTGTGTTTTAGGGGTCAGTTCGAGCAACCTGACCTCTTAAATTTATCATATTTAAAAACAAAAAAAAAACAAAACAAAAGCACTTACAGCAGTTCAGTTCATCAGAACCATCCAGGCAGTCACCTGCTCCATCACATTTCCATGAGCGGGGAATACAGGGACCATCGTCACACTGCCAGTGTGTATGGCCACATTTTCCAGCCACATCTGAAAAGTTAAAACAAGACAAGTTTCAGAACCAGAGTCTCATCTCATTATCTCTAGCCGCTTTATCCTTCTACAGGGTCGCAGGCAAGCTGGAGCCTATCCCAGCTGACTACGGGCGAAAGGCGGGGTACACCCTGGACAAGTCGCCAGGTCATCACAGGGCTGACACATAGACACAGACAACCATTCACACTCACATTCACACCTACGCTCAATTTAGAGTCACCAGTTAACCTAACCTGCATGTCTTTGGACTGTGGGGGAAACCGGAGCACCCGGAGGAAACCCACGCGGACACGGGGAGAACATGCAAACTCCACACAGAAAGGCCCTCGCCGGCCACGGGGCTCGAACCCAGGACCTTCTTGCTGTGAGGCGACAGTGCTAACCACTACACCACCGTGCCGCCAGAACCAGAGTCATGATCACAATATTAATTCACAGTTGCAGTAGTCATATTCAGATCCTTCAGTCAAATAAAAATACCACCAAGTAACAGTATTCAAAACATAACTCAGGTACAGGTTATGAACAAAAAGGTGCGTGAAGTATCCAGTCATCATGCTACAAAATGGCCCAGTGTTATCTCGGACATCTTTGGATGATGGTTACTGCCGGAGTAGTCAGTGTTATTTTTTTTTCCTGCTATAGCTATTGAGCCCATTCCAATTACTTTATATACACACCCTTGAGTAGATCATCCAAAGCAAAGTTTTAAGAGCATACAATTGTAACAGCGACCTGTTGGACGCAGGCATCTCAAAAAAAAAAAAAGCCACACTTCTTCCCCCCCCCAAGCTCAGAATATCAGCCATGTTTTCATCTAGGATTAAGTAGCTCATTTAGCATAATACGTAGGACAATTCTCTCAACCCATAAAGGAAAACTTAATCCTTCGTCACAAACATTTGAAAAATGACAACTGGCGAAGGAAGTTTTCACTCAACAAGGGTCTGAAAAGTTACCAGCTGCACTACAAAAATGACTTCAGCAAGTGAAAATCTCTTGAAGATAATTGAAACAATCTAGCATTTCCTATTAAAAGAATACAAGAACTAATTCTGAGATTATTAATTAGCTCTAGATCACAACCAACTTATTCTAAGAAGGCTTATTAAGGAAAAAGTCCAACCATGCAGCAAGATGACTTAATACTAGTGAACTTATTTTCTCACCAAATTCAGTTTTTTTGCAAATCAAGTGTAATATTAACCTCTAATAGTGGAGTAGAAGTAATAAACATGCATAAGATAAAAACTCAAAAGTACAAGTCCCTCAAATATGCACTTAAGTCCTGTAGGGGGTTGTGTTCCAGCCCACCACTGAGGATATGGGCGGGCCCTGGCCCACCCGGGCACCTGCCTGGCACCCAAGTACAAAGTCCACGCGCACCTTTTAAAGTCTAATTAGCATCGTGGTAAAAATTAGCATAACACTGTTTATGGTGGCTAATTTAAAAACCCACAACTGGTGGCTATCAATTAAACCCTTACATTTAAGCAAATCAGTGATGTACCATAGAAAGGCTGCCGAAATAAAAGCAACAGAGCCAGGTAAAGAACCTTCATTTACAAACACCCTGCCAGCCTTCTGTAAAGACGAACATCTGCTCAAAACGCTTCAAGTTTCCTAGCAGCTTTAAGACACGTTAAAAAAAAACCCACTACCGTTTCCTACACATGAAAAGGCCACTGAAACCCGTTACCTGTTAATAATAATGCAGTGAGCACAGTCACCACCGTGTGGAGGTGCAGCGAGGCCATCCCAGCGTCTGGGGCTCAAACTCATCCCCTCTCGGGCAGGGGACGCTTTTATTCATTCTTTACTGTGGACGCAACCAAGTCAAGACACGATGGGGGGGGGGGGGGGGGGGGGTCAATACAACAGACTGACGGAATAATGGTATGGCCCATGAATGAGTTCCTTGATTGCCATCATAGATAATTGGATTTATGCAAGAAAAAACAAAGAGATAGATAGATAGATAGATAGATAGATAGATAGATAGATAATTGTAGTCTATATTTTTATCTTGTGTAACTTGGTGTATTCCACCTAACTTTTAGCACTGAAGAACACAGCTTCACTTCACTGACATACAGACAGACAGACAGATAGATAGATAGATAGATAGATAGATAGATAGATAGATAGATAGATAGATAGATAGATAGATAATTGTAGTCTACATTTTTCTCTTGTGTAACTTGGTGTATTCCACTTAACTTTTAGCACTGAAGTACACAGCTTCACTTCACTGATAGATAGATAGATAGATAGATAGATAGATAGATAGATAGATAGATAGATAGATAGATAGATAGATAGATAGATAGATAGATAATTGCAGTCTATACTTTTCTCTTGTGTAACTTGGTGTATTCCACCTAACTTTTAGCACTGAAGTACACAGCTTCACTTCACTGATAGATAGATAGATAGATAGATAGATAGATAGATAGATAGATAGATAGATAGATAGATAGATAGATAGATAGATAGATAGAGTCTACACTTTTCTCTTGTGTAACTTGGTGTATTCCACCTAACTTTTAGCACTGAAGTACACAGCTTCACTTCACTGATAGATAGATAGATAGATAGATAGATAGATAGATAGATAGATAGATAGATAGATAGATAGATAGATAGATAGATAGAGTCTACACTTTTCTCTTGTGTCACTTGGTGTATTCCACCTAACTTTTAGCACTGAAGTACACAGCTTCACTTCACTGATAGATAGATAGATAGATAGATAGATAGATAGATAGATAGATAGATAGAGTGGCATGCAAAAGTTTGGGCACCCTTGCTGAAAATGTCTGTTACTGTGAACAGTTAAGTGAGCAGAAGATGAACTGATCACCAAAAGGCATAACGGTAAAGATGAGACATTTCTTTAATATCTTCCACAAGTTTACATTTTTATTTCCATCATTTACAGGCGTAAAATACCAAAAAATGAAAAGGACCTGAAGCAAAAGTTTGGGCACCCTGCATGGTTAGTACCAAGTAACACCCTCTTTGGCAAGTATCACAGCTTGTAAACACTTTTTGTAGCCAGCTAATAATCTTTCAGTTCTTACCTGGGGGATTTTCGCGCATTCGTCCTTGCAAAAGGCTTCCAGTTCTACAAGTTTCCTGGGCTGTCTTGCATGCACTGCTCTTTTGAGATCTATCCACAGATTTTCAATGATGTTTAGGTCAGGGGACTGAGGGCCAGGGCAAAACCTTCAGCTTGGGCCTCTTGAGGTATTCCATTGTAGATTTTGAAGTGTGTTTTGGATCACCGTCTTATTGTAGGACCCGTCCTCTTTTTAACTTCAACTTTTTTACAGATGGTGTGATGTTTGCTTCCAGAGTTTGCTGGTATTTATTCGAATCCATGCTTCCCTCGACCAGTGAAATGTGCCCTGTGCCACTGGCTGCAACACAACCCCAAAGCATGATCGATCCACACCCATGCTTCAGAGTTGGAGAGGTGTTCTTTTCCTGGAATTTGGCACCCTTTTTTCTCCAAACATACCTTTGACAGACAGACAGACAGACAGACAGACAGACAGACAGACAGACAGATAGATAGATAGATAGATAGATAGATAGATAGATAGATAGATAGATAGATAGATAGATAATTGTCATCTCCATTTTTCTCTTGTGTAACTTGGTGTATTCCACCTAACTTTTAGCACTGAAGTACACAGCTTCACTTCACTGATAGATAGATGTTGTATATATTCTGTGTGTGTGTGTGTGTGTGTGTGTGTGTGTGTGTGTGTGTGTGTGTGTGTGTGTGAAAAGTTTGTACACCCCTTCTCAGACAAAAAAAAAATATTTTGACTGTTTTCTACATTGTAAAACAATACTGAAGACATCAAAACTAGGAAATAACATATATATATATATATATATATATATATATATATATATATATATATATATATATATATATATATATATATATCAGATATTACAAGGTGGGGCAGCACGGTGGTGTAGTGGTTAGCACTGTCGCCTCACAGCAAGAAGGTCCGGGTTCGAGCCCCGTGGCTGGCGAGGGCCTTTCTGTGCGGAGTTTGCATGTTCTGTCCGTGTGGGTTTCCTCCGGGTGCTCCGGTTTCCCCCACAGTCCAAAGACATGCAGGTTAGGTTAACAGGTGACTCTAAATTGACTGTAGGTGTGAATGTGAGTGTGAATGGTTGTCTGTGTCTATGTGTCAGCCCTTTGATGACCTGGCGACTTGTCCAGGGTGTACCCCGCCTTTCGCCCGTAGTCAGCTGGGATAGGCTCCAGCTCGCCTGCGACCCTGGATAAAGCGGCTAGAGATAATGAGATGAGAGATGAGGAAGATAAACTTCATATCTTTATGCCACTGTGTAATGTTCCTTATCTTATATGGACACATCCACAAAAAAATATGCAAGTTAATCAAAAGAATTTTAATTTTGAACCGATTCGCTATTTTGACAATACACATCTAGTCAACAGGAAAACGCTGGGAGTGACATCATTGGAGTGAAATATCGGGAATTATTATACATACAGGACACTTTTTCCATGAAACAAAAACATGTGTTCTATTCCCTTCTAGTGGGTTTCATTCATTTGGTTTGATAGCATGCATTATTGTTAGCATAGCGCTTATCCTACATGTATTATGTCACGTTACCCAATGGAGAATGAGCGTTGAATATGGTTTACGATATTGCATGGTTGTCAAGGCAACATGACATCACACAGTAGAGTTGATGCGAATATTCAGTCAGAAAGTTTTCTGCTGCACATGCACAGAAGCATTTCTTTGTTCACCGGGAAAGAGAAAGACGTGTTGAACACCCGAAAGGCTACCAAAACTTCATTAGATATTCTTCATGCATATTTACAAGAGAAAAACATTCCAACAGACATCAAAAAACTGGAAAAGAGACACGTCGGAGACATGAAACTTCCACGCTAGTGAACAACTGTGATAATTTGTAAGCAAACATGGCTGCTAGGTTTGCTTCATTAAATATGAATAGAATAGAATAGAATGCCTTTATTGTCACTATACCCATGTACAATGAGATTAAAAGCAACTCCAATAACAGTGCAAACAGCGTGTAGAAAAGAAAAAAAAATTAAAAAAAAAAGGGTGAGGGTGTAAGGTGCACAGTCCTGAGGCGTATGTGTTGTGTTTCACATTATGGCGTGAGGTATTGCACATTATAAAGTATTGCACAGAGAGAGTCATATTATAAAGTATTGCACATTATAAATTATTGCACTAAGAGAGTCACATTATAAAATAAAGTATTGCACACTATGAAGTATTGCACAGGGGGTTAGACTATAAAGTCAGAGCATATTCGAGTTCAGGGCGGTTATGGCTTTTGGAAAAAAGCTGTTTTTGAATCTATTTGTTTTTGTCCTGATGCACCTGTAGCGCCTCCCTGAGGGCAACAGGTCAAACAGATCAAAGCCAGGGTGGGAGCTGTCCTTGATAATGTTCTTAGCTCTGCTAAGGCAGTGGGCGGTGTAAATGTCCATCAGGGAGGGGAGAGGGCAGCCAATGATCATCTGTGCTGCCTTTACTACTCTCTGGAGCCTCTCCCTGTCTACAGCAGTGCAGCTGCTGTACCGTACTGTAATACAGTACATCAGCAGGCTCTCGATGGATGAGCGGTAGAAGGTCAGCAGCAGGTTGGAGTTCAGGTTGTGCTTCCTGAGGACTCTCAGGAAGTGTAGCCGCTGCTGAGCCTTCTTAATGACTGCTGTAATGTTCACTGACCAGGAGATGTCGGCGGAGATGAGGACGCCGAGAAACCGGAAGGTGTGGACCCTCTCCACATACTCGTTGTTGATGTAAAGGGGGGCTAGGTCGGTGCTGTGCTTCCTGAAGTCAACGATGAGCTCTTTGGTTTTCTTGGTGTTCAGAGCAAGGTTATTCTCTGAACACCAGGCTGCCAACTTCAGGACCTCCTCTCTGTAGGCTGCCTCATCTCCCTTTGAGATGAGTCCGACCACTGTGGTGTCGTCAGCAAACTTGACAATAAGGTTGTTGTTGTGGGTCGAACTACAGTCTTGGTGTAGAGGCAGTACAGGAGGGGGCTCAGCATACAGCCCTGTGGAGAACCGGTGCTCAACGTGTGGGTGGAGGAGAAGTGGGGGCCAAGTCTCACAGTCTGGGGCCGTTTGGTAAGAAAGTCCTTTATCCAGGCACATGTGAGAGGGGGAGGCCGAGAGTGTCCAATTTACTGATAAGGATGTCCGGGATTATTGTATTAAAAGCTGAACTGTAATCCACAAAGAGTATGCGGACGTAGCTCTGCTGTTGCTCCAGGTGGTTCAGCGCAGAGTGGAGAGCTACGGCAATGGCGTCCTCTGTGGATCTGTTCGCGTGATATGCGAACTGGTAGGGGTCGAAGTCTGGGGGGAGGTGGTCCTTGATGTGCTGAAGAACTAGCCTCTCGAAGCACTTCATGATATGGAAGATTTTGAGAGATTTTGAAAGAGAAAGACGCATTGAACACCCTAAAGGAATGTGTATGCTGGCTTTTTTTCATGGTGTATCAGATATATTCCATTCAGCTAGCACGAAATTGAATGAGTCGTAGACGAGTTCAATATCATGCTAGTTGAATGGAATATATCTGATAGACCACTCGATGCCAGGCAATATTATTCAAATATGTTACTCAGATCCGCGATGTATTTCGTATGAAAAATATGAGTTTTTCAACACAAGAAGATAAACTTCATATCTTCAAGCTAACATATGATTTTCTTTTTATGATATCGACACATTCACAAACGGAAAGTACACAAATTTATCAAAACAATTCATCATTGTCCTCACGAGTGAAGATATTGGAAATATATTACTCAGTGTCCTGGTTGTAGTTCGTATATATGAACAATATAAGTGGCGTATTTCCTTGTAAAACCCTCATGCCCATTTAATACATGGAGTTATGTGGTGGCGGCACGGTGGTGTAGTGGTTAGCGCTGTCGCCTCACAGCAAGAAGGTCCGGGTTCGAGCCCCGTGGCCGGCGAGGGCCTTTCTGTGCGGAGTTTGCATGTTCTCCCCGTGTCCGCGTGGGTTTCCTCCGGGTGCTCCGGTTTCCCCCACAGTCCAAAGACATGCAGGTTAGGTTAACTGGTGACTCTAAATTGACCGTAGGTGTGAATGTGAGTGTGAATGGTTGTGTCTATGTATCAGCCCTGTGATGACCTGGCGACTTGTCCAGGGTGTACCCCGCCTTTTGCCCGTAGTCAGCTGGGATAGGCTCCAGTTTGCCTGCGACCCTGTAGAAGGATAAAGCGGCTAGAGATAATGAGATGAGATGAGACCCTCATGCCCATATAATGTATGGAGTTACGTGGTGGCGGCACGGTGGTGTAGTGGTTAGCGCTGTCGCCTCACAGCAAGAAGGTCCGGGTTCGAGCCCCGTGGCCGGCGAGGGCCTTTCTGTGCGGAGTTTGCATGTTCTCCCCGTGTCCGCATGGGTTTCCTCCGGGTGCTCCGGTTTCCCCCACAGTCCAAAGACATGCAGGTTAGGTTAACTGGTGACTCTAAATTGACCGTAGGTGTGAATGTGAGTGTGAATGGTTGTCTGTGTCTATGTGTCAGCCCTGTGATGACCTGGCGACTTGTCCAGGGTGTACCTCGCCTTTCGCCCGTAGTCAGCTGGGATAGGCTCCAGCTCGCCTGCGACCCTGTAGAAGGATAAAGCGGCTAGAGATAATGAGAATGAGATGAGATGAGTTATGTGGTAAACAAAAAAGTGTTAAAGAATTAAACATGTTTCATATTTTAGATTCTCCAAAGTAGCCAGTGTTTATGACGCTTTGCACACCATTGGCATTATCTTAACCAGCTTCATGAGGGAGTCACCTAGAACGCTTTTCAATTAACAGCTGCGCCTCGTCAAAAGGTAATTAGTGCAATTTCTTGCCTTGTTAATGCATTTGAGATCCAACAGTAAATATTAAATAATAAATAGACAGTAAACAACCCGATTCGACAACTGGAGTAATCTGTATTACGTCAAGACCCGCTCAACTAAGTAAAGAGAAACGACATCCATCATTGCTTTAAGACATGAAATGACTTTTAATTTAAAAAAAAATAAAGAAAAAACATTGAATTAAAAGGTGTGTCCAAACTTCTGACTGGTACTGTTGGTTAGTTGAGAGACAGAGCTATACGATATTTTGATTGCTTGAAGAGATATTCTGGTGAAGATAATAGCAGAGTAACACTAACTTGATTTTCACGATTTGATACCATAACAATAATATTTCAGAACATTAGCTTTGTTTTATGATTTATTTTTAAATCAATGAGACACACAGCGTGGCACTTTTATGAGAATGGTGAATAGTCAAATGGCTCTTTCTGTTTTTCAGCCGACAAAAGTTCATTTTAAGTCACTTCAGGTTAAGAAGCAGCGTCCACAGGGTGCTGACTGAAGGCTGATGCATGGACTTGAGCCTTCTGAACAGCTGGAGATCGGACGGCTTCATGAGACTCCTGTCGAGACTCCTGCATGACCGAAGGGTATCTTGGAGTTTGCTAAAAAGGAGGAAGCACATAATTAGAGGTAATCTATAAATCTCGAGCAAACCATTGGTTCAGTTTGGTACTGTATGAAGCTTTAGAGCAACATAGAATCTGTTGTGTGGATTTGCTCTGTCTTTACCAATAATAACTGTCATTTATGATAATTGTGGGTGGCACGGTGGTGTAGTGGTTAACGCTGTCGCCTCACAGCAAGAAGGTCCGGGTTCGAGCCCCGTGGCCGACGAGGGCCTTTCTGTGCGGAGTTTGCATGTTCTCCCCGTGTCCGCGTGGGTTTCCTCCGGGTGGTCCGGTTTCCCCCACAGTCCAAAGACATGCAGGTTAGGTTAACTGGTGACTCTAAATTGAGCGTAGGTGTGAATGTGAGTGTGAATGGTTGTCTGTGTCTATGTGTCAGCCCTGTGATGACCTGGCGACTTGTCCAGGGTGTACCCCGCCTTTCGCCCGTAGTCAGCTGGGATAGGCTCCAGCTTGCCTGCGACCCTGTAGAACAGGATAAAGCGGCTAGAGATAACGAGATGAGATTATTATCATCGCATTTTCCACAAATTGCTCCTGTCATTTTGCGGGTTTCTTTACATTCTAAGCGGAAATTATTTTGTCGGACGTTTTGTATCAAGTTTTTATTGATCGAATTTGCAAAAAATAAACATAAAAATCCCCTGTTTCTCAAAATGAATGTGAATGTGGATAGAATAAAACAGTTCTTCCACTCAATCTTGTCGTACATGGCTTGTGCATCAAGAGGAATCAGCTGAGGTGACTCGGGCATCTTTTTCGGATGCCTCCTGGACGCCTCCCTGGGGAGGTGTTCCAGACATGTCCCCCCGGGAGGAGGCCCCGGGGAAGACCCAGGACACGCTGGAGGGACTATGTCTCTCGGCTGGCCTGGGAACGCCTCGGTGCTCTTCCTGAGGAGCTGGCCGAGGTGTCTGGGGAAAGGGAAGTTTGGGCTTCCCTGCTTAGAGTGCTGCCTCCGCGACCCGGTCCCGGATAAAGTGGAAGAAGACGAGACGAGACGAGACGAGATGGCTTATGCTCATGTACGACTCGATTTCGTGGAATGACTATGAAATGTACTTTGGTGCCACAGAGCCAAACAACTTTCCCAAACTACAGAAATACTGTAAGCATTTTCCACAAACTCGAAAATACATCACTGAGGTGTAAGACACATACCACAGGGGGGTACTGGTAGATCCCAGCATTGGTGATGCTGATTGGAACAGAGTTCTGAATCTCAGCATCTCTTGTGTTAACAATTCTCAGGTATAGTTCTGCATTGTCCAACTATGGTGAAAATAAGTACAATCATGAGAAAGGGTCTTTTTCAACCAATGCTAAAAATTAAAAAAAAAATTCGGTACTGTGCAAAAGTCTTAGGCGCCCTCTTTTTTTTCCATACGAACATTGTTATAGATTTCTATTTTATGACTTCTACATTATCGAGTCGGGCGGCACAGTGGTGTAGTGGTTAGCGCTGTCGCCTCACAGCAAGAAGGTCCGGGTTCGAGCCCCGTGGCTGGCGAGGGCCTTTCTGTGCAGAGTTTGCATGTTCTCCCCGTGTCCGCGTGGGTTTCCTCCGGGTGCTCCGGTTTCCCCCACAGTCCAAAGACATGCAGGTTAGGTTAACTGGTGACTCTAAATTGACCGTAGGTGTGAATGTGAGTGTGAATGGTTGTCTGTGTCTATGTATCAGCCCTGCGATGACCTGGCGACTTGTCCAGGGTGTACCCCGCCTTTCGCCCGTAGTCAGCTGGGATAGGCTCCAGCTTGCTTGCGACCCTGTAGAACAGGATAAAGCGGCTAGAGATAACGAGATGAGATTATTACCATCGCATTTTCCACAAATTGCTCCTGTCATTTTGCGGGTTTCTTTACATTCTAAGCGGAAATTATTTTGTCGGACGTTTTGTATCAAGTTTTTATTGATCGAATTTGCAAAAAATAAACATAAAAATCCCCTGTTTCTCAAAATGAATGTGAATGTGGATAGAATAAAACAGTTCTTCCACTCAATCTTGTCGTACATGGCTTGTGCATCAAGAGGAATCAGCTGAGGTGACTCGGGCATCTTTTTCGGATGCCTCCTGGACGCCTCCCTGGGGAGGTGTTCCAGACATGTCCCCCTGGGAGGAGGCCCCGGGGAAGACCCAGGACACGCTGGAGGGACTATGTCTCTCGGCTGGCCTGGGAACGCCTCGGTTTTCTTCCCGAGGAGCTGGCCGAGGTGTCTGGGGAAAGGGAAGTTTGGGCTTCCCTGCTTAGACTGCTGCCTCCGGGACCCGGTCCCGGATAAAGTGGAAGAAGACGAGACGAGACGAGACGAGATGGCTTATGCTCATGTACGACTCGATTTCGTGGAATGACTATGAAATGTACTTTGGTGCCACAGAGCCAAACAACTTTCCCAAACTACAGAAATACTGTAAGCATTTTCCACAAACTCGAAAATACATCACTGAGGTGTAAGACACATACCACAGGGGGGTACTGGTAGATCCCAGCATTGGTGATGCTGATTGGAACAGAGCTCTGAATCTCAGCATCTCTTGTGTTAACAATTCTCAGGTATAGTTCTGCATTGTCCAACTATGGTGAAAATAAGTACAATCATGAGAAAGGGTCTTTTTCAACCAATGCTAAAAATTAAAAAAAAAAATCGGTACTGTGCAAAAGTCTTAGGCGCCCTCTTTTTTTTTTCATACGAACGTTGTTATAGATTTCTATTTTATGACTTCTACATTATCGAGTCAGGTGGCATGGTGGTGTAGTGGTTAGCGCTGTCGCCTCACAGCAAGAAGGTCTGGGTTCGAGCCCCGTGGCCGGCGAGGGCCTTTCTGTGCAGAGTTTGCGTGTTGTCCGCGTGGGTTTCCTCCGGGTGCTCCGGTTTCCCCCACAGTCCAAAGACATGCAGGTTAGGTTAACTGGTGACTCTAAATTGACCGTAGGTGTGAATGTGAGTGTGAATGGTTGTCTGTGTCTATGTGTCAGCCCTGTGATGACCTGGCGACTTGTCCAGGGTGTACCCCGCCTTTCGGCCGTAGTCAGCTGGGATAGGCTCCAGCTTGCCTGCGACCCTGTAGGACAGGATAAAGCGGCTAGAGATAATGAGATGAGATGAGAATTTTACATTCGAGACCACTTTTCAGGTTAAAAAAGAAAACATAATGAAGGCTACCAGGTTTTGGTGCAAAATGAAGAAGCGAGTGTGACAGTCAAAGTGTCCAGAAGAACTGTGGCTGGTTCTGTAAGATGCTCAGTAAAACCTACAACTCATTTCCTTCTAAAACTGCACTCACTGTACCTGAGACTACTATTTAATTTTTTTTTTTTTAAAGCAAAGGGTCGTCTCACAAAATATATTTTCTTTGTTTCATTTATTATGACTTACTGCTGTTTGTGGTATTTTTTTTAAATGTTGAAACATTTCATTTCATTATTTTTAAAGCCATTTTTTGTCTACAGCATTTCTTTACGTGTCTAAGACTTTTGCACAGTACTGTATGTTACACTTGAAATGTGTCTAAGAAATATAAAAAGTGAACATAATAAAAGGATTCGAGCAAGAATACTATCCCCGTTTCTATCCACCAAATCTTTTGCATTTGTGTCATTCATTACTCATAAACTCATTCATAATAAAAGCCGAACTTATACTAGAAAGGTATTTGTTAAATTTGATCAATAAGCATTTTAAATATACTACATAGTACATAAAACTACATCGCCCAAATTCATAACTACACGAGTTTTTGTGATCAGACACACATATATGTTTTGCATCCAAGTAGACATACAGTGCCTTGCAAAAGTATTCATCCCCCTTGGTGTTTGTCCTGTTTTGTTGCATTGCAAGCCGGAATTAAAATGGATTTTTGGACGGTTAGCACCATTTGATTTACACAACATGCCTACCACTTTAAAGGTGCACATTGTTTTTTTTTATTGTGACACAAAGAATAATTAAGATGAAAAAACAGAAATCTGGAGTGTGCATTGGCATTCACCCCTCCAAAGTCAATACTTTATACTGTAGAGCCACCTTTTTGCTGCAATTACAGCTGCAAGTCTCTTGGGGTATGTCTCTATTAGCTTAGCACATCTAGCCACTGGGATTTTTGCCCATTTCTCAAGGCAAAACTGCTCCCACTCCTTCAAGTTAGATGGGCTGTGTTGGTGTACAGCAATCTTCAAGTTATGCCACAGATTCTCAACTGGATTGAGGTTGAGCCTTGACTAGGCCATTCCAAGACATTTAAATGTTTCCCTTTAAACCACTCCAGTGTAGCTTTAGCAGTACGTTTAGGGTCATTGTCCTGCTGGAACGTGAACCTTCGTCCCCGTCTCAAACCTCTGGCCGACTCAAACAGGTTTTCCTCCAGAATTGCCCTGTATTTAGTGCCATCTATCTTTCCTTCCTTCCTTCGGGAAGTTCAAGGAAAGTGAAGCGTTTTACTGCCTCTCCTTTCCAGATGTAGTGCACGCTGTGGTTCATTGTTTGCTTCGCAAGCATTAGTTCCTACGTATGGCCTCTCCTATACAACTGTGTCCACAACAGCACCTTCTCGTGGTACTCCCTGTTTTGAACTAAGTCTGTTGTGTGGTGCAACCGAATGCCCAGCGGTATATCTGGGTGGGCAGACTGAGCTCGTTAGCCTAGTTTTCGGCAGTCGGTCTAGGAGACGGAAAACTCTAATTTTTAAACCCAGGTAGATGGAACCCGTAAGCCTTTTTAGCGCAGAGGCGCTTCAAGGCTGCAGCACTCCTTCTTTCCCAGCATCTCGACTATGTCTTGCCCTGGATCTTAGATAGATTGAATGCGAAGTTTGTTCCGGTCTGTGCACCCGGTTCATAATTACACGCACACGCTGCTTAATGTATTATAACTTAGGGATTTCAGACAATGTTACCGCATTCGGGGCTTTAACCGATGCGCTGGCACCGGCACCAGCAAGAAGTTGGCGAAGTCCGGATACTACTACTGCGTATGAGGCAACTGACGTGCCACCCCACCTGGGATTGGCGACTTGTATACGAAGTCCAGGCCCTTCTACCCGAAGATCAAAACACATTGAAACTACTCTCAAGCTTGCATCCTGGAATGTAAGGACTATGATGGATTGTGACAAAAATTGCCCTGAACGCCGCACTGCTTTTATTGCAAACGAGCTTAGCCGCCTTGACATTGACATAGCCGCACTGAGTGAGACAAGACTCCCAGAAGAGGGTCAACTAAGTGAAATAAAGGCAGGTTACACTTTCTTTTGGAAAGGCCACCCAAAAGATGGACCCCGCCTTCATGGTGTTGGTTTTGCAATACGTACCAAACTGCTTAAGAACCTGAAAGAACGACCTCTTGGTATCAATGAGCGTCTTATGATCACGAGGCTCGAACTCTCTCACAATCGTTATCTCACCGTCATTAATGCATATGCCCCTACGCTTGATGCAGATGACGATAAGAAAGAATCCTTTTACGACTCCCTGGATAATCTTCTTACTAATGCACCAGCTAACGATTTTTTAGTCCTACTTGGAGACTTCAACGCCCGTGTTGGTCGTGATAAACATCTATGGCAGCCGTTAGGCTCAAATGGAATGGGAAAAATGAAGTCTAATGATTTACTATTACTCACAAAATGCACAAAGCATAATCTGGTCATCACAAATTCTTTGTTTCGAATGAAAAATTGGTACAAGGGTGCATGGCAACACCCACGTTCTCGTCATTGGCATATTATTGACTATGTTATTACAAGACAGAGGGACAGATGATTCGTGATGGATACTCGTGCTGTCACTGGCAGTGATTCCTGCTTCACTGATCACCGTATAGTCAAGACCTCCCTGAGATTAAGGCTCCGGAAACGCTACCGGCAGAAGCCCAGGCTTAAATACAATTTAGATATTCTCAGCCAACTTCAAACTAGAGAACACTATGTACAATCACTAAACAGCAAACTCTTTTCACTAAATGTGGAGACAGACCCCGAGACATCCTAGAACGACCTAAAAAACCTGTATTCTCGACGCCTGCGCAGAGGTAATTGGTCCTAAAAAGAAAAAACATCAAGATTGGTTTGATGACAATGATGATGAGCTGAGCAGCCTTATCAACCAACATCGTACTGCTTTCATCAACTGGCAACATCATCCCAAAACTCGTTCCCGCAGACAGGCTCTAACCAAGGCAAAATCACTCCTGCAGAGGCGCACTAGAGAACTGAAGAACCAATGGTGGCACACAAAAGCAGTTGAACTTCAAGAACTTGCAGATTCCAACAAGTCACGTGCTTTCTTTGAGGCAATTAAGAGGGTCTATGGCCCTAGTTCTCGTGGACCTACCCCTCTCAGGACCTCATCCAATGAACTTGTAAAAGATCCCGACTCAATTAGATGTCGGAGAGAGCACTTCAACGGCATACTAAATTGTGATCCTCAGATAGATCAAAGTACAATTGATAAACTCAAACAGTTTCCTGTCAGAGAGGACTTAGCTGTTCCTCCGACTCGTAGCGCAATAGTTAAAGCACTAGAACTATTGAAAAATGGAAAGGCTCCAGGCCCTGATGGCATTCCCCCAGAAGTCATCAAGCTGGGTGGACCTAGACTTACTGAGAGAATCCATAAGCTCCTGCTGTGTATATGGAACAATGAACAACTCCCCTCAGAACTCAGGGACTCTCTCATTATCACTCTTTTTAAGAAGGGTGACAAATCATGTTGTGACAACTACCGTGGTATCTCTCTGCTTTCAATCATGGGAAAGCTCTTCGCCAGGATCTTGTTAAATCATCCAACACCTCTAGTTGAAGAAGTTCTCCCAGAAAGTCAATGTGGTTTCAGACCCTCTTGTGGTTGTATTGATATGATCTTTGCCTTACGCCAATTACAAAAGAAATGCTGTGAGCAACAATCTCCACTCTACATTACTGTAGCAATTCGGATGGGTGGGTGGAGCAAAGAAGGACGGCAGGCCAGAACTGAGTTCACAAAACCCGTTTATTACAGCTTTTCAGCCTTAACTATACTTATACACACACACACTCCAGTCGTCTGGTTGGGGAGCGAACCCTTTCTGCTCTCGATCTCTTCCTTAAATAGGGCGCGGTCACTGGGGAAGACACACAAACACATTAATCAACCTCAGGTGTAGTGATTCTGCCACTTACCTTCCCTGACTCCGCCCTCCGGTCACAGACCGACGCTTGGCCACGCCCCACTGCCACAATTACTTTTGTTGATCTTACTAAAGCCTTCGATTCCATTCACCGCCCTACCCTATGGCAAATATTACTAAAATATGGCTATCCAGAAAAACTTGTTAACCTAATCTGACTTCTACATGATGAGATGACTGCATCAGTCTTGTACGAAGGTGCTGAAAGCAAGCCTTTCCCAGTTAACACTGGTGTCAAACAAGGCTGTGTTATTGCTCCTACTCTTTTTTTCCCTGTTTATGGCTGCTGTTCTACAGATTGCTGGCCCCTCACTTACTGATGGAGTGTCTATTCACTACCGCTTTGATGGCGATTTCTTCAACCTCAGGTGCTTTCAAGTAAGAACAAAAGTATCCTCAACAGTGATAATTGAGCTCCAATACGCTGATGACTCAGCTCTTTGTGCCTGCTCCGAAGCTGATATGCAAAGAACTGTGGATGCATTCGCTCTTGTATACAGTAGACTTGGCCTCACTCTAAACACCACTAAAACCGAAGTCTTATTTCAGCACAAGCAGGGTTACCCATCACCGCTTGACCCCAAACCCTCCATCAAGATCGACGGTGTGCAGCTTAAGACAGTTAGCAACTTTAAATATCTTGGAAGCACCATCTCTGATAACGTCTCACTTGACGCAGAAATCCAGAATCGTATAAGCGCCGCTGCAGCTGCCTATCAAAAACTGGGTAAAAGAATCTTCTGTCACAAAGATATCAAAATCAGTACAAAGCTGTCAGTATATAACACCATCATAATTCCTACTCTAATATATGGCTATGAGACTTGGGTCATCTACCGTAAGCAGATGAAACAACTAGAAACTTACCATCAACGCTGTTTAAGAAGAATCCTCAACATCAAGTGGCAAGACAAGGTCACGAATGCAGACGTACTCAAGAAAGCTTCTACAACTAGTCTGGAGTCTACCATGCTTTATCACAGACTTAGATGGGTTGGACACGTTTGCAGAATGCCAAGCTACTGCCTGCCTAAACAACTTTATTTCTGTCAACTTGCCCAGGGTACTCGTCGTGTTGGTGCTCCGAAGAAAAGACATAAAGACCTACTAAAATATTCGCTTGTTAAGTCCAAAATTAATCCATCTGAATGGACTAACCTCCCATCTGATCGCCATATTTGGAAGAAAGTTATAAGGAAAGGCATGAACCATTTCGAACAGAATAGACTCGCTGAAGAACCAATGAGGCGTCATAGACGCAAAATGAAACAATTGAACAATCCCGTAATATAAACATTAAGCCACCATACTCGTTTACGAGTGGCAGCGAATTATTATTATTATTATTAATTATTATCTTTCCTTCAGTCCTGACCAGCTTTCCTGTCCCTGCAGATGAAAAATATCCCCACAGCATGATGCTGCCACCACCATGCTTAATTGTAGGAATAGTGTTCTCAGGGTATTGGGCTTGCGCCACACATGACATTTCCCATGATGGCCAAAAAGTTAAATTTTTGTCTCGTTTGACCAGAAAATCTTCTTCCATGTGTTTGGGGAGTCTGCCACATGCTGTTGGGCAAACTCCAAACGTGATTTCTTTAAGCAATGACTGTTTTCTGGCCACTCTTCCATAAAGCCCCACTCTGTGGAGTGTACGGCTTAAAGTGGTCCTATGGACAGATACTCCCATCTCCACTGTGGATCTTTGCAGCTCCTTCAGTGTTATCTTTGGTGTCTTTGTTGCATCTCTGATTAATGCCCTCCTTGCCCGGTCTGTGAGTTTTGGTGGACGGCCTTCTCTTGTCAGGTTTGTAGTGGTGGCATATTCTTTCCATTTTGCTATAATAGATTTAATGGTGCTCCCTGGGATATTTAAAGTTTGGGATATTTTTTACAACCCAACCCTGATCTATACTTCTCCGCAATTTTGTCTCTGACCTGTTTGGAGGCTCCTTGGTTTTCATGTTGCTTGCTTAGTCATGTTGCAGAGTCAGGGTCCTTCCAGAACAGGTCAAGTCATACAGACATCATGTGACAGATCATGTGACACTTTGATTGCACACAGGTGGCTCTTAATCAATTAATTATGTGACTTATGAAGTGAATTGGTTGGACCAGCTCTTATTTAGGGGTTTCATACGAAAGGGGGTGAATACTTATGCACACCCCAGATGTCTGTTTTTTTCATCTTCATTATCGTTTGTGTCACAATAAAAAAACAACGTGCACCTTTAAAGTTGCCTACGCATGTTGTGTAAATCAAATGGTGCTAACTCTCCAAAAATCCATTTTAATTCCAGCTTGCAATGCAACAAAACAGGACAAACACCAAGGGGGATGAATACTTTTGCAAGGCACTGGCCTTTTTTAAATACGAGGAAACATTAATATTTAATGATAATTGCCCATCTCTTTAGATTTGGTTGAAATAGGCTACGTTCACACTGCAGGCTGAAGTGACTCAAATCCGATCTTTTCGCCCATATGTGACCTGTATCCGATCTTTTATTGACAATATGAACGACACAGATCCAATTTTTTCAAATCCGACCCAGGCCGTTTGGATATGTGGTCCTAATTCCGATTCCTATCCGCTCTTTTCATATGCGACTTCAGTCTGAACTGCCAGGTCGCATTCATCCGACTTACACGTCATCAACAAGCCACAAACGTCACTATTCTGCGCTGAAGTAGGCGACGGGTCTCTCAAAAAAAGTTACAACAACATGGCGCATAATCACGGGCGCAGATAGAGGGTGGGACTCGTCCCACCCAGATTTAAATTCACCTCGTTCGGTCCCCCCCCACTTATAGGGAGGAAAAAACGTCTATGCTGTCTTTCTTTGCATAAGGCAAACCTCACGGAAAAATCAAAAGACTAATTACCATTCGGTTTATTGAGGTGTACAGCAGTGTATACATAGTTGCAACAACTCACATAAAACAAAGACTGATATTCAGTTGGTTGAGCTGCGCAGACTGCACAGGTTGCGAGCTCGAGCTTGGTTGCTATGGTAACCCACAACAAGTTTGACAGGCATATCGGGGTTGGGGTTGGTTTGCTGGCAGCTTTGTCCCCCCCAGTTTTTTGTCCCCCCCAGTTCAAAAAACGTATCTGCGCCCCTGCGCATGACATCAATGCGAGGGACGCTTCGGGCTGTGAAGGTTCTGAATCTTCTCAATGGAAGGACGCAGAGGTTAGGGAGCTGATTTCCATTTGGGGGGACACAGCTATTCAAGCTAGATTGGATGGGTCATACCGCAACCGGGCGGTTTTACTTCCGTAAACACTGGCCATGCTCACTGCGTGTGACGTCGTCGTATCCTGCAATGCGCATGCGGAACACTTTTAGGTCGCTTTTCATTCATACTGAGGATCACATACAAGTCGCATATATTTGTTAATGTGAACGACCTCACAAAAAAATCGGATTTCACAAAAAAATCGGAATTGAGCATTAAGCCTTGCAGTGTGAACGTAGCGTATGTGACTCTTCGAACAGTTCATGGCCCATTTGCCAAGAATGATATACAAGGTGATTGTACCATCAGTGCATGATATATATTTAGGATTATTAACTAAATAATTAGCACACAGAGTATTTGTGGCTCAATAAACCTGTGGAACAGCATTGATTTCTGCCATTGTCATTGAGGGTTTGGCTGGAAGCAGACGAACGGGTACTTTCCATCTCCCACTAATCACATGATTGTGATGGTCAAAGATATGGAGCTTCAGCCAGCCTCGTGGTGCTAAGTGTGTCACTTTATGTCCGTAGATATCGTAACCTCCTGATGCCTGCACGTGCATCACTAGAGAGATGGATGAAGCAGGCTGGACCCTGGCCAAGGAAAGACAAGCTAACATGTTTTCAGGTTATCATGCAGTTTGACTTGAATGTCAAGACACTTGTCACACACTACATTTGATATGTGGGTCATTCTTTGTGAGTGTTGTTTTCTCATGTTACGACCCCAATTCCAAAAAGTCGGGCCGCTGTGTAAACTGGAAATAAAAACAGAATGTGATCATTTGCAAATCATGGAAGCGCGATATTTCATTGAAAATAGTGCAAAGACAACATATCAAATGTTGAAACTGAGAAATTTTATAGTTTTTTGAAAAATATACGCTCATTTTGAATTTGATGTGTTGCATCACCTTTACTTTTAACAACACTCTGTTGATGTTTGGGAACTGAGGAGACCAGTTGTAGTTTTGAAAGAGAAATGTTGTAATGAACTTAATTGGGTTTATATTTCAAAATGTTAGCTTGCTAATGAAGAATTAGCTAACACTAGCACATTTTATCAGTAGCAAAGTTGATATCCTTGAGTTTACTGCTGGGGTGGCACGGTGGTGTAGTGGTTAGCGCTGTCGCCTCACAGCAAGAAGGTCCGGGTTCGAGCCCTGTGGCCCACGAGGGCCTTTCTGTGTGGAGTTTGCATGTTCTCCCCGTGTCCGCGTGGGTTTCCTCCGGGTGCTCCGGTTTCCCCTACAGTCCAAAGACATGCAGGTTAGGTTAACTGGTGACTCTAAATTGACCGTAGGTGCGAATGTGAGTGTGAATGGTTGTCTGTGTCTATGTGTCAGCCCTGTGATGACCTGGCGACTTGTCTAGGGTGTACCCCGCCTTTCGCCCGTAGTCAGCTGGGATAGGCTCCAGCTTGCCTGCGACCCTGTAGAACAGGATAAAGCAGCTTGAGATAATGAGATGAGATGAGTTTACTGCTCTATTTTGCCCCTAGTGGAATAACACAGACTAGCTCTTTGACATCCCTGCATTAAAGTGCATATCACGGGTACATTCCGTGATCAATGTAATTGGGTACATTCCAAGATCAATGTAATTCTCCTATTTTATATTAAACTTTGGTCAAATATCTGTCACATTTTGCATTTTGTGCAATTTTTTTACCTTGTGCAATACGAAAAAAATTCAGTTGAAATCAAGCCATTTGAGGCGAATTGGTCCGCCTCTGAAAAAACTTGGCATTTGGATTTCCCAGGAAACATTGATTTTCGTGACGTCGCATGCGGGACGCCTCCCTCTGAATCCTACATCAGCGCTGGTTTGTTTATGAGAAAACGACCTGGTGGTTTTCTGCAAATTTCTTCAACGTTATCACGTAATTATTAAATGGTTAACAGATGTATCGTAGGAGGGTGTAGCAACACCAATCATGATGGGATTAGTACTCATAGTTTCCCACATTGCACTCAGGTGACAATTCCATATTTCAATGCAAAATCGCTAGCTGCTAAACTTGGTCTACACAGGCTGTGCACTGAAACCGTGCAAGCTCTCGCAGCCTGCTGGCGCTTCCGCAGGTGACGTCACGAATCTGGCTCCAGACTCCCTTGGGATTTTTCCAGACACGTTTTGTTATTTTATTTTCTTTCTGCTGTAGACAGATGGCCTTGTGCAAAATTACCCTTCTGGATGAGTGTGTAAAGGGACATTATTTCATATAAAAAAAAAAAACGAATTTGGTCCAGGATTTGCACTTTAAGTTTTTAAATCCAAGTCACCACATACAAGAAATGAGCCATGTACTCACCCGGGCACTGCTTGCTTGCTAGCGAGGATTGCCTTTTGTCCTACACTGTGTTCATGAGAGCTGACAGGATCACAGTAAACTGGGGGTAATATGGAGGGGGTTCCCAGACATACGTCCCCGCTGTATATCCCCACCATCAACTGACAAACTCTGTACGATGGGCACAAACCCAAGAGGAAATCATAAAACACCACAAAACCTGCCCTGCAACAAAAACACGGAAGAAAACAAACTTGAAATACATTCCTTTCAATGCTCCAGTACGAAGATATGCTAATGTTTGATTGACAATCAACTAACATTTCATCATAGGGACTGGGATACAAGCCATCTGATTCTTTTATGAGGTATTTGGTTAAAGGTGGTGATCCGGGTTCCTCCTGTGGAGATAGAGAGAAACTTTGAAAATCACATGACCAGAAAATGTGACAGTAATAAGAGTAACACTGCATGCAATACATACATAAATCATGTGTATTTATTTATTATAAGAGACTTTTACCAGAGGGGGAAAGGTCACTATGGATGGTGTCGTTTTCCTGCTCATAATTTGCTTTCTCAGACGATTAATCTCAAGCTCATGTTTTAATAGGTCAATGTCCATCTTCGCAGCTCTCATCTCCTGCTCAGCAGGTTGACCTAAACAAAAGAGTTGAAACTTGAAATATTTGCTGTATCTTCTGAATTTCTGAACATCATTTTAAGGAATTAGATTAGGGCTGGGCAATATGATGATATAATATCAGTACTGAATTATATAACAAGTACAATCACTTAACTACATTTTTTACAGATTGTTTGCAGATCTAAATATCATGATATACAACCCAAGTCCATAAATGTGGGATACATAAAATGTAAAAAAAAAAGAAAGAATACGACGATTTGCAAATCTTGGAAACCCTATATTTCATTGAAAATAGTACAAAGACAACATAAATGTTGAAACTGAGAAATGTTATTGTTTTATGGAAAATATATGCTCATGTTGAATTTGATGTCAGCAACACATTTCAAAAAAATTGGGACAAGGGCATGTTTACCACTGTGCTGCATCACCTCTACTTTTCACAAAACTCTATAAACGTTTGGGAACTGAGGAGCCTGATTGCTGTAGTTTTGAAAGAGAAATGTTGTTCCATTCTTGCCTGATATACAGTTTCAGTTGGTCACAGTTCAGGGTCTCCTTTGTCGCACTTTGTGCTTCATAATGCGCCAAATGTTTTAAATGGGAGACAGGTTTGGACTGCAGGCAGGTCAGTTTAGCACCAGGACTCTTTTACGACTGAGTCATGCAGTTTAATATGTGCAGAAAGTGGTTTGGCATTGTCTTGCTGAAAGAAGGAAGGCCTTCCCTGAAAAAGATTTTGTCTGGCTGGCAGCATATTCAGCATTAATGATGCCTTCCCAGATGTACAAGCTACCCATATCATGTGCACTAATGCACCCTCATACCATCACAGATGCTGGCTTTTGAACTGTGCACTGATAACAGTCCGGATGGTCCCACTCCTCTTCAGCCTGGAGGACGTGGTGTCCATGATTTCTAAAAAGAATTTCTACTTTTGATTTGTCAGACTTTGGGATAATTTTCCACTTCGCCTCAGTCCATCGTAAAAGAGCTCGGGCCCAGAGAACGCGGCTGTGTTTCTGGATATTGTTTATATCTGGTTTTAACTTGCATTTGTGGATGCAGTAATGAAGTGTTTTCACAGATGATGGTTTTCTGAAGTGTTCCTGAGCCCAAGTGATTTCCACGACAGACACATGTCTGCTTTTAATGCAGTGTCTCCTGAAGGCCTGAAGATCACAGGCACCCAATGTCAGTTTTCAGCCTTGTCTCTTGCATACAGAGATTTCTCCAGATTCTCTGAATCTTTTAATGATATTATGTACCAGAGATGATATGATCCCCAAATTCTTTGCAGTTTTACATTGAGGAACGTTATTCTTAAATTGTTGCACTGTTTGCCCATGCAGTCTTTCACAGAGCGGTGAGCCCCTCCCCATCTTTACTTCTGAGAGACTCCGCCTCTCTGGGATGCTCTTTTTATACCCAATCATGTTGCTGACCTGTCGCCAACTAACTAAATTAGTTTTTTTTTAGCATTACACAACTTTTTCAGTCTTTTGTTGCCCCTGTCCCAACTTTTCTGAAACGTGTTGCTGACATCAAATTCAAAATGATCATATATTTTTCAAAAAACAATAAAATTTCTCAGTTTCAACATTTGATATGTTGTCTCTGTACTATTTTCAATGAAATATAGGGTTTCTAAGATTTGAAAATCTTCACATCCTGTTTTAGAGTTACATTTCACACAGTGTCCCAAATTTATGGAATCAGGGTCGTGTATTGTCGAAACATCTTCAATTCTCATGATATGATATTTTTTGTCATATTGCTTGCTTCTAAGTCGGATATTACAGTTTGGAGTTGTTCTGGATGTTCTCTTTCTTAACTCCAGTTTCATGATTTCCTCTTCCAAGCGCCTGTTTTCTAGCTCTATGGACATAAGTTCTCTGCTCAAATGTTTCCTATTGTCCCTTTGACCTGCATAACAGCACAAACACCTTTTAAGTGACATGGCAGCATAATAACAATATTATAAGTATGTAGGAGTATTTGCTCTCACGATTGGTTTTGGGTACAGGCGTTTTCTCAGCCTGTGTTTCTAATTTGATGGCTGCATCTAACAAATGCTGCAGCTGAGCCAGGATTTGAGGATCCTTTCCTCCCCTCTGGAGATAGGAGAGGTGAAGAGTACTGTGGAATGGATTATCACATTACATGGATGGATACGATAGATAAAGTTCCAGTTTGCTTCATGACTCAGTTCCGCAATAATGTGAATCACATTAGTGTCACTGAAACATGACTTTATGAGAAATCTTCAATTACCTGATTTCTGTAGAAAGCACTCCACAGCTGTAAACAGGTATGTATTTTTCTATTACTCTCTCCTCAGTATTAGCCACATGTTGGTTTGAGTCATTGCTCTGATGTATGTCCTGCCTATGAGATAGTATACAGGTTTGTTATTGATGTCACTGTTTTATTGACGCAATCTAGAAAAAAACTGCCGTATAATTGTACTGGAAATACTTAAAGGAAAATTCCACCCTGAAGGATTTATACAGGACCAGTCAAAGGTTTGGACACACCTTCTTATTCAATGTTTTTTTTTTTTTATTAAAAGTCACTTCATGTCTTAAAGTAATGATGGATGTCGTTTCTCTTTCCTTAGTTGAGCGGTTCTTGACATAATATGGATTACTACAGTTGTGGATGGAATAGGGCTATTTACTGTATTTTTATTATTTACTGTGGGCGGCACGGTGGTGTAGTGGTTAGCGCCCCGTGGCGACGAGGGCCTTTCTGTGCGGAGTTTGCATGTTCTCCCCGTGTCCGCGTGGGTTTCCTCCGGGTGCTCCGGTTTCCCCCACAGTCCAAAGACATGCAGGTTAGGTTAACTGGTGACTCTAAATTGACCGTAGGTGTGAATGTGAGTGTGAATGGTTGTCTGTGTCTATGTGTCAGCCCTGTGATGACCTGGCGACTTGTCCAGGGTGTACCCCGCCTTTCGCCCATAGTCAGCTGGGATAGGCTCCAGCTTGCCTGCGACCCTGTAGGACAGGATAAAGTGGCTAGAGATAATGAGAGAGATGAGATGCGACTATTTACTGTTTGATCTCAAATGCATTAAGAAGGCAAGAAACTAGTCCATTAAGTAACTTTTGATAAGGCACCTGTTAACTGAAAAGCATTCCAGGTGACTACCTCATGAAGCTGGTTAAGATAATGCCAATAGTGTGCAAAGAGTCATCAAGTATCAAGTATCCAATGCTGGATACTTTTTTTAAACATTTTTTTGTTTACCACATAATTCCATATATGTTCCAGATGTTACTTCATAGTTTTGCTGTCTTCAGTGTTGTTCTACCATGTAGAAAATAGTCAAAATATAGCCACAAGCAGCGACGAAGGACCCGAGCACCTCCGGTATACCAAATCTGACATGAATCGAACAAACTGCCAAGGAGGAGAATGCCAAAATGTAACGTGTCAAAATGTACAAAACCAAAAATAACTCATTTCCTGTTGAGTATAGCTAATACAATGTACATTACAATTTGGTCATCTTGGGGCACCCCACACACCTATCAAATTTGACACAGATAGGTGAAACTACATACCAGGTAAAAGTCTCAATGACATGTGCGGGCTCTATGGAGTCCCTTGGACACACCTGGGGCCAAGCCTCTATCCCTGAGTAGTAGTGACCAGGACTAATGTGTGTACCAAATTTCATGAGTTTTCGTCCATGGGAACCACCTCAAAAATGGCCAAGTCTTGAAGAAAGAGAAGAAGAATCCTTCGGAAAACAAGTCGTCGTCGGCTGTCCATTGCTAGCGATGATGACTACTTCATTATGATGCACAGAAACGCAGACGGACTGCGATTTCCTAATGTGAAGTGCCTTGCACAGCAAGGTAAGACAAACGATGTCGTGCCCCCATCATGTTGCCTCTCTGGACCTCCAGACCTGATGCTAAGTGGTGCACAAAAGTGCCACAGACCTGACGGGTATGGAAGTTTCCCTGCAATGACAACTGACTTGCAGAGTGATGCCATCCATTGGCCATTTGAGTGGCTCTTCCGCATGCCATCAGGTGGTGTGCCAATGACCCTGTTGGGTTCATCTGCCACGTTGCACCGAAAAGCGCCCTGCTGCCAGCGCCTTATTGGTGATGTACTATTTAAGCCATAGCTGGAACCCAGGCAGGTGCTACCACACCGGGTCAGAGCGGAACTGGGAGCAATGGTGATTAAGTGGTAACTCCACTTTCCCTAATACTCAAGTCCTCTTGGGCCTGAGACTCACCACCGGTTGCAGTTTAAAGTCATACCCAAGACTAAGGAAAACAATAGTGTTTTACATCAGGAAGAGGAAAACAATAGGGTCTTAAATACAACCCCGATTCCAAAAAAGTTGGGACAAAGTACAAATTGTAAATAAAAAAAAATACAATGATGTGGAAGTTTCACAATTCCATATTTTATTCAGAATAGAACATACCGTAGATGACATATCAAATGTTTAAACTGAGAAAATGTATCATTTAAAGAGAAAAATTAGGTGATTTTGAATTTCATGACAACAACACATCTCAAAAAAGTTGGGACAAGGCCATGTTTCCCACTGTGAGACATCCCCTTTTCTCTTTACAACAGTCTGTAAACGTCTGGGGACTGAGGAGACAAGTTGCTCAAGTTTAGGGATAGGAATGTTAACCCATTCTTGTCTAATGTAGGATTCTAGTTGCTCAACTGTCTTAGGTCTTTTTTGTCGTATCTTCCGTTTTATGATGCACCAAATGTTTTCTATGGGTGAAAGATCTGGACTGCAGGCTGGCCAGTTAAGTACCCGGACCCTTCTTCTACACAGCCATGATGCTGTAATTGATGCAGTATGTGGTTTGGCATTGTCATGTTGGAAAATGCAAGGTCTTCCCTGAAAGAGACGTTGTCTGGATGGGAGCATATGTTGCTCTAGAACCTGGATATACCTTTCAGCATTGATGGTGTCTTTCCAGATGTGTAAGCTGCCCATGTCACACACACTAATGCAACCCCATACCATCAGAGATGCAGGCTTCTGAACTGAGCGCTGATAACAACTTGGGTCGTCCTTCTCCTCTTTAGTCCGAATGACACGGCGTCCCTGATTTCCATAAAGAACTTCAAATTTTGATTCGTCTGACCACAGAACAGTTTTTCACTTTGCCACAGTCCATTTTAAATGAACCTTGGCCCAGAGAAGACGTCTGCGCTTCTGGATCATGTTTAGATACGGTTTCTTCTTTGAACTATAGAGTTTTAGCTGGCAACGGCAGATGGCACGGTGAATTGTGTTCACAGATAATGTTCTCTGGAAATATTCCTGAGCCCATTTTGTGATTTCCAATACAGAAGCATGCCTGTATGTGATGCAGTGCCGTCTAAGGGCCCGAAGATCACGGGCACCCAGTATGGTTTTCCGGCCTTGACCCTTACGCACAGAGATTCTTCCAGATTCTCTGAATCTTTTGATGATATTATGCACTGTAGATGATGATATGTTCAAACTCTTTGCAATTGTACACTGTCGAACTCCTTTCTGATATCGCTCCACTATTTGTCGGCGCAGAATTAGGGGGATTGGTGATCCTCGTCCCATCTTTACTTCTGAGAGCCGCTGCCACTCCAAGATGCTCTTTTTATACCCAGTCATGTTAATGACCTATTGCCAATTGACCTAATGAGTTGCAATTTGGTCCTCCAGCTGTTCCTTTTTTCTACCTTTAACTTTTCCAGCCTCTTATTGCCCCTGTCCCAACTTTTTTGAGATGTGTTTGTGTCATGAAATGTCAAATGAGCCAATATTTGGCATGAAATTTCAAAATGTCTCACTTTCGACATTTGATATGTTGTCTATGTTCTATCGTGAATACAATATCAGTTTCTGAGATTTGTAAATTATTGCATTCCGTTTTTATTTACAATTTGTACTTTGTCCCAACTTTTTTGGAATCGGGGTTGTACAGAAAAACCTATGAATGAGTAGGTGTGTACAAACTTTTGACTGGTACCGTAGATTAATCCTTATTATGTATTTTGTAATGTAATTCTGTTCCGCTTTGCTCCCTACAAGGGAACTCAGAAGAGGGTGTGGGATCAGGATGAGGGAAAGGAGAAAGCAGTATATCAAAATTGTAGTTCAGCTTCTGGCTCGAAACTGCTCCTTTACATCAGGATGAGTTTCAAACCCTGATCATTTGCGCGAACTAACCCTTTCTGCTGTAGATGATCCATTAGAGTCTCCAGTAACGCGGTGTTTCTCTGCTCGTCTTCTTTCAGCTCGAACAGCATTCTCTCAAGTTCAGCCACTTTCCCAGTTTTAACAGCCAGCTCTTGCAGCTTGTAATCAATCTCTGCAATCAGTGAAGAAACATGTTGATGCTTTGAAATAAACAACAGCTTTCTGTACTGGCACGTTCCCTGCTACACCCAATAAACCTACTTTTATGGGGCTTTTAAAAAGCAGGGCTTATTAGGCAGAATAAATACACTCTTTGCCCTTTGCCAGGACTGTTTTTTCGTAGCGCTAAAAGTATGATTTGTTTGGGTTTTTTTTCCCCTCTCTCTCTTCCTATTTAAAAGACATTTAACAGTAAGGAGAACTGTAAAACCTTGTCTCTGCATGTCCAGTTGTTTGTGCCCATCAGATAGCACCGTGTTGCACTTGTGAACTTCAGCCAGGTCTTCAGTGTGATGATCTTCTGTTCTGTCTGAGTGATCTGTCTGTTTAGATATGACACATATTGAGACTAAATTTACCGAAATTACACTGAAACATTCGAAAACACAAATAAAAACGAGACATCGTGAAACATTTGTGGGATTGTTTATGTGTAATTCTCACTGGTTTGTTGTCAGGTAGAGGTTTAGGCTCATCTTGAGATGTCTGCACGCTCTTAACATCTTGATTCTTGGGCAAACTCTGGTGCCACTGATGCCGCCTTGTCTTTTCTCTTATCTTCTGACTCTGTATGAACATTTTCCAATCATCATCACAGCAACACTAGAACCAAAGTGTTAAAAAAATCTAATCTTGTGCCTGTTGTACCAGATGTCGGTGTACGTCTTTGTCTTTCCAACATTCAGAAAAAGTGAAGACAATGCAAAATATTGAACAGAAACTATACCTAAAATCACGGGCGCAGATAGGGGGGGGACGGGGGGATTCGTCCCACCCAGATTTAAATTCACCTCGTTCGGTCCCCCCCACTTATAGGGAGGAAAAAACGTCTATGCTGTCTTTCTTTGCATAAGGCAAACCTAACGGAAAAATCAAAAGACTAATTACCATTCGGTTTATTGAGGTGCACAGCAGTACATACATAGTTGCAACTGCGCAGACTGCACAGGTTGCGAGCTCGAGCTTGGTTGCTATGGTTACAAGTTTGACAGGCATATCGGGGACAGCGCCTCCTAGTTCAGGACCCCAACATGGCATGATGAAGGGTGCCAAAAGGCAGAAAACGATTGCATCGTTTTTTCCAAAAAAAAAAAAACGACTGTAAGTAAACTGTGCCTTACTTTATCATATCACCTTGCAATTTTTTGATAGTCTGTTCAAAGTAATGTCGTAGTGAAAGTAAAATCGTACGGAGTAGAGATGCCTTTCTGGTAGCCTCCTTCTTTCGGTGGTAGCCTGTAGATACAGTGCTCAGAAGGCAGTTTTAATGTTTAATCTGGCGTTCCCTGCCATAATTTCAGCGAGCATATTGTTTCATAAGGAAACTTTGCGAAGAGTCGTTGACTGACTGCCGCTCACGCAACACACAGGCATAGTTAGAAAGTCAGGATGCACTGGTTTACACTTTACACACACACACACGTAGCCCAGTTAACAGTTGGAACTTAGCGATTTTAAAACTAGTTTTGCAGTTTTGCAATTTCTGTGCGTGATGATAATGTGTAAACTTTGGATTTCCATAGGCTATGTTAAAATGTTATCATTGTCCTGGCCTGCAGGTAGTTCCTGGTGATGGCAGTGAGGGAGGTGAAATAACATGTATACACACTACCGTTCAAAAGTTTGGGGTCACCCAGACAATTTTGTGTTTTCCATGAAAAGTCACACTTTTATTTACCTCCATAAGTTGTAAAATGAATAGAAAATATAGTCAAGACATTTTTCTGGCCATTTTGAGCATTTAATCGACCCCACAAATGTGATGCTCCAGAAACTCAATCTGCTCAAAGGAAGGTCAGTTTTATAGCTTCTCTAAAGAGCTCAACTGTTTTCAGCTGTGCTAACATGATTGTACAAGGGTTTTCTAATCATCCATTAGCCTTCTGAGGCAATGAGCAAACACATTGTACCATTAGAACACTGGAGTGAGAGTTGCTGGAAATGGGCCTCTATACACCTATGGAGATATTGCACCAAAAACCAGACATTTGCAGCTAGAATAGTCATTTACCACATTAGCAATGTATAGAGTGGATTTCTGATTAGTTTAAAGTGATCTTCATTGAAAAGAACAGTGCTTTTCTTTCACAAATAAGGACATTTCAAAGTGACCCCAAACTTTTGAATGGTAGTGTGTGTATATAGGCCTATATATATATATATATATATATATATATATATATATATATATATACACACACACACACACACACACACACATATATATATATATATATATATATATACAAAATGGAATCATTTGCTGACAGCTCAGTCCCCCCCAGTTCAAAAATCCTATCTGCGCCCCTGCCTAAAATATCAGACAGAGCACTCCAGTAGATATAAAGTTCCTAGTTTCAACAGAGTAGTACCTCTGATTGAGAAATCGCTCCAATACAAAACTTCTCTTTATGTTGCACCAGAAAATGCATGGATCTGAAAGTCATATTACACTTTGCACAAATTAACGACCCCATGATGTGGGGGAAAAAGGGAATAAAGAAAAGAAGAAGAGAAAGTGTGTTGTGGAAGTCTCCAAGCACTTTGTGTGCTGAGCTGTTCTTGACAACCAATAGAAGGGTTGCCATATTTTGCATCTTCATACAGATTTTTTTTCTCTTTCGAAGTTAATAAGACAGAAAAATGCAGCTTGTTCTGTTAATGAGAAGCTGGAAAGCACAAAGTTCTCCATTTGTCAGATCTTCCCATAGTAAATGGTAAATTGGTTACTTCCCCATAGTAAATGGTAAACTGCGAACTGGCTAGCTAGCTCACACTGATTTATATGACATTCCTGTAAAAGGTGCCTTTGGTAAATTTACCATCCCTGCTTCTGTTTCTACTTCATCTTATGAGTTTTCATCTTTGAAAAAAGTTCTTGAAAATTATCGATTGCCATGTCTGCTAATGATGTTGCTAACATGACTGGAGTGACCGTTTCGAACTAGGAGGTGGAATTTTACGTGGCGAATACAAACAAGAGGAGTGATACACACAGCGAAATGACTCTGGTACAGCAAATATATACACAGAGGACATTACACGGTTGTGCAAATGTATGAAGTTTATCTTCGAGTGCTGAAGGTATATATCACGAGCGAGTAAAGCAAACAAGTGATGTATTTTTCAACGTGAGAAGATAAACTTCATATCTTTGCGCCACAGTGCAATGTTCTTTATATTATATGGACACATCCAGGAAAAAAAAATACTCAAGTTAATCAAAAGAATTTTAATTTTGAACTGGATCGCCATTTTGACAATGCGCATCCGGTCAGCAGAAAAACACTGGGAGTGACATCATCGGAGTGAAATATCGGGAATTATTATACATACAGGACACTTTTTCGATGGAAGAAAAACACATTTTATTTCCTTCTAGCGGGTTTCATTCATTTGGTTTGATAGCATGCAATATTGTCAGCATATCGCTATCCGACATGTATTACGTCGCTCTACCCAATGGAGAGTGAGCGTTGAATATGGTTTACGATATTGCATGGTTGTCAAGACAACATGACGCCACACGGCGGAGCTAATGCAAATATTCAATAAAAGAGTTTTCTGCTGCGCATGTGCGGAAGCATTTCTTTGCTTACCGGGAAAGAGAAAGATGCTTTGAACGCCCGAAAGGCTTCCAAAACTTCATCATTCTATTTCATATTTACAAGAGAAAGATATACCAATAGACATTGAAAAACTGGAAAAGAGAATGTGTATGTATAATAATAAATTTGGCTGGATTTTCTTTCGTGGTATATCAAATATATTCCATTCAGCAAGCATGATATTGAACTCGTCTTCAACTTGTTCAATATCATGCTAGCTGATTGGAATATATCTGATATACCACTCAACGCCAGCTCATATCCATCCATCCATTATCTGTAGCTGCTTTATCCTGTTCTACAGGGTCGCGGGCAAGCTGGAGCCTATCCCAGCTGACTGTGGGCGAAAGGCGGGGTACACCCTGGACAAGTCGCCAGGTCATCGCAGGGCTGACACATAGACACAGACAACCATTCACACTCACATTCACACCTACGGTCAATTTAGAGCCACCAATTAACCTAACCTGCATGCGTTTGGACTGTGGGGGAAACCGGAGGACCCAGAGGAAACCCACACGGACACGGGGAGAACATGCAAACTCCGTACAGAAAGGCCCTCACCGCTCGAACCCAGACCTTCTTGCTGTGAGACGACAGCACTAACCACTACACCACCATGCCACCCCATATATATATATATATATATATATATATATATATATTGGCATAGGGGCGGCACGGTGGTGTAGTGGATAGCGCTGTTGCCTCACAGCAAGAAGGTCCTGGGTTCGAGCCCCGGGGCCGGCGAGGGCCCTTTTGTGTGGAGTTTGCATGTTCTCCCTGTGTCCGCGTGGGTTTCCTCCAGGTGCTCCAGTTTCCCCCACAGTCCAAAGACATGCAGGTTAGGTTAACCGGTGACTCTAAATTGACCGTAGGTGTGAATGTGAGTGTGAATGGTTGTCCGTGTCTATGTGTCAGCCCTGTGATGACCTGGCGACTTGTCCAGGGTGTACCCCGCCTTTCGCCCATAGTCAGCTGGGATAGGCTCCAGCTTGCCTGCGACCCTGTAGAAGGATAAAGTGGCTAGAGATAATGAGATGAGATATTGGCATAGTAGTGTAATGGTTAGCACTGTCTCCTCACAACAAGAAGGTCCTGGGTTCGAGCCCAGCGGCTGGCGAGGGCCTTTCTGTGTGGAGTTTGCATGTTCTCCCCGTGTCCGTGTGGGTTTCCTCCGGGTGCTCCGGTTTCCCCCACAGTCCAAAGACATGCAGGTTAGGTTAACTGGTGACTCTAAATTGACCGTAGGTGTGAATGTGAGTGTGAATTATTGTCTGTGTACCCCGCCTCTCGCCCGTAGCCAGCTGGGATAGGCTCCAGCTTGCCTACGACCCTGTGGAACAGGATAAAGCGGCTAGAGATAATGAGATGACATGATATGTGTGTGTGTGTGTTAGATGTATTTGTCATCTCAAATGTGTAGGATTTCAACACCATTAATACAATCTGGCAACCCAACATGATAACAGTCAGGGGGCATGTCGTATTGTTGTGAGTGTAAAGACTGAAATTGACAGTTTTATTGTATTTCAATCAATTTGTACAACTTTTATAATAATCAGTTAAGTTTTATGATCACGTTTATTATAAACTATCATCATTTGGCGTCACTGTCACTGGAAAAGTGCATACTAACACACCGAATGTAGACTATCAGAACGCAAAAAGAGTCACCACTGTTACAGAAGCTGCTTCATAAAAAAAAATAAAAAAATAAAACCCAGCCCTGTTTACGCTCCTTTGTTGAATGGCGGAGGAATACACACTCGGTTTTTGACGGCTCTCGGCCACTTACTCTTGCCCCACCCCTGTTCCGTTTCGTTCTATTATGAAGTCAGTAGATGGGCAGCCACATGAACCAATCACAAGCGATCTAAACATCACCAACGACGAGGTGAATCTGATTAACCAATAGGAATCACTAACACTTTGCATACGCGACGTCACCAGGATTGACATTGCGTTAAAGCCAATCATTTGTTCGGTTGTAGCAAGCATAGGGTTCTGTCTCGACCAATGAGAATCCGAGAGTGGGCGGGAACGTATCGCGTTGCGTGCAATAACGTTAGGTTGGCTGTATAAGACAGAGGCCGTCGTCTGCTGCTGTAATTTGGCTACAGGGGAAGAAAAATACAGTCTAAAGTGTGTGTGTTTGTTTGTTTTTTTTTAAAGCGTATGTACGGATTTTTTCTTTTTGTTGACTGGACGGTTTTGAGTTCGTATCCGAGTCGCTGTTAAGGTGAGTTAACAAAATAAAAGCGCTATATTGAAGATAAACTGGCTGCAAACACGTCTCTAACCTGTTTATTTTTCTGTCAAACAAAGTAGCAAAGCCCTGCTAGCGGTTTTCGGTGTTAATAATGGCCAGGGCTTTAGAGCAGGACGCCGAGTTGTTGAGCTCGATAATTATCGACTAAACAGCTCTGGAACTGATTCATACTGCCTTGCTGTGTGTTTTTTGTAAACGTATATTATTTAAAACGAACTCAAGAAAGGAACCAAACCGGAGCGGTGGGCAGTGTTTCATCGCGTCCGGTTCGGTTGTAGCTGCACTCATCATGCTCCGGGTTTGTTTCATTGCAGCTGCATCGCATCCTCCGCGGGTTGCGGGTCGATTTGATCCAGAAAACCGGCAGTGTTTCATGCAGCTGTTGGACACCAACATTCCCACTGATCAAACATCTGCCTGAGGTGAGAAATGTGAGTTTGATCGGTATAAAAATGACAAATAACAACTTGGCTGATGGCGAGCGCTGCTTCAGCATGCGGCCTGTTTTCCCTTCATTGTGTTGCATTTCTTTCCTCGACCTCATCGGAGCAGTTAATCGGGTTATTTAGTCGATTAATCGAGTGGAATCTGAAGTTAAATACGCATCTTTTTGGTACTTGCATGAGTTCGTCTGGTGTGAGCTCATGAATCTGCTGCACTGGAATTTGTCCATCGATTTTTTTTTCTTCCCCCCCAGCAAATATTAAAATAAACCTGTATTAAACACGTTATATTACCTGCTGGATCACTAGATTTTTAAGCTCACAGATAGTAAACAAACAATACACTACTGTTACTACTTCTTCCTCTTGAGTATGGGATGAGTTTGAATTCTAGCGCTTTACTATTTTTCTGTCCGTCTACCTACCTATCTACCCCTTTCCTTTTTACGTCTCATACTTGGAGTTGTTTTAATCAAGCATGAGATATCTGGTGATTATTGGAAAGCTAAACCAAGGCCTGCGTTGAAAACATTTACTTCCACTTCCCTATCGTAATCTGTCCTTCTTCTTCGTTATCGTCCAGCACTGCTGTCAGATCAGGGTCCGTGTGGACCTGACTGAACCGCATGCCATATTAATTGGAGTATAGCTTTACACCAGATGCGTGCAACCTTTCTGATACAATTCTCCCATTTCTGGGCTCAGGAAACGACGATTCGCATCCACGGTCGCACCTATGGGCAATTTGTGTGGAAAACCGAGAACATGCAAGCGCTACACAGAAAGGCCCCCGTCGGCTACCGGGCTCAAACCCGGAACCTTCTTGCTGTGAAGCGATAGTACGGACTACTACGCCACCGTACCGTCCAATCGGAATCTGTGCTGAAATGTGATTTATTTATCTCATCTCATTATCTCTAGCCGCTTTATCCTGTTCTACAGGGTCGCAGGCAAGCTGGAGCCTATCCCAGCTGACTACGGGCGAAAGGCGGGGTACACCCTGGACAAGTCGCCAGGTCATCACAGGGCTGACACATAGACACAGACAACCATTCACACTCACATTCACACCTACAGTCAATTTAGCCCATGTTTACATGAGACCGTATCAGCGGATCATCAGATTAACGTTTTTAAAACGATTAGCGTGCACACAGCAACACCAATACACGGATACGCTCGGCTCCGCAGGCATCCTGCGCTCCAAATCACTCCGCCCTGAACAGCGAGTGCCCTCTGGAGGGTGCGCACTCCGGCCTTGTGCAGCTCACAGAGCACGCGAGTGAAGTGCACAAGCTGTGATTCGGGACTGAGCCGCTGTGTGTGTGATCCCAGCGCATATCACTTACCACTTGCAAGTGGAAGGATGGCAAGCCTAAAGACAATCATAACTACACAATGGGCAGTATTTGCATCAGTATTTGCAGTATTTTCATACTTTTATACTCTTTAATGAAAGGTGATACAAGGCGGAAGTCCGCGCCGTTTTTCAGCAGTCGCGTCACATGACCAACGCCAGCGAATCAGGAAGGTGGATGTCACAGTGACGTTGTCCAATGAGACGCCAGCTAGAGCTCAGCACAGCGTATCCGCGTATTCTCAATGTTTACACAGCACCGGAGCTGATACGATCTGGATTGAATACGTGGACCCTGGCGGATTCCCGTTTCCCGGCGTTTCCAGGCGGTTTAATGTAAACGGACAGTGCATCCGCGAAGAAAACGAGACAGATACGGTCTAATGTAAACTTGGCCTTAGAGTCACCAGTTACCCTAACCTGCATGTCTTTGGACTGTGGGGGAAACCGGAGCACCCAGAGGAAACCCACGTGGACACGGGGAGAACATGCAAATTCCGCACAGAAAGGCCCTTGCCGGCCATGGGGCTCGAACCCGGACCTTTTTGCTGTGAGGCGACAGCGCTAACCGCTACACCACCGTGCCGCCCCTGATTTATTTATTATTGTTGTTATTTTCCCCCCTTCTTCAGAGGTGTCAAAATCGCACAGAAGAAGGAAATCTCAGCTCTGAGTCTTTTAACGCAAAGCTCTTCGTCCTTAAACAAGTCCTGTTGGAACTGGGAATGCTTGTCGAGGAAAATCTTGCAGGCCTTCTGTTACTGGTTTCAGTGTTTGGTCAGAGAGGGCGAATCTTACCTGGAGTTACTTCTTCGTGTAAAACGTGGCAGGATCAAGGAACAGACGATATGAATTCTGTTCTGTCGTGGCTGACGAATTTCCAGCCTCAGACCTGGATATGAACGTCAGGAACGATGAACGGGTATCGACAGAACTGTAACAATGTGGAGTCTGTGTCACTCAATTTTTTGGCAACCGCTGAAGAGTTTCTTGACCCTCCTGTACGACTACACAAGGACGCGCAGGTCAGGGTTGAACTTTTCACCACAAGTTGCCATTCTCCCGACCTGGCGCTATGATCGCGTAATCCGATATGGTGAAAGATGAAAATATCGTGTAGTCTGATCCTGGGGTAAGCTTTTATAAATGACTGATCTAGACAGGCGTACAGTAAGAAATATACTCTCTGAATAATTGCGTCGCCTCATCTCGTATGTAAATAAACGCTAATTAACTGAAGCTGCTATCTATTCCTTGTTGATGCATTGGCTGAGCAGTTTTATTCATTTGTATGAAAATGTCAGTCAATTATTTCTGATATTTTCTTATTGTGCTTTGGGGTTATTATTGTTGACGCTAATTTGTAGATAAATGAGTGCAAATTGGCTTAAAAGGCATTTTGGTGTTCTTTATAATGCATGTGAAACTGCACCAAAGAAATTTTTTATTTTTTTTTTAAAATTTGTTTTTCTTCACTCAGGTAACTCCTCAACCCCCCTCTTCCCTGTTCCAACTCCTAAGCGCCTCTCCCGCCTTGACACCCCAGCTACTGTTCCTTCAGGACCTCTCGGCCACTTTGGGCTGGTGGCCTTCTTTCCCAAAGCCTTCTTGGGGAAGCGGGTTTATCTCGTCCCGTTTTTTTCCAAACCACGTCCCGCGTTTCACGGCTACACCCAAACACCCCCGAGGATGTCCTCCATCTTGCCGTTCACGCCGCCGGTGGTGAAGCGCCTGCTGGGCTGGAAGAAGTCTGCGAGCGGCTCGGGCGGAGCAGGCGGCGGAGAACAGAACGGTCAGGAGGAGAAGTGGTGCGAGAAGGCCGTGAAGAGCCTGGTGAAGAAGCTGAAGAAGACGGGCCAGCTGGATGAGCTGGAGAAAGCCATCACCACGCAGAACTGCAACACCAAGTGTGTGACCATCCCCAGGTACGCCAGCGCTAAAGAGAACGCACGTGCACATCTATCTCCCCATGCCAAAACCTTGCTTCCGCTCTCAGCTTATCATGCAGTTTATGTTTGCTCACAGCTGTCAACATGATTTTTGGAAAGGAGAATTGCACAGTTTGACCAGGAAATGTGTTCAGCACAAGTATTTGAACAGAGGGTGCACCTTTCCTCATATTAGCATTGCTTTATTTTATTTTATTTTGTTTCATTGCATTATTTCTGTGTCATGTTGATTTCAGTTCGGGTCTCAGTCGGATTTTTTTTTTTAAACAAACTTCCATTCCATCTCATTTGCACGTTGAAACCGAGTCACGTTTTAACCTTCTCGCTTTCACAGTGATGGATCTAGACCATCAGTGACTTCTATCAGTATTGTGAGAAAACAGTGGTTTCTTAGACTCAACAAGTTGAAACCTTGCGTTTTATGAAAACATTGCCGCTTCGGTTTTTATCACTGCTCTTTTGTAGTATGTTCTAGGATGACGTATTTATGCTTTTGTGAAAGTCAGTTTAAAAAAAAAAAAAGTTGCAGTCCGGTAAACACAGCTGAACATTATAGTTTTTTTTTTTTTTTAAAATCCAGAAAATTGTCAAGGAAATCGTATGCCTTTTGTTATGAGGGCTGAACGATTCAAGACTTGAAGCTGATCTCAAAGGGTAGAGCTTCATGAGCCAAGTTTAATATTAAATATGCACGTTTTAGTCTTTCAGGTTAAACCATGTTCATCCTGAGCCTCCTGCACCGTGGAGCAGGATTGTGTCGGATCTTTGAGGCGCTTCGAGCTCGTCGTTTTTAGAGTTCACGGTCTTTCCAGCTTTCCTTGAGAGTCTGTCTAGGAAGGTTTCACAGGGTGGGAAAATTTGCTGCCGGTGCATGTTTTCTGTTCTAATCAGTCGTTTAACCTTGAAGAGTGCTGGGAATCGCTGAAGACATCATTGTCTCTGTGGCTCTTGACGTGAATACCGGGACACACTGCTCACTTCTGTTACCTTTTGTTTAAAATAAAAATCCGAACTCTGTTGTTCAAGTAGACTTTTTTTTTGTCTTCATACAGTTTTGTTGAAGTAACATTTGAATTCTCTTTAGTCCATTCAGTGTGTACTAACCAGGGCTTTGAACCGGAATTTTTTTCCTATTGGTTCGTTCCGAACAGAAACGGAATTTTAACGTTTCCGGTTTTGGGTTCCACCATTAAATAGACGTTCCCGAACCGGTTAGAACAAAAAAATTTCGTTCCCGGGACGGTTAATTACGTTCCCTGTCAGCTGTTTAACAAATGGCTATAAAATTATGTCTCTGTCTCATCCAGCTTAAGCCAAATGTAGGCTAATTCTATTACAACCTTCATTAAATAAGACAAGAAATAATTCAAAACAATTATTATTTCAAATGTTGGCGATTTGGATTCTCAGTATGTCTTCCCATCTACACAAACAGAAAAAGTGCCAAAAATGAAAGATAATTCGTTTAGTGTGTTACCAAAGGCTAGTCAGGCCCTATACAGGGCTTTCCACAAGCGCCGGCTGCCGGCCATACAGCCGGCACACAATTAAGTCCAGCCGGCTACTTTAATGACTTATTTTTGTAGCCCACAGGTTCTAAATATTAATTTTCGATTTTAATAAAATTAAATGTTTATCTAACGGACTGACAATGTCAAACTGAACCGCACTCATTTAAGTTGTGATTCGCGCTGTTTGTACCGATAATAACCACAAATTCCCTGCAGACTTCGCTGATCCGTGGCCCCGACATGCGGTGTGCGCGTGCGCACACTCGGCGGAGTTTATTTTGTGTTTAACCCCCCCCGGCTGGCTACTTATGTCATGGCTGGCTAGTATGAGCCTTAGGTGGGGTTTACATTAGACCGTATCAGCGGATCATCAGATTAACGTTTTTAAAACGATTAGCGTGCACACAGCAACACCAATACACGATTCGCGTGCACACAGCAATACCAATACACGGATACGCTCGGCTCCGCAGGCATCCTGCGCTCCAAATCACTCCGCCCTGAACAGCGAGTGCCCTCTGGAGGGTGCGCACTCCGGCCTTGCGCAGCTCACAGAGCGCGCGAGTATAGCGCACGAGCAGTGATTCGGGACTGAGCCGCTGTGTGTGTGATCTCAGTGCATGTCGGGCATGCGCGTTACTTACCACTTGCAAGTGGAAGGATGGCAAGCCTAAAGACAATCATAACTACACAATGGGCAGTATTTGCAGTATTTTCATACTTTTATACTCTTTAATGAAAGGTGATACAAGGTGGAAGTCCGCGCCGTTTTTCAGCAGTCGCGTCACATGACCAACGCCAGCGAATCAGGAAGGTGGATGTCACAGTGACGTTGTCCAATGACGACGCCAGCTAGAGCTCAGCACAGCGTATCCGCGTATCTCAATGTTTACACAGCACCGGAGCTGACACGATCTGGATTGAATACGTGGACGCTGGCGGATTTCCGTTTCCCGGCGGTTTAATGTAAACGGACAGTGCAACCGCGAAGAAAACGAGACAGATACGGTCTAATGTAAACTTGGCCTTAGTGGAAAGCCCTGTATGCATTGATAGGCTAACAGAGGTTAACGTCATTTAATGTTCGCGAGCCTCTCATTAACGTGGACAAATATATTGATATTGTGTTTGAAATTAACGTTTTTGAATAACGATAGACTGCAATATTTACCTCTTATTTAAGACGTGGAGACGTGATAGTAGTCCACCCTCCCGCTCTCTCCATTCAGTCAGCGAACGTCACACAGGAAGTGAACCCCAGCGGGTCGTAGAAACTTGCGCAGGAGAAGAATGACTTTTTTATTTGTAGGCTACGGAAACTTTGAGGAACAAAATAAAAACCGGTATTAACCGGTTACCATTATTTTTAATAAGCGTTTCTGTTCCGGAACATAAAAAATAATAAAGTTTCTGGTTTCTGTTCCATGTGAAATAGAAAAAGTTCCCGGTTTTCGTTTTCATTCCTTGAACCGGTTCAAAGCCCTGGTACTAACTGGATAAAAAAAAAAAAAGTTGACCTCCTCTTGAAAACACACACTCAAAGATTTATTATTTTTCTTTTCAGAGCGCTTGTTCCTGGCACTCGAGCGTGATTGGTTTGATTCATGGAGTTTGTCGTGTGCTAAATGGTTATTTTTAACCGCCTCTATATAACAAATGTATGATTAATCCACTTCTCGAGATGCATTTAAGGAGCTGCGGAGACGTATTCCGCTGTTCCATGCTGATGTAAGTAGGAATTGCGGAGGTGGCTTGGCAGTGACTTATTTATTTTTTTCTCTGTAGATTTGATCTGTTGATTAGGTCTCGTTTATTGGTTTGAGGTCACGGATGATGAATCTTGAAACCTCGAACAGCAGCTGTTTCAAACGCATCGCTGAAGGGTTGCGTTTGATCTCGGCTCGTTTGTTTTGTTTTGGTTTACCCTATTTCAAGGAAAACAACCCCTTTATCTACAATAACGTGTCTTCCGGCCCGAGTCTCTGGAAGTCCCGAGTATCAGCGCGTGTCCTTTGAGAAGCGGCAGCAGCACAGATAGCGTATCTGCAAACGTGCCTCCAGCGAGCGCAGGGATGCAGAGAGAGCGCTTTTCTTCCGCACGCGCCCCTCGCCAGAGTGATGGGGTTGCATTTCTAAAGCCTATTGATTGTAATGCGATCACTCTGCTGTCTGGCTGCCTCTGTGTGCTGGCATTAAGGCCCCGTTTTCATCCCCTTCAATAAATCTGCTGAGGAAGCAGACTGCACGGGTGTATAATTCCATCAATTACCGGTGAAGGAGGGAGGAACGGAGTACAGGTCAGTATTTTGCAAAGAGCAGATGACATTATCTTCGGAGCAGACAGGATATCGCATCGCTCCTCGAAGGTGGTGGGGTGGGGATGAGCAACAGCAACCAAAAGCAGAATTCCCACACATTGATTATCGTCTTGAGATGGCAGCTGAGCTGTCGGGCAGGTCGTTATCTAAATTAGGTTTTGAATATTGAAATATGAAAGATTAAACTTTTTTTATATAAATGTTGGGTGTTTTTAAGTGCCTTGTGTTTAAAGAAAAAAAACTTATTTTCCAAGGCATGGCCTAGATTTACTTATGAATTATGATGCTTAATTTTACTCTGCTCAAGTGTGTGGTGTTTGGAGGGGGGGGCTTTTATTTATTTATCCATCCCCCCCCCTCGTCTTTCTTCCTTTTTCAGGTTGTGGATGACCTGAGGAAATAAATAACTTTGCATAGTTATACTTTGTGCAAAAGGGATTTCGTGGTTAGTCGATAATGAGTAGGATCGCAGCTTTACGTTTTGGCGTTCTTTCCTTCAACTGCTTTGTTCTTTAACATGCACAAAGAGCGCTGTACATTAGACACCCTTGCTGCAATGATGGGTTCAGCCTTACCTTTTACAGGATTACGAGAGCGACTGCTTGGCATACGTTCAGAGGACGCAACCCGAGCAGGAGACTTATCGGCAGCGTTGCTCAATTTCTGCCATCACGAGCAAAGATTATAGACTGAGAACACACTGTTTTCTCTCGTGCATCATGGTGCCCCATTATTTTAATCAGATCCTGGATCCGTCCTCGGACTACGTATGGTTAGGTCCTGGCGTAGATGCGAGCAAATTATGGTCTCTAATGGCCCTTTTCCACTACCCTTTTTCAGCTCGCTTCAGCTCACTTCAGCCCGACACGGCTCGCATTTCGACTACCAAAAAACAGCACGACTCAGCTCGTTTCAGCCCTGCTTAGCCCCTAAAACTCGCACCGTTTTGGAGCGGGGCTGAAGCGAGCCAAACCGTGCCGAGTGAGGCTGGGGGCGTGAGCAGACACTCCCCTGTGCACTGATTGGTGAGGAAGAGTGTCCTCACATGCCCACACACGCCCCGCGAGCACGCTGGGATCTGTAAACACCGTAAACCCGGAAGAAGGAGAATTACGAATTACGAGAATTATGAAGCCTTATGCGCCTCGCCTCATCTATACGCTCTTGCCAGTATCTGTTGGCGTTGTCGGTGACAACAAGCCACAGAACCAAGACCAGCAACACTAACGACTCCATGTCCTCCATGTTTATTGTTTACTATCCGGGTCGTGAGACTACCGCTTAAAAGGTCACTGATGTCACTGTTTGCGCCGCTTAACGACATCACGTGACGTCCACCCACTTTCGCTAACTCCACCCAATGTGTCCACCCACTTCCAGCCAGCACGGTTCAGCGCGGTTGTAGTCGAAATGCAACTCCAACAGCCCCACTCAGCACGGCACGGCTCAGCCCGACTCAGCCGCGTTTGTAGTGGAAAAGCGGCATAATAGGGCTGGGTATCACCAGATATCTCACGATACGATACTATGGCGATATTTTGCCCACGATAACGATAATATCACGGTACAGCGATTCTGCGATAATCGATATATTGCAAGAAATTTCAACCACATCACGATATGTGTCACTGAAGAAAATCAGAATTTATTGACCACTGTAAAATTACATTTCACATGCATAACTACACACTCTTGCCAGACATATATTTGTCTCTATTCCACTGCTGGCAAAACCAAGAGTTGCTTCACTACAACATACAGAAAATTCCCATTTCTGTGCTAGTATTCTCAACTTTTCTGTAAGCATGGACACATCAGTGCTGCTTAACAAGCAGAATCAAATTGTTTTATGAAAACTTAAAACTTGCACTGCAGACTGCACATACATTTCAGTGCTGACACTAATATCAATTTGTTCTTTGTAAACTTGAGAACATATACCGGAGAACATTTAACTTGTGCTTATTTTGCAGGAACAACACACCGTCTGAAACACACTGAAAAGTGCAGTGTGCATCTTAGTCTCCTACTGCGCATGCACGAAGCCTACTGCGCATGCGCAGAACACATGAATTAGCAAGTTCTCATACAGACCGGTTTATTATTCAAAACAAGGCATTACAAATTATTTGACTCGGCCAAAGACTCGACCAATACGCACAAAACATAAAAATCGGCAAATGCGTGAAATACTCACCGATTTTCTACCAGCCCAGCTGATCGGTAGGACAAAACTACTGTTGAATTTTCCTACCCTCCTGGATTTCGCGCATGCGCAGTAGGCTTGGTAGGACAAATCCAAGAGGTAGGATAACTTTACAGAACACCGGCTCACTGTTTTTTTGTTTTTTTGTTTTTTTTTTCTCCTTTCCTTTGGAATCCAAAGTGCCTCCAAACATCTGCCTTAAAGTTCGGCGGCGTCTCTAGGTTTACGTTAACAGCCATGCTTGCTTGTTTTTTTTTCCTCACTGCAACCGCCGGGGGAAAAAAGAGAAGACGAAGAGTGCCTTGCAGTGAGGGTGCGGCACAGCGACACCTCGCGGAGCGGAGGTGCGGAAGTCGTACTGGATTTACAACCCGTCTGAAACATGATTTATTATTTGAAAAAATATCGATATTCAAATTTTGAGTATCGATATTGAATCAGAAGACAAAGTATCGCGATATATCGCCGTATCGATATTTTTGCACACCCCTAGTCTCTAATGCCGCTTTTCCACTACCAATGCGGCTGAGTCGGGCTGAGCCGTGCCGTGCTGAGTCGAGCTGAGTGGGGCTGTTGGAGTTGCATTTCGACTACAACCGCGCTGAACCGTGCTGGCTGGAAGTGGGTGGACACATTGGGTGGAGTTAGCGAAAGTGGGTGGACGTCACGTGATGTCGTTAGGCGGCGCAAACGGTGACATCAGTGACCTTTTAAGCGGTAGTCTCACGACCCGGAGAGTAAACAATAAACATGGAGGACATGGAGTCGTTAGTGTTGCTGGTCTTGGTGCTGTGGCTTGTTGTCACCGACAACGCCAACAGATACTGGCAAGAGCGTATAGATGAGGCGAGGCGCATAAGGCTTCAGAAATTCTCGTAATTCGTAATTCTTCTTCCGGGTTTACGGTGTTTACAGATCCCAGCGTGCTCGCGGGGCGTGTGTGGGCATGTGAGGACACTCCTCCTCACCAATCAGTGCACAGGGGAGTGTCTGCTCACGCCCCCAGCCTCACTCGGCTCGGTTTGGCTCGCTTCAGCCCCACTCCAAAACCGTGCGAGTTTTGGGGGCTGAGCAGGGCTGAAGTGAGCTGAGTCGTGCTGCTCTGAGGTAGTCGAAACGCGAGCCGTGTCGGGCTGAAGTGAGCTGAAAAAGGGTAGTGGAAAAGGGCCATAAGTCGCATTGCGTCGTGAAGTTGTCCTGTCAGGAGAGCAGCCTATTGATAAGACGGCTTGTTGGTTTTATCCTGGCTCTGAGAAGCGCGTCGAGATGTTTCGAGCGGTTTTAGTCTCTGCAATGCTGGCAGATCAGATCTGTGGGGTTGCTGGTCACCTGGACACTAGGCATCTTTATAATGATGGTAATATTTTTGGGGGGAAATGATGACATCTCCACACCCTTGTGTGTAATACTTGTATGTTTACAGCAGGGTTGTCATGGTAACCTGTTTTCTCATTGGTTTCCTGGTTATTTTACCCCCCCGAAGAGCTGTCCTTTTCATTCCCTCGAATATTAAACACTTTTTTTTTTTTCCGACTTTAAAATCTAGAAGTCCAATCAGTTAGTCATCCTGCTACACACATGGGTTGCTGTGATCCTTTGTTATCGGAGGAAGTACTCAGCCACTGGTCGGATACACGTGGCCAAGTTTTGGTATAGTGTCTTGGCCAAGTTAAAATTAAAACCACTAGGTGTTTCTCAAGTCTGTTCACTTTGCAGTTTACATAAACTGCTAATTTGTGATCTCCAGTTGTCACTTGATGCCGAATTCAGAGTCGTAAGTCACTGTTTAGTTTTCCAGTGTATGAATATCAGATATTGTATCCACTTTCACTGGATACGAGCAGTCGTGCGCTCTGACTGGCGACTCTGCTACTAGGATATCAGCTCGTATATCGTGAGTAGAGAAAAACAAAATGGCAGCCTGTATTGCTGAACCAACCAAGGACGAAATTAAAAACTCAACTCGAAAACTAAAAAACCCCTTAAAAAAAAAAGCAAAAAAATATGAATTGAAAGTATTTGATCTTAAGGATGTATCTATTTTTAATAATAAAGTTT